>NC_136965.1:8356904-8469404 GCF_032717465.1 Coenobita brevimanus | reverse complement strand
TATCTTACTTCTATGATGGAACACATTCTATCCATTTCTCTTTTCTCTGAAATCTCCATTCTAGGAGATTTCAATGTTCACCAGCACCTTTGGCTCTCCTCTCCTTTCACTGATCCACCTGGTCAATGAGCCCACATCTTTTCTATCCTTAATGACCTAGAGCACCTTGTACAGCACCCTACCAATATCCTTGACTGCCTTGGAGAGAGCTCCAACATACTTGACCTCTTCCTTACAACTAATCCATCTGCTTATGCTTGTCAGTCATTTCTCTCTGTTGGGCTCCTCTGACCACAACCTTATTACCTTATCTTGTCCTATCGCTGCAGTACGGCCTGCGGACCCTCCAAAGAAACGTCGACTGTGGCACTTCGGAGCTGAGGAATGGGAGGCCCTCAGGCAATAATTCTTTGATTTTCCCCTGGAATGATTATTGCTTCCGTGGCTGGGAGCCATCTGAGTGTGCCTTGCGCATTGCGGAGGTTATTTTCTCAGGCATGGAAGCATACATTCCTTTCTCATACCTTTAGACTAATACAAGAAAGCCTTGGTTTAATCACGCTTCTTCTAATACTATCCACAACAAGGAGAGGGCCTATAAAAGGTACCGGAGCCAACCCACCCCTGAATCACATCTTTTTTATGTTTCTGCCTGGAATCGTGCTAAGTCTGTTATCCGCTCTGGTAAAAATAATTTCATCCATAATAAATGCTCTCAACTCTCAAATTCGAATTCTTCCTGCTCCTTCTGGCACCTTGCCAAAAACCTTTCTAACAACTTTACCTCATCATCCCTCCCTCCTCTTTTCTACTCTGATGGCTCTGTAGCTATTTCCTTTACTGATAAAGCAGATCTCTTCGCTCAGACTTTCTCCTCCAATTCACCCTAGACGATTCCGGTGCTGTTCCTCCATCACTTCCTCCCTCTGACTTCCCCATGGCTGACATTAAAATTTCCTCAGCTGATGTATTTTCTGCCATCACTGGCCTCAATACTAACACGGCATATGGGCTTGATAGGGTCCTTCCTGTTGTCCTCAAGAACTGTGCTTCTGTGCTTACACTCTGCCTAGGTAAACTTTTTCGCCTTTGTCTTTCAACTTGTACTTTTCCTTCTTGCTGGAAGTTTGCTCTCATTCAGCCAGTCGCAAAGAAGGGTGACCATTCCCAACCCTCTAACTGTGGTCTAATTGCTTTAACATCCTGTGTCTCAAAAGTTTTTGAGTCTATTCCTAACATAAGAATTTTAAAGCATCTATCATATCACAGCCTTCTTTCTGATCGTCAGTATGGGTTCCGTCAGGGACGCTCCACTGGCGATCTTCTCACCTACCTTTCTGACTCCTGATCATCCTTTTTGGTTAAAGCTTTGCCATCGCACTTGACATCTCAAAGGCTTTCTGTCGAGTCTGGCATAAATCTTTAATTTCCAGACTGCCCTCTTACGGTTTCTATGCTTCTATCTATGCCTTCTTCCTTTCTGGTCGTTCTATAGCTGCTGCTGTAGACGGCCATCGTTCTTCACCTAGCTCTATCAACAGTGGTGTTCCTCAGGGCTCTGTCCTATCACCAACTCTCTTCCTTCTATTCATCAGTGATCTAAGTTGTACATCTAACCCTATCCACTCGTAAGCTGATGATTCCACCCTTCAACTTTCCATTTGGTGCCCGCAATGTCTATCCCAGCAGTTACTTCAGCAATCAAAGGATGAGGCTAATGTACACCTAATGTCTGACTTGGTTCGTATCTCTGACTGGGGTAAAAATAATCTTCCCGTTTTAAATGCATCAAAGACTCACTTCTCACACCTATCAGCCTGACAGAATCTTCCACAGGAGTACCCACTAATGTTTAATAATATCCATCTCAAGCCTGCATCATCCTTGAACATGCTTGGGGTGTCATTTACCCGGGATTTATATTGTAAAGATCATATAACATCTCTTTTAAAATCTGCTTCCAAGAGATTAGGTGTGCTGAGCCGACACCGTACCTTCTTTTCTCCTGCACAGTTGTTGACTTTATACATGGGTTTTATTCGCCCCTGTGTAGAGTACAACTCTCATGTGTCGGGAGGCTCCCCACATACAGCTCTTCTCAATAGGGTGGAGTCAAAGGGTTTTCGTCTCATTAACTCTCCTCCTCTTACTGGCTCCCTTCAACCTCTGTCTCTTTGCCGCACTGTTGCCTCTTCATCTCTTTTCTGTCGCTACTGCCATGGTCACTGTTCCTCTGAACTGTCTGCTTGCATTCCTCCACCTCTACGACGGGCGCGTAACACCCGTCTAGCATCAAACTCTCATCGCTTTTCTGTTGAACTCTCTAATGCAAGAGTTAACTGTTACTCCAAGTCCTTCATTTATGTAACAGGTCAGCTCTGGAACTGTCTCCTTCTGTCTGTATTTCCTACTTCCTATGATCTCCAGTCTTTCAAACGCAATGTGTCCATGCATCTCAAAATGAACATATCTTGAATTTGGCTCACTTTTGTATTGCTTTTTTTTTTTTTGGAAGGAATTGTTTGTGGGCTCCTAGCCTTTGGTTCCTTCTTACGTGCATATATATATATATATATATATATATATATATATATATATATATGTGTGTGTGTGTGTGTGTGTGTGTGTGTGTATGTGTGTGTGTGTGTATGTGTGTGTGTGTGTGTGTGTGTGTGTGTGTGTGTGCATACGTAAATATTCAGAAAGAGAGAAAGAGAGAGAGAAAGAGAGAATGTTAGCAGGAGTACTCGACAATGGTTAGGTAAGAAAAAAAAAAAAAAGAATAAGTGGTGACAGGTATTACAAACCTCACCCAAGTTATGACTCCCTGAATATCTGTGACCCTGGTTATGACCTTCAAGGTCAATCAAGGTTAAAGGTCTCGGTGCCAAATCAAAACCCATATGGGAGTTCCTCTATGATGATAATAGTAAATATCTATATATTCAACCGGTTTCAAGTTTTATCCCTCTGAAAATCCGTGACCTTGATTTTTACCTGTCAGTTTCGCTTCATTACCTCCAAAACTTAATTACTTCCTTTAGGGACCAGTGCCCACATATCCTGAAAGTTTCATGTAATTTCATTCACCCGTTTTTCCGTCAAACAAACAAACAAACAAACTCGACAAAAAACAATTCCTCGCTGGCCTCCGTCCCGGACGAGGTAAAAATTGGCGTCACTGAAGTTGACCGGGACCCCAGGTGACCGCATCGCCAGGGGTCCTTGCTTAAAGCCTGGGTAGAGTCGAGGTGCGCCACTGTGCAAATTTGTTTTCCTTATACATACATACATACATACATACACGAATATATAAAGATTTGCAAATGACATTGTCCTAATCAGTATTCGAAATAGTCAACTAATATGGGGAAGGGTCACTGCCTTCGGTAGTGACGGCCTTCCAAGCCTATGGGAGGGGTAGGGGGTAGGCGAGTGGAAATAGCCGTTTAGAACTGTGTACTGTAAGCCCACTATGGTATTTTTTTTTAAATCAGGCCAACATGTGGCCATATGCAGTGGACTGGATAGTAGAGAACTATTCAAAGGTTCTGACTGCAACATTCCCAATATCAGAGCCATTTTTTAAAACTAAATATGCACGGTGTGTGACATCTTCAGTCTCATCTGATCTATGAGCTCCAAGAAGTTTATGTCTGAATTTTCTTGGAAATGAGATTCTGAAAAATCGTTAATAAAGTTGGCTTATTTAAAGTGTTCTATAAGAAAACCACAGAATGATGCTAGTGAGGCTAAAAGTCATCCGATAAGTACTGAAACACTATTACAAATTTAGCAACTTAATTTTCTTCCCAGTGTGATGAACATCGTTAATATCCCTCAAGTTTTATTTCTTAATTAAAAGTTGTAAAGATTACATTTCTATTCTCATTCTGGACGGATCATAAGTGTAAATTTAGTAAATACTCGTATATCATGCTTACCAATAATGAACACATCATATTTGATTTTTTTTTTTTTTTAGACCCCCTGCATAGTCTGTTTCCATGCGTCTTCATTCTACTTGAGGGGGTCATACCACCCAAACACTCCCGCATTCCGAACACAGGTCCTAACTGCAGAAATAACAGTGACATCACAAGAAATTTTAAATTAATGACCTTAATAGGGAAAGTCTCAAATTAGGGCTAAAGATGAGCCGGGATAAAACTAAAGTGATGTTTAATTCAAGTACGCCAAAGTCTGGTCTGGGCGAAGGTTTAACGCTGAAATTTTTTATTTTGCGAAGTAAAAAAAAAATACCGTGTCATACTATCATTACATTACTACCACTGTCATCACTACCACTATCAACTTTAACACAATCATCATTACTACTGTCAGCATACCCGTGTCATTCACTAAGAAAGATGTCATTGTGAAGGACAGACATCGTCTCCATAACATACATACTCGTATATATTTCTCCATTCCTAATTTTCCCTCATTCCCTCTGTCATCTTCCTAGCTCTCTTTCAATAGTGTTATCCTTTATATCTCTATAACTCTTGTGAAGTACAGTGCTGACACCTGGAGACGTAGGAAATTACATGAGCAATACGAAGTTTACGTCGAAGACAAAATGCTTTGCGCACAGCCATGTTTGTACAAAGTAAATGATCGTCTGATGATGAAAGAAGTCTTTACTATTTTAATATTGCTGTAAGTGACAGGCAACATTATTTATCTGAGGAGTGGTTTACTGTATATATCAGTCTCCAGTAACTCTTTCCACGATAATAGTATTTTTTGATTATTATATCCTCTCCCCTCCTGGTTGGGTGTTTTGGGAGTCCTACGCCCCTCTAAAACCTGGTCCAGGTTGAAGTCTACCTCTCTTCACAATTATATGCGTTAATCACACACACACACACACACACACACACACACACACACACACACACACACACACACACACACACACACACACACACAACACTTATATTCGTAATGATACAAAAGTTACTGTCTTCGCAATCAATTGAATCGTGCAGTATTTCCACAAAACTACTACTGTATATCTAAACAGGGAGCACTTTGAGTGTACAACACTGGGGCCCACTAACAGGTTTATGAACCAAATATTTGATTTTGTTCTGCTACCTTGACCTTCGACACATTACTTTCGAAACTGAATTATTTCATTCTTGTCTAATCCTTGACATTTCAATAAAGTCTGGTTAAGTCGGATCAAAACTGTCTGTGATAACTTTGTCAAGTGATCATCTCCGACTTTTCTCTGTGACCTTTAACGCTGACTGATTGTCTTGTGTCTAAACACTTAATCTTATTGTTTCAACCTGAACCTATCCACACGGCGTACCCTTCATCAAATAAAAACAGTTTAAATTGACCTTACAATGTGCCCCTGACCTTTGACCTATTATTATTGAAAATGATAGGTCAGTTTCTTTGGTGATCCTCAACTCATCCACTAAGTTTACCCAAAAAATCAAATCGGTTTTTATAATTATTCACACACAGACACGGGTTGAACTTGGCTTGAAACGTGACCGTGACCTTTGACTATTATTCTCAAAAATTAATCCATCCATTCCAGCCTGACCCTTAACACTTCAAACAAGTTTGGTTCACGTCAGATCAAAATGGAGATGAGTTTGTCCTGCGACCTTGACCTTTGATTGTTCTTAAAATCGACTTTTGATATTCTTTCATTATCCCCAATGTTTCCACAAGGTTTGGCCTAAAAGTCCAATATAACTGCTGAACTTGACCTTGCATTATAACCTTAACCTTTGATCTCTTTTTCTCAATGCAGTAAGTATACTCGTTGCCCATCCCTTCCACCATCGTTTTTTGTAGTTCGATTAAAACTGTTTGAACTGTTTTGTTATTTACACAAATGAACGGAAATTTGACTTAGTCCTGTTCTCTTGGCCTCTGACTGATTGTTCTTAAACTCTAACCATTTCATTCTTGCCTGTGCATTAACACTTCCACAAAGTTCAGTTTGAAGAGGATAACATCTCTTTACGTTGAATTTTTTGAGTCAGCTTTTGACCTAGACCTTAACCTTTGATCTATTGTTCTAGAAAGTATATCCATATTTCCTGCCTAGCTAACACTCCACTTTTCCACCAAGGTTGGCTGAAACTGGACGAAAACTGAGCAATTTTGTTCACACACACACACACACACACACACACACACACACACACACACACACACACACACACACACACACACATCTACACACACACACACACACACACACACACACACACACACACACACACACACACACACACACATCTACACACACACACACACACACACACACACACACACACACACACACACACATCTACACACACACACACACACACACACACACACACACACACATGAAGACAGGAGTCATCAGATGCAGACGTCCGACATCGGCGCTCCGTACCAAACCAACACGGCCAGAGGCATTACCTAAATTAGTATCTTTGTATGAGTCAAGCTCTGTACCAGGTTAGACTAAATGATTTTTCATTATTAAAAGGAAAAAAATAATAAGTTTAAACAAGACTTGTTCAAACAGAAAAGAGAACAATGAGGAAAAAAATGCGCTGAGTCAGCTGGGTTTGTTTAGACTACAGCAACGCGGGGAAAGTGTACATGCTCTGTAAGTACAGACTCTGTTCTTTTAGTATTGCAAAATGGATACATACTTTAGTAAAACAAATTTGGAAAAGAAAAGGGATAAAAGTAAAAACAAAATGACGATTTCTACCAAGAACTGGTTGAAGTGGAGACTAACAATAGACTGGTTGAACGTGTACACAAACTAGAAATGGCTTTCAAAAATGAAATTGATGAAATAAAGAAGCAAATGCACTTGCAAAAGGAAGAGATAGAAAAACTAGGAAGGGAGGCCAATAAGAAAGACACAGCCATCAGTGAACTAACAGTGGAACTGAGTACTCTTAGGAAGATAGTGAGTGAAATGGCAAGTACAGTAGTCAATCACGAGAGTGTTATGGAAGAGTTCAAAAATGACACAGAGACAATTAGGCAAGCAAGTAGTCTTATGGACCAGAGCAGTGATATTGAGGAGAAGATAACACAGGTGAATGAAGCAGTGCAAAGCTACAAAAATGATGTAGAAACCACGTATGCTGAAATGGTGAAAGTAAAAAAAAGACTTAGAAACAAGGGTGGACAAAAAAAACATTAAAAAGGAAGTGAAAAAAATAATCCAAAACAATCCAAAGTTAGTCAGAGATTCAGTAGAGATAAACAAATCTATAGTAATCACTGGTATAGAAGAGGAAGAAGTAAAAAACAAGATCACAAGAGACAAAAAGGAGATGGCAAATGTAATGAAAGAAGTATCAGAGGTAATCTGTAGTAAAAACATAGAGGAACACAAAAGGTTAGGGAAATACGAGAAAAGCAAGACAAGACCTCTAAAGGTGACTTTCCAGAGTGTAAACACTGTGGAAGAGATACTAAAAAATGCAAAGAATCTTATGGAAAAAGAGGAGTTCAAAAATGTATGGATAAAAAGATGCCTAACACAAAAGGAACTGGAATTACTGAAAGAGAAAAGGGAGGAAGCAAAAACAAAAAATGAGGGAAGATCAGAAGAGAAGAAGAAATTTTTTTTACAAAGTGGTAGGATTGCATGTACGAAAGTGGTACACAAACAGAATGGAAGAAAAAGGAGGAAGGTAGTAGAACCATGTCATGACAAGTATATAAACAAAATGATAAAATTGATGTACTCAAATGTCGATGGAATGGTATCAAAATTACTAGAGATGAATGATCATGTCAGAGAAAATGAACCACAAATAATATGCCCAACTGAAACAAAATTAACACCAAGGATATCCAATGACATACTAAACTTAGAGGAATACAATATATGGAGAAGAGACAGAAATTTAAAAAAAGGAGGAGGAATTATAATATTAAATAAGAAAAATCTAAAAGTCAAGGAAATAAACCTAGATATACCATCACAAGTAGAATGATTGCAGTAGAGATCAACACATCTGAAGGGAAAGTAATTGTAGCCAATTTGTACATGCCACCCAGATCAAACACATGGGAAAGAGACGAATACAAGGACCTGGCAGAGAGTACAATTCAAAGTATAAAATCATTACTACATAAAATGGAAGAGAAATCGGAAAGAATTATACTAACTGGGGATTTCAATACAAATATAAATTGGAATACTCTAGATATAATTAGCCAAGAAAGCTGTTGGGACCAAAAGCTCCTGGATCTAGTACAAGAGTTTTTCCTAACGCAACATGTGAGGGAAACCACCGGAAAAAGAGGACTTCATGTACCTTCAGTGCTAGATCTATTATTTACTAGGCAAGAAAATGATATTGACAGTTTAATATATCACCCTCCACTCGGCAAAAGCGATCATGCAGTACTAAATTATAACTTCAGGATAGCATATGACATAGTAAACAGCAATGATAGTTACAAAAAGAGCCTAAACTATAAAAAGGGAAATTATCAAGACCTAAAGAAGTATTTCTTAGAAGTTGATTGGGAAAATAAGCTTAGAGGACAAGATTTAAATGCTGTATATAAAAAATTCTGTGAATTTTATGAAATAGGAGTCCAGAAGTACATCCCACAACACAAAGAAGCAGATAAGAAATTACAGAAATGGTTCAATACAGAATGTAAAAAATCAAAAGAAATAAGAGATTTGTTGTGGAATAGATACAGAAGACACAATAGTGAAAGTGTGTATAATAATTACAAACAGGCAAGAAACGACTATACAAGAATAAGGAGGGAAGCCCAAAAACAGTTTGAAGAGGATATAATAAATAAAAGTAGTGATCAACCAAAGCTGTTTTACAGCTATATCAGAAGCAAAACCAAAGTAAAAGATATAATACAATCCATTACGGACGAGGGAATCACTTATACACGAGAGAAAGATATTTGTGAAGCACTAAATAAGAATTTCCAATTAGTTTTTACAGAAGAAAAAAATTTTGAGAGGGACTATGTGGAACACGCATGTCCACACATACTACCAGATATATAAATAGCAGAAAAAGTAATACAGGAGGAGTTAAGTAGATTAGACAGAGGAAAAGCAAGTGGTCCTGATGAAATTTCATGTTGGGTATTACGAGAATGTGCAAAGGAGTTAAGTAAACCATTATTTTTAATTTTCAAGAAATCATTGAGTCAAGGTAAATTACCTGATATTTGGAAGAAAGCAAATATTGTCCCCTTATTCAAGAAAGGAAATAGACAAAATCCACTCAACTACCGACCAGTATCACTGACCAGTGTTGTAAGCAAGGTATTAGAAAAGCTTATAAGAAAAGCTTGGGTAAATCATCTAGAAGAACACAGTATGATAACAGAAAGACAGTTTGGTTTCAGAATAGGAAAATCATGTGTTACTAATCTGTTGAGCTACTATGACAGAGTAACAAACACAATACAGGAAAGGGAAGGATGGGTGGACAGTATCTATTAAGATTTCAAGAAAGCTTTTGACACAGTACCACACCAAAGACTTTTATGGAAACTGTACCATCAAGGAGGAATTCGAGGCAAACTGTTTTGTTGGATGCAAGACTTTCTCATAAAAAGAGAAATGAGGACAGTACTAAGAGGAAACTACTCATAATGGAAAGAAGTGACTAGTGAAGTAACACAGGGTTCGGTGCTGGCACCAGTCATGTTTTTAGTGTATATAAATGATATAAACAGTAACACTGGAAATGAGAGCTATCTGAATATGTTTGCAGATGATGCAAAAATACAAAGGAGAATTACTAACACAGACTCTTGTAAAGAGCTACAAGAAGAATTAAATAAACTTCATGAATGGACTAATACATGGCAAATGGAATTCAATGTGGACAAGTGTCATGTAATCAAGTTTGGTAAAAGTGGAAAAAGACCTGATTGGGATTATAAGTTAGGAAATAAAACCCTATACACATCAGAAAGAGAGAAAGACCTAGGTGTGATTATCAATAACAGAGTATCTCCGGCTGACCACATCAGCGAGAAGGTACGGAACATGTATACACTGCTTGCAAATATGAGAATAGCATTCACATACATAAATGAAGACATGCTAAGAAGGATAATAACATCATTCATTAGACCAACCCTGGAATATGCATCAGTGGTCTGGAGTTCTCATCTCAAAAAGCATATAGACAAGATTGAAAAAGTTCAAAGGGCCGCTACAAGATGGATACCAAGCTTAAGGGACCTAAGTTACGAAGAAAGACTAAATAAACTGAATCTACCAACACTACAGGAGAGAAGGAAAAGAGGTGACATGATAATGCTATATAAGTGCATATCAAGGAAGGAGAAAATAGACATAAATGATTACTTAACATATGGAGAAGCATCAGCAAGAGGACACTGCAAAAAACTGCATAAGAAGGGAGGTGATAAAGACGTAAGCAAATTCAGTTTCCCAAACAGAGCAATTCATCAATGGAATGCACTACCGAATGAAATAGTGTGTGCCAAAACAATTCACAAATTTAAGGATATGTACGATAAATATGGTTTAAGACACGGGACAGTACGAGCTTGACTCATTCCTGTAAAGATACAATTAGGTAAGAACAAATAGGTAAGGTAAGACAAACATACACAAGTCAAGAAACCATAACACAATCTCTGGCTTCGCGGGAGCGAGTGTATTTACAGTAGTATTCATATAACTTCTTGTTAATGAAACTTGGATAATTGTTAATTTCTGTTTGATGGTCACAATGATAGTAAACACAGAAAATTATAATAACAGTTACAATAATAATGATATCAGTAATAAACGGTAAATGATGATGGTACAGTAAGTAGAGGGCTCCCATCATCCACTCGATGTATTGTTGCCTACTTCTTCCTTTTCCTGTGTCATTCTATTTCTTGGTCTGTCTTCGTGTTTTCCGACTTCTCCTTTTCCTTCTTACCACCTTTTTTATTTACTCTTCTTTCCACTTCAGGTGGCTCTACAATGGGTAAGAAGCCTAATGGCTTCTAGTAACCCAGGAATCTATTTATACACTGAGTGGTAACAATATAGCCAAAACCAAGGGTGGATTTAAACCTGCTATGGTGCACCTGTTGACTGGATGGAGAAACGTAAATGCGGCGTCCTTCCAAGCACCGAACCTCCACACTGTTTCCCGTGCCTCCCTGTTAAGAGATGCTGTCAACAGCAAGGAAACCTCAGTTCACTGCAAGGGTAGACCCTGCAACGGCGGTTGCTTGCCTGCGGTTGATCAGCCAGCTCGGCCTGACAAACTGGGTTTGATCAACAACAACAACAACAACAAAAACAAAAGGATTATTTATTGCAATAGATGAAGTGGAGGACTGAGCAGCTTAATGAATGGTGGGAAGGGGGACAGAGTTACAGTAAATATAACAACAATAACAAGATGGGGCCCGCAAAACGCGACATCCACGACCACAAACTGCCCTAATTACCCAGTGTTTCTCTTGCCCTGTGACCTTTACCTTCAACACATTACTTGGAAAATTGAGTTCCTTCAAGTTTGCCTAACCCTTAACTCTGCCAACAACTTTTCTTCAAATCAGCAATTGTGTTTCAGTTACTTATGTCCGGTGACCTTGATCTTTGACCCCTCCCTGTTGTCTTGACCTTTGACTGGTTGTCCTAAAAAACAACAGATCAACCACCGGGGTTATCTTCAACTCATTCATCAACTTGGAGCCAAATGAGATCAAAACAGTTTTCGTTATTTATTTATTTATTTATTTTCACACACAAACACAGAGGTGAAACTTTGACCTTGCTTGTTACCTTGACCATTTGGTGGATTTTTCTCAAAATTGAATCACATCATTCTTGTCTGACCCCTAACTCTTCCATCAAGTGTATTTCAGTTAAGATAAAAACTGTTTGAGTTGACTTTGATGTGTAATACTAGCCTCTGACCGTTTCCTGTGGCGTTCAGTCTTGACTGATTATGAAAAAAAATATATATATTCCTTTTATTCTTCCCATAGCCTCAACCCTTCCACAAAGTTTGGTCTAAATCGGATGAAAAATGCCTACGTTGACTTTGTCCTGTTACACTGACCTTTGACCTGCTGTCCTCAAAAGAAATATTTATACTTCTTAACTTCTTAATCAACCCTCATTCCCTGCACCAAGTGTGGTGAAAATCAGATCGAACTGTATGAGTTATCTGTTAACACACCCACGTGTCGAACTTTACCTTACCCTGTGGCCTCGATCTTTGACTCATTGCTCTCAGTAGTAAATCACATCCTTCTTGCCTGACCAATCTTTTCCCCAAGTTCTGTTACATTTAGTTAAAAACTCTAATATGACTTTTCACTCAGTTCTGTGATCTTAACCGTGCACATTGTGTTCTAAAAAAATAAAATAGGTTTACTCATCAGCTAATTCCTAAACTTTCCTTCAAAATGGGTCAAAATTGGTTTCAAAACAAATGTAGTCGTTGATCAAAACACAATGTCTCTTGCGTCGCGACTTGTGGGTGTAAAAACGATATATATATATTTTTTTAATAACAGAAAAGGTGAAGGAAAAACAAATGAGTGAAAAAAAAATTACATACTCCAGATTACAGGTGTCCTCCATAAAAAAAAAAAAAAAATCTGTAACTGTTGGACTTGAACAGACGTAGCTGGAAGATGTGGGGAGAAATCACTCTGGAGAAGCGAGTTCCAAGGAGACGTGGTAAGGGGAGTGAAAGAAATATGATAGGCAGAAGTTCTGCAATATGGCAGTGTGACAGTCCAGTCATGAGCACAAGAAGATGCCCCTGTTGCTTGGGGGAAGGCATGGAGAGGTGGCACAATGGATGCAACTTCGTCTGAACATTTGCCATAAAAGTATTTGTAAAATACTGTAATGGAGGCAACATTTCTTCTTACCTGTAGGGGGGCTAGTTCATTTGTAATTGTAGGGTTATTAGTAATTCTGACAACTTTGTTCTGAATTTTGTCTAGTTGTTTTAGTGCAACTACTCCACATCCGTTCCACAAGGGTGAGCAATAATTCCAGCTGAGAGTACATATGACTCTTGTAGCTAATTACTCGTCAGTGGAGAAGTTACGGACTTTGTATAATAATCCAAGTTTCTTTAAACCTTTTTCAGCAACTGATCTAACATGAGAGGTCCAGCTGAGGGCACTGTTAAGTGAAACACAGAGAATTTCAATACTTTTAGGGATAGGAATATTAGTAGCACTGAAGGAATCAGACAATATTAGTAAGCTGTCGATATTTGGTTTTCCTAGCATTAAATGAGACAGTGTTATTTTGTCCCCATTCACTGATCTTAGTGAAATGGTGGTAAAGACCGGAGTGAAGAACTGAGCAGCTTCATCAGTGATGAGACGACGACGACGACGAGGATGGTGGTGATGGTAAGAATAATGAATGTAGAACCGATGGTGAGGCTTAGAGTGGTAATGGTGATGAAAGTGATAAAATGAGTGGCACCAGAAATGGACTCTGTGAGGGTGTGGTGGGAGAGACAGGGCGAATACCAGGTGGAGCAGAACACACCACCACCAGTCACGTCACTACAAGGCACACGTGAACCTGGCCAAAACCCAATCTGTGTCATGTTACTCTAGAGTTCTTTTTCTCATGCTGTGGTGTTACTGAATAATTCCATCATGATGATAACGTTCCAACTTGCTGAGTTATGTTATTTACTAAGTTATCTTGACCTCCCCTTCACTTCCTGTATGCTCTCTCTCATTCAGTGCAGTTATTCATTAGTCACGTAGACAAAGAAACTCAGTGGTTCTTAAGAACGTCTGTGGTTTTTTATTATAAATGAAATGGCTCTTGAAAAAAAGCAAATTTCACCTATGTTACCCACAATCACCCCAGTCGTATCCATTACCCTATTACATCTCAAAAGGTGCACTTGTACTTAGTCTTTGAATGCACCTCTTAAACTCCTGACATATCGCAGATACACACCACACGCTCGCTTATAAAATTACGATTGCAACTTGTCCGATCTCATAATTCTAAGAGGTACAGTGGCTCATTGACACGGCTGGTCCAACAGGAGTCGTGGCAGTGGTAAGCCAGGTGGCCTTGTCCCATTTCTCCCATGACAAGCGAGCGACTTGCAGGCGACGGTATGGGAAAATACTGATTAAGACCGATAGGTGGATGAGTTTGCTTTACCCTTCCCACACCTCTCACCTCACCTCAGATAACCAAATTCTCCTCCTTTTTCTACGGTTTTCGATATTCTCCCTCCTGCTATCCTTCCCCTTTACCTACATCTCTCTACTTTCCTCTTTCCTATCACTCCGTCTCATTCAAATGCACACTGTCCATTTTCTCCCTAATCTCCTCTCCATTTGACTCCCTCCATCTTCGTCATCTCACTTTCCTACTTCCCAGGCAGTGTCACTATGCTCCCTAGTTTAATCTACTGTACCATTATCTTTCGCTATCCCTCCCCTTTTCACTGTCCCACAACCCTATCTCCCTCCAATATAATTTCTCTATATGCTTGTTTAATTCACAATTTCATCTCGCTTAACCTGCCCCAGTTCTTTCATGTACCCAGCACTCTTGCAAGACTGTCTTTTCATGATCTAGTTTTCACTTTTCATTTCTTAATCCCATTCTTCTTGTCTTCTACCTCCCTTCCCTTAACTTCCCTCGCCACCGTCATAATTATCTTATCACATGGTCGGACGGTTCGTCTTGCAGCCGTGCGCTCCACTCAAGGTCGTCTCATTCCCCACTTTCTTCCTCCTTCCATATTATTATTCGTCGCTTTTTTCTTTTCATTTCCCTTCTATTAGTCCCCTCTGTAACAGCAACAAATCTCATTTAACTTTTTAAAATATAACATCAGAGTTATAAATGTGTAAACAGAGAATTCGTTCACTCAATCATAGGGGCCGACACAGCAGTGCACAGCCTCACCCAGCCTCCAGATCCACTCACAGGGATTCCTTTGTGTAAGCCTCTTGGTGGCCATATTCCCCCCCCCCCTCAAAAAAACAAAACAAAACAGAAACGGTCGACTTGTTCCATCCATGAATCTTGCGGCCCACCCTTGGTCTCCTCCACTTCGGTTTCTCTCTCTCTCTCTCTCTCTCTCTCTCTCTCTCTCTCTCTCTGATATTACTTTACCAGTTCTGTGACGCAGAACGCCATCATTTTCGGCACCTTGCTTTATACCGTTAGGGGAGATTCAGCACCCGCGAGGGCTCGTGTGTGTGTGTGTGTGTGTGTGTGTGTGTGTGTGTGTGTGTGTGTGTGTGTGTGTGTGTGTGCGCGCGCGCGCTTAAACTCCTCCTAGGTTATTAAATGGTTTTCAGCTTAATTTCTCAGGTGAGTTCATCGCTTACTGGGAAGGTCTTCCACAGTGTACAGTTTTCCAGTGACGATTTTAGGGGGCTCAGCCCCCTTAACCAAAAAATTGACTGATGTAGTGAAAAGACGTCAGATATGGTTTTGATATCTTAATACATGTTGTGTTGGACTTTCATCCGTAAAGCGGTATTTAGGGAGCGTAACTCCCACCCCTCCTCCCTCCCCACAATAATTCTTGGAAGGGGTTAGTCCCCCTCCCTGAAATATAAATGATCGTAATAGGGGAAAGGGAGCATTTGGACTTCAATGAAAGAAGCATACATATCGCAGGAATCGGTATGTAGTTTCCATGTTCTCTGAGCGTACGGGAAGAAACAGAACATCTGCTTTATTAGCAGATTATTCTCATATCGACGAGGTATATACCTGCATAGACGGAGTTGGCGTTCACGTAATTATTCACTCAGACGCTCCTTCGATATCTCACGTCCTCCTAATCCTTTTATACACAACAGACTAAATCGCCTTTCCAAAAGCACTATAGAGTCCATGTTTCACGACCAAAAAGACAGGAAGGGATAGTATTTTGAAGATGCGAATCTAGTGTTATATATACTTGGTTGTGTTTTGGATTTAATTCCTGTCTCTTAGGTGCGCTGCAGGAAGGAGTGATGGGACTATCATTTTAAATGAAATCGAAGTGTATGAACACTCATGCACTCTGGTTCAACAGATCAGCTCACCAAAACTTGCCAATAAAGCAAAGGTATACGGGATATGAAAACCAGGCTTGCACTGCTGGAAAAGACACTTGTAGCAGCTGTACAAAAGTATCGTCAAATCCACAGTGAAATTATATATAAAAGTCAGTATTCAAGCTTTTCGATGAACAGGAATAGCTCAAGGCTCTTCAACTGCAACCTGCTGTTTTTAACATGCCTGTCACCAACTATAACTGTTATTCATTATATTTCTTGTCAGGTGTAACACAAGTTTTACTTTTTAATCATAAAGATACTGATCTTTCCACCCATCATTTTTCCAACCGCTTAGCGCAGAGTTCATCACAGCGGTCACAGCAGCAATGAAACTAGGGATGAATCCTCGGGGGGCGAGGGCTGGGTCGGAAAGTATGGAATATTTTGAGGTTCGTTCAAACTCAGAGAGAGAGAGAGAGAGAGAGAGAGAGAGAGAGAGAAACAGACAGACAGACAGACAGACAGACAGACATAGAACTGAAGTTCCCAGTAGGAAGATTTTGAACATGGGAAGATAGAATTCCTATATTTACTAGCTCATTGCAGGCTACGTGGACCATGGGTAGTGAAGGTCTGCTCCAAGATGTATAAAGTTCACAAGCAGTGTACTGGTTACAAGTGGCACCAATGAGCTAACAAAACACAGTTTGTTATCACGCAACATATCATACATTCCAATTCAAGATTTAGAGGATATTACAATATCTTTAGAATGGAAATTCCATACCTTTTATTCCCCAGCCTATCAGTGTCGGTAGACTCTCTTAGTAGTGATGGCGCCGACACGCCCAGAAGCCTAACTTACGTAATTCTTGGTAACTGCTAAACATCGATGTTCTTAGTTTTTTAAGCATCCAGCATTATTTCTCATTTCTGTCCACACATAAAGCATCTCCCAAAATAGCTTGAAAAACGCTCTAACATACTAAAACACAATCAACAAAATCCAGAGTTCCCCCCCCTTGTTTTTTTTTTTTTTTGGTTCTCCTCCTCCTCCTTCTCCTTCTTTCTCTTCTTCTTCTTGTTTTGACCCCTCCAGGTCTACATGGAAAAGCTGATCACAGAGGGGTCGCACTGGGTCAGAAGCATGGTAGTCATTGTCTGAAATTAGTCAAAGGTAATACCTCGGCCATTGATCAACTTTCACAGTTTTCGTTCGCTTTAGACAAAATTTGGTGGATGGGTAAGGGATGGGTAAAAGGTAAAGTGTTTCAATTTTGATGACATCAAAATTTAAGGTCACAGGATTGTCATAGATTCGGCTCTTAAACTCAGAAAGATCTGCCAATTTGGATTAAAATTGGTGAAACGAATTAGGATCAGCCATAGATTAAAGTGTTCAATTTTGAGAATAATAGGCCAAAGGCCAAAGTCACAAGACAAAATCAACTTAAAGACTTTTTATCCAGGTCGAACCACATTTAGTGGAAGGGTTAATGGTCCCGCAAAAAAGTATTTCAGGTTTGAGAACAGTCAAAGGTGAAGGTCACAGAGCTAGGTCAAAAGTTTGGTCATGGACAGACCGTAAGCTGTGGGCGTTGTTGTCTCTGAGAGCTTGTTGTTAATTTCTTCAGATTTTCTTGTTTTACAACTAGACAGGTTTGTCGAAGTGGAGCGGGTTAATTAAAGCCTTCATTAATACCTTTACTATTACGGTGCTGTAAATTGAAAACGTAAAAAAATCCCTGGAGGTTTTTACACAGCGACTTTAAAAATAAGCAAGATTTTTAAATAATTAATAAATGAAGATGTACGGTTGGCAGTACGCCAAAAATGTCGTTACAAGGTCAAGGCAGTAAAATACCTGGTAAATAATCCCATCTCTACATTTACTCCCCTAAAGCACATGCCATTATGGTGAAGCACAAGGGCACCCGAAAAGTGTCTTGATAATAGTATAACTAATAACCAGCCATGCAGTACACAAAAGTAAGCCACAAACAAAATATAGGAATGGGATCAAACGTTTTGCTGCCTCGATACTTTTTTGCGCACCTCCATTCCTTCATCGTCATTTTTTCAGCTTTTTTATACTAACCTCACATAATGGTGTCCTATGTTATCACTAAAAAGGATCCAGTACAATCGGCTATTGCACCGCAATGATCATTGTGTGTGTGTGTGTGTGTGTGTGTGTGTGTGTGTGTGTGTGTGTGTGTGTGTGTGTGTCTCTGGTGGACAAAGGACGGTAGAAAGTGACACAAACTAGAAGGGTAGCGTATTGCCTATTTTCCTCATGTTACATCCGGCCATCTGATGAAACTATTCGGGCAGAAAATGGTGTACGATTATCCTCCTACCACAGTCAGCCAAAATGTCTGATTTAGTACAGAATAAACTATCTATCTATCTATTGCCAGACGCCTTAATCCCATACTGGGTGACCACAAACTAATCGCCTCCACGTCGCCCTGTCCTCCGCCATTTCACTGCCCTGCTCCCAACTCATACACCCCTCTCTCATATACTGTACCTCTCCACTCCATCCTTCCATCTCATCCTTGGCGTCCCCCTCTCCCCCTCTACCTCACTCACATACACTCGCCTCGTCAGTCTCTCACTCTCCATCCTCTCCACATGGTTAAACGACCTCAGTGTGTCTCTCCTAATGCTTCCTATCACATCCACATCCATACCACATTGCTCCTTCACATCTTCATTTGTCAGACTGTCTCTCCATGTGACTCCACAGGCTCCTCTCAAATAACTCATTTCCACTGCTCTCACTCTTGACTTGTGTCCTTCCAACAACGTCCAAGCTTCACTCCCATACGTTAGATTTGGTATCACAGCACTGTCATGTAGTAAGTTTTTCACTTCCATGCTCACTTTCCTGTTTCTTATCACTTCTTTCAAGGAACCAGCAACCTTTCGTCCTTGTTGTACCCTTTCAAGCACTTCACCCTCCAAACTTCCATCCTTACTCATCACACTACCCAAGTACTTAGACGTACTCATATTTTCCATTTCCTCATCATCCAACCTCGCTGTACATTCACTGACTTCACTTCTCCTGAAGACCGTAACTTTACTCTTCCCCACATTCACCTTTAGATTCCGTTTCTTACACACTCTCCCAAACTCATCCACCAAGCCTTGCAGCTCCCCTTCGTCTTCACTTAACAACACAGTATCATCTGGAAACAACAGTATAGGGAGTTTCCAAACATTGCCCTCTCTCACTAGGGCCACTCTAACACCCAACGACCTACCTTGTATATATGTCTTTTATAACCCCTGTGAGAAGAGTGGAGAAATTGCAAGATAATGAGAAAATGACAGAGTATAAGAGCATAGTGGAAGAAAGATTGGGAAGGTATGAGCTAGAGCAGATGGAAGGGGTGGAAGACGTATGTAAGATATTCACGGAAGAGATAAGCGCAGCGTGTGAGGCGGTTTGTGGAGTGAGGAGGAGATGCAAGGGTGTGCAAGGGACAGCATGGTGGAATGATGAGGTGAAACGAGCTGTGGAACAAAAGAAGAAGGCATATGGAGAATGGTTGGCGAGTAGAGGTAGGGGAGAAGATGAGAGAGAGAAGAGAGAGGTATATGTGAGCTGGAGAAGGGAGGTTAAGAGACTGAAGGAGAGTAAGAAGAAAGTGGATGAAGAGTTTGGGAGGAATCTGAGTGTGAAATGGAGGGAGGGTAAGAAATTGTTTTGGAAGGAGGTAAAGAAAGTAAGGCAGTGTGAAAGGGGAAATAGTAGGGGAGTGAAAGATAGGAATAATAGATTGTTGGTGGAGAAGAGAGAGAAATTGAGAAGATGGAAGGAGCACTTTGAGGATTTGTTGAATGTAGAGAGTGACAGCAGTGTGAGTATAAATGGTTGGGGAATGGCTGGGAGAAGAAGAGATGAGAGGAGGGAGGAAGAGATCAGTAGGTCGGAAGTAGTGGAAGCGATGAAGAATATTAAGTTGGGAAATGCCCCAGGAATTGATGGAGTGTGTGGTGAAATGCTTAGGTATGGGGGTGAGATTGTTGTGGAGTGGATATGCAAATTGTGTAGATTGGCTTGGGAAGAGGGAAGGGTTCCAGAGGACTGGAAATCAGGTATAATTGTTCCTCTGTACAAAGGAAAAGGGGAGAGAGAAGTATGTGGTAACCATAGGGGTATTTGCCTTCTTAGTGTGACTGGTAAAATATATGGTAGAATACTCATTGATAGGGTTAGGCATATGACAGAGGAGCTAGTTGGAGAAGAACAAGGGGGATTTAGGAAGGGAAAAGGGTGTGTAGATCAGATATTTGTTCTAAGATGTTTAGTGGAGAAGTATCTAGAGAAGGGAAGGAAAGTGTATGCTGCCTTCATGGACTTGGAGAAAGCTTATGACAGAATAGATAGGCAAGGTATGTGGAAGGTATTAAGAATATATGGAGTGGAGGGGAAATTGTTGAGTGCTGTGAAGAGTATGTACGAGGAAGCTAGGGCTACGGTGCGAGTGGATGGTGAGCTGAGTGAGTTCTTTGATCTCAATGTGGGACTGAAACAGGGGTGTGTGATGACTCCATGGCTGTTTAATATATATATATGGATGGGGTTGTAAAGGAGGTGCAAGGTAGGGCAGTGGATGTGGGGGTGGCCCTAATGAATGAGGGTGAGATTTGGAAGCTTCCGGTGTTGCTGTTTGCTGATGATACAGTATTGTTGAGTGAAGATGAATGGGAGTTGCAAGGTTTGGTGAATGAATTTGGGACAGTGTGTAGGAGGAGGAAGCTGAAAGTTAATGTAAACAAAAGTAAAGTTATGGTGTTTGAGAGGAATGAAGTCACAGAGTGTGCAGTGAGGTTGGATGGTGAGGATATGGAGAATGTGAGTGCATTCAAGTACTTGGGTAGTGTGATGAGTAAGGATGGAACTTTGGGGGATGAAGTACGTGAAAGGGTACAGCAGGGAAGAAAGGTTGTTGGTACACTGAAAGCAGTGATGAGAAATAGGGAGGTGAGTATGGAAGTTAAGAAGTCACTGCATGATGGTATTGTGATCCCTACCCTGACGTATGGAAGCGAGGCGTGGACCTTGCAAGAGGGGAACAAGTCAAGAGTGAGAGCAGTGGAAATGAGTTACTTGAGAGGAGCATGTGGAGTGACGTGGAGGGACAGGTTGACGAATGAAGAAGTGAAGGAACGTTGTGGGGTAGATGTGGATGTGGTTGAAAAGATTAGGAGAAATACACTGAGGTGGTTTGGACAAGTGGAGAGAATGGAGAATGAAAGACTGACTAAGAGGGTGTATGTAGGTGAGGTGGAGGGAGGGAGAGGGAGGGGTAGACCGAGGATGAGGTGGAGGGATGGAGTTGAGAGGTATATGAGGGAGGGGGGGGTGAGTTGGGGGGAGGGGAGTCAAATGGTGGGTGACAGAGTGACTTGGAGGCGTTTTGTCTGCAGCCACCCTTTGCGGGATTAGGGCGTCGGGCTATAGATAGATAGATAGATAGATAACCCCATCCATGTACAGATTGAACAACCATGGAGACATGACACATCCCTGGTTCAATCCAACCTTTAAATAGAAAAATTCACTCAGTACACTATCCACACGGACTGCAGCCTTAGCACCCTCATACATACTCTTCACAACATTCACCAACTTTCCATCTATTCCATATATTCTTAATACTTTCCACAATCCTTGTCTATCCATCCTATCATGTGCTTTCTCCAAATCCATGAAGACCGCATACAACTTCTTACCCTTCTCTAGAAATTTTTCCACTAATGATCTAAGAATGAATATCTGATCTACACAACCTCTTCCCTTCCTAAAGCCTCCATGTTCATCTCCAACTAATTCTTCTGTTATTTCCCTGACTCTGTCAGTAAGTATCCTATCATATACTTTTCGTATTACACTAAGAAGACAAATATCTCTGTGATTACCACACACTTCATTTTCCCCTTTCCCTTTGTATAGGGGAATAATTATACCTGACTTCCATCCTCCGGGACTCTACCTTCCCCCCCAGGCCTATCTGCACATCATCCACATCCATTCTACTACTATCTCTTCCCCATGCTTCAGCATTTCACCACACACTCCATCAATTCCTGGGGCTTTCCCCATTTTGAGTTTCTTCGTTGCTTCCACAATTTCCATCCTACTGATTTCGTCCTCTCTTCTCACCTCCCTGCTTCTCCCAGCCATTCCCCAGGCACTTATACTCGCAATACTTGCATACTCTGTGTTCAGCAATTTCTTAAAGTGTTCTCTGCATCTGCTCACTTTTTCTCCATTCTCCACTAGTAATCTACCATTTATATCTTTCACTCCTCTACTAACTTCATTACCACCCTGTCAAACTCTCTTTACCTCTTTCCAGAACACTTTCTTACAGTCACTCCACTTTACACTCAAATTCCTTCCAAATTCCTCATCCACTCTCTTCTTACTCTCTTCCTAGTCTTTCACCTCTCTTTTTCTCTCTACATATAACTCTCTCTTCCGTCTCTCAACTTCTTTTGCGCCTCTATTTCTCATCCATTCATTATATGCATTATTCTTTTGTGCCACAGCCTGTCTCACTTCTTCATTCTACCATGCTGTTCCTTGCACCCACTTTTGTTTTCTCTGCACCACACACCACCTCATATGCTGCACATATTTCTTCTGTGAATACCTTGCACACACCTTCCACGTCTCCCATCTGCTCCAATTCATATTTACCCAATCGTTCTTCTACTCCTCTCTTATATTCTGCCTTTTTCTCATCCTCTTGTAACTTTTCCACTCTCCTTGCATCTACTCCTTCCTTCCGTCCATCCCTTCTTCTATTTCTCCATTTTACTTGGACCTTGATTCTGACAACCACTTGGTGGTGGTCAGAAAGTCCACTCCACCAGACTCTATATGCTCATGCCTCCTTTATACATCTTAGCATCATTTCATCCACACACACATAATCAATCATTGCCTTCCTTTCATTCAGTTCACCACCCACCCTTCTCATTACTTGCCATGTATACTGTACCTGTGGATCATTTTGTACCTGAAGAGGGTATTGGCTATCACCAACCCCCTCCTGGCACAAATGTCCACTAAAAAACTGCCATTCTCATCTATCTCTGCAGGCACACCCTATTCACCAAGTACTCCATCCACCTTCACATTCCCTACTTTACCATTCGTATCACCAATGAAAAACACTCTCTAATTCCTTTCAAAACTTTTCCATGCACACTTCCACATTTGTCCAGAACTCTTCTCTCACTCTGCATGCACAATCTTGCGTTGGTGCATACACGCACACATTCGCCCACATTTGTAGTCCAACTTTCAATCTTACCCACACAATCCTTGAGCCAACTGATCCATACTCTCTTATATTCTCCTTCCATCTGTTACTCACAACAATACACACTCCTTCTTTTGCCCTCTCATTCTCACCTACTCCCGTGCATATACCCCATCCATACTCCCCTTCTCTCACACCCTCACCTCCCCATTTAGTTTCAGTTAATCCACATACATCCACTTTCGCATCCTGAAGCACCTGGACAATCTCTCTCCCTTTCATCTTAAATATTTACACCCCTTACATTCCACGTCGCCATCTGTATCGTGTCTTTTGTTCGGTCCTTAGTCGTCATCTTTTGGTCAGTCCTGGTCCGAGGCTTCTTGTTCGTATTTTTAGTTAGCTGTTTTCAGAGGAGGGGCAGTAACCCTCTGCCAACCCACTTGCTGTCACGTAGGGAACAAGTACACAAAGTAAACGAATAAATAAATAAACTACCAAATTGTGGATTATAAGAACTAATGGTTACTTTTATAGTTAGTGTTCATGGTCTTTTGAGTCAGAGAGCTACAGATATCTTCATTTTTCTTCCATTATATTAATAACTGGGTTTCCTGATGCAGCAAAAGTCACAGGTATCTATTAACTGCTGCAGTAACTGACTAGACGTACACAAATGTGTACGCTGCCACACTTCTCTGGTCTTCCTATAAACCACTGTGGTCCGCTGACTTTGCTAGTCGAACCAGAGCGTGTGCTACTAATATAACCCTACCTGCTGTGTTAATACAAGGTGTCAGTCTAGTTTTGAGGTCTCGCAGCTCCAATCTTTACCTTATATACATCTCGAGTTAAATCAGGATACTTCACGGGCCATATCGATATTCCTCATCTGATGTACTGTACATGCTAAAGCAGACCAAGAACCTTATTTCCCCTTTGACATACCTGTTAATTAGATCAAGAACCTTACAATTCCTCACCCAAAGAACATACCTGCTAAATTGGACCAAGAATTCCTCCATTCTCCATCTGATGTGTCTGCTGAACTAGACCAAGAACGTTTTCCCCCACTCTGTTATACCTGCTAAATATGACTAATAACTCTCTCATTCCTCATCTGATGTAGTGCACCCGCTAAATTAGACCAAGTACTGTACTGCGCTATATCCCCTTGATCTCTAAATTGATCAATAACTCTCCATTTCACTGGGTAACATACCTGCTAATGCTAAATTAGGTTAACAGCCATACCAGTCGTCTGTATAATTATGCTCCGTTTGTATCAGATCAAACGTCCTAAGGATCCAGTGTTTATGGCCAAGCAGAATATAAGCAACAAATAAATTTTCTCTCACCAACATCAGTGATTCATTACTGGAAAAAAAAAAAAAAAAAAGGAAAAAAAAAAACAATTATGCTGAGAAAAAATCTCAGATTGAATAATGCAGTAAAATAACGACCACTGGACGCTGGCTTACAATGACACGTAGGACTTAAAATTTCCGACGAAAATAGTTGATATCTCAGTCTTTCAGATCATGAAAGATATCAAGAACACAAGTGGGCCCGTTAAGAAGATCCGCCAGATCAAGGAAGACACGCTGCTAATACAAGCAAACAGTGAGATCCAGTCACGGAAGATTTTAGACCTGAGGAAGATAGCAGGGGTAGATATTTCAGTTTTTGGCAACCGCTTTCTTAATCAGGTTAAAGTTGTTTTCCATCAGAAGCTAATGGCCAACTCAGAGGACACGTTACAGACCGAACTTGCAGAGGAAGGTGTAACAGAGGTCAAAAGGATCCAAAAGAAGGGGGGAGAAAGCTATGAGGACTCCCCATTGCTGATCCTCACCTTTGATTCGGAGCAGTTGTCTGAGATCACGGCAGCATGGTATGCACTGGAGGTCCGTTTATACGTTCCTCCTCCAAGGCGTTGTTTTTAATGCCAGAGATTTGGACACACTGGCGCAATATGTAGCTCAGCAAAGACAATCTGTGAAATATGAAACGAAGCGTCGGTAGAAGGATACTCTTGTTCCCAGACAGTGTCCTAACTATGGTGATAAACACCAGGCTTCTGATAGGAACTGTGGGTACTACAGAATGGAGAAAGAAATGATCTCCATACAGTACACAGACAAACTGTCTCATTCTGAAGCTATGAGGCTTGTGTACAGAAGGTACACCAAGACTCCAGGAAAGAGTTTCACGATGGCAATAAAAGTGACTCTACCACAACAACAGCCGGGTACACCTACTCCAGAAGCCTCAGCAAGACCTGAGGCTTCTGGAAGGCTGAAGGCTCCCGAGAAGACGCAGCAGGCTCGGGAGAATCCTACAGTTCTGAGCAGGACATGATCCTCGAGGAAACTGCTGAAACCCTCTGCTGCTCCTGAGCCAAAGGAGCAGAGGCATGCCACTTCCCCAGGCCATCCAGGTACCGAGGAAGGAAATGGAGGCAAATCCAAGGCTTCCTGAGTTCTCTGGAGCTAAGAGTGAATCTCAAGAAACCACTGGACTCAAGGAGAAGACCTCGTCCACTGGGACCAGACACAAGGCTCAAGTATCTGGGACCAAACAGGAGGTCCAAGGGGCAGAGGGGAAGGGCATGTAGGAGCCCCAACCTCCTCCAACCAAGGACCCCCAGAAGATAAAAAGAAAAATCTCACTCCCCAGTGATTCCCGGAGCCCAGAACATCGGGACAATATTGAGCACCAGGAGTTCACGGTAGTGGAATCCTCCTCCAACAAAAGGATGAAAGATCCATGCTCGTTGACACCTCCACCATATGAAAACTTTATGATCAATGAGCAGTTATCCTAAATCCAAGTCATTTGGGAGGTAATGGATAAAATGTTGCAGTGAAACTGCCAAGGTATGGCAAAATAGGAGAAGTTGCAACATCTGATAGTTTTCTGTAATCCAGTTTGTATATGTCTGCAAGAGATCATGAACAGGGAATCCCACCTGATTTCCTGCAAGAGTACAAAGTTTATGCTCAGAATGGGATCTCTGACACCAGGCCCCATGAAGGAGCAGCAGTGATGGCATGACAAGACATTCCCTCCGAACTGCTTCACCAGAGAACATCACTGCAAGTAAAGGCAGTAACATTAGGATTGAAACGGTCATACACCATAGCGCCCATCTAGTTACCTCCACGTAATCTAGAGAAAGAAGATTTGAAAGACCTGATGAAGCAGCTACTCCAGCCATTCCTGCTAGTAGGAGACTTCAACGGCTACATCACCTCTGGGGAGACTCCATGTGCAACTCAAGAGGAAGAGCCTTGGAGTCATTATTCCTAGACAGGGATGTAGCAGTTCTCAACAGCAATTCACCAACATATTCTCAAATTCAAACTGGAACATTTTCCAATACTGACTTTTCCATACATTCAGCCAACGCCAAACTGGACTTCACATGGAAAGTCATGGAAGACTTAAACAGAAGCACCCACTGCCCCAGACTCTTCAAGACTGGTTGGTATACCAATCAACGGACTGCAGAGATGGCGACTTCAACACACATATAGGAAACTCTTTTAATTCATCGCCACAGTGCAAGGTCCAACCGAGGAATTCCCCAGTGTTCAAGAAGTCCTGGACCACCTGACATCCCGGATCCACCTAGCTGCAGAAGCAGCCATCCCCATGAGTACTGGAAGGTACCACAGACCTTTAGTGCCTTGTTAGTCATGTGAATGCCAAAAAGCTGTCAGAGGGAGGAAAGCTGCGTTACCGCAACTGAAACAGAGACCCAGCAATGTGGCATTACTCCACTACAAGAAGAGCAAAGCCAATGCCAGGCGAATCTTCAAGGAAGCCGGATAGGTATCGTGGAAATATTGCGTGCCTTCCACCACGTCCAGGACTGTGCTCGCACTCGTGTGGGACAAGGTGTGCAAGATCGCTGGGAAGTCGACCCCGGTTTCATCACCGGGGCACAATCGTCACTGATCAGACAGATATTGCCAATGAACCAGCTCATTCCATAGCAGATATTTACTCTTGTTCATTGTACACTGCTCGGTTCGTCACCCTTTGAGCAAAGTACGAATGGCGCCCAGTGTCGTTCAGGAGCGGATATAAAGTGAAGCGGCATTACAACCAGTCATTCGCCCTCTGGAATGTGGGGTCAGCCCTGCAATTCTGCCATAAGACTGCCTCAGCAAGCAACAATATTCCATATCAAATGATATTGCACTTACCGGAGTGCTCCCTGGAATTCCTGTTCGCCCTCTACAGCAGGATATTCAGGGAGGCCACAGTTCCACAAAACAGGAAAGAAGTTATTATCATTCTCATCCTGAAACCAGGCAAGGATGCTGCCATGCCAGAGAAAGACAGGTCAGTTTCTCCGACCAGTTGTCTGTGCAAGCTGCTAGAGAATATGGTCAGCTTCAGATCGACTTGGTTTTTAGAAGAGGATATAGTATTATCCCAATTCCAATATGGATTCAGCAAAATGAAATCTAGATGCCCAAGTGAGACAGGAAACTGCCGTACAGAATTCCTTTGCAGTGCAGTACTGGAGTAGGTATAATTGAGAGGAAGAACATATGCTCTGTTGTTTGCAAAATATGAATGGAGAGTAGACGAGAGTCTGTATCGGTTGATTCAAGGATGGAAAGGGTAAATGACGGATCTTCATTTCGGCTGTTATTAAGCTTCGCCATATAAATGACGAAGCTTGTTTTTTTTCAGTATTACTTAGCTTTGCCATAAGAATGGCGACGCTTACTGTTTTTGTATTATTATTATTTTTCTTTGTACTTTTTTCTCTTAGATCTTGATGATATTATACGGAAGGGTACCCTAGGGTAACCCAAGTACTTATGCCAAATATAAATGATCTCGACTTTTGAATGGCATAGGCTCATTTTTGGTGCAAAAATTGCATATTTGTAATTGATATATCTCGTAAACTAATTAAGATACAGCTATTCGGTTGAAAATCCTCTGATTAAAATGTTTGCTAAAAATTTTGGCTGAATACTTTGCCATTTACCGTAGTTGAGAGTAGCAAAGTCATATCTGTGCAGTGTTTTCTTTCTCACTTGTTTTAGACAAAACCACAAAAGCTGCTAAGCTGTAACTTTTCAAAAATATAACTGTGTTCCCTCTAATTATGAGAAAGGAATATGGTTACAGGTAAGCATACAGTTAGCCAGATGTTGAGACAAATGTAAAATGTACCCATGCATTCTTTCACACTTTTGCCATCACATCTTATTGATATTACACAAGAAGCTACCTTAGGTTAAACTAATTAAATTTTCCGAATATGAATGACCTTGAACTACTTTTA
Organism: Coenobita brevimanus; assembly: GCF_032717465.1. NCBI lineage: Eukaryota > Metazoa > Arthropoda > Malacostraca > Decapoda > Coenobitidae > Coenobita > Coenobita brevimanus. Next base: position 8,440,772 of record NC_136965.1, on the reverse strand, counting down.
AAGGTCACAGACTTGTTTATGATGCCAAAATTTCATACCTTGTATTCCGTAAATAGTTATGGCGATGCTTCCTTATTCTGGCTACTCAGTCAGTATATAGGTAACTAATTAGTCTCCACCTAATACATGTGGAGACTATTGTTTTTGCTGGTATTATTATTTTTCCGGCCTCAGAGTCTCGCAATGATTCCAGGAGAACCGGCGACTGTGGAAGGAATCTGAGGGGCCCAGGTTATGTGTCCTGGCATGGACCATTGATGATAGAAAAAAATCCAAATCCTTTACGCCCAGTGGAACAGCATGGCAGAAAGAGTCATATCAGTATTATTAGTGAAGGAGATAAATTGGCCGTGTCTATTGGAGATTTTACTCCTGCACTAGGAATTTGGAAGGTGAACTTGGACGAATTTCCACTAAATTACTACAGAATGTTCCCTACCATGACCTGTGAGCACTACTGAGGTGTCTTAGTGACCGTTAGTCAAGGACCTTCATCAGGAACAGCAGGTGGAGACTAGTACTGTGTGCAGGACAGTTACAGAGTGCTAGTTATTACTGTTATTATTTTTCTTTGCACTTTTTTTTTCGATCTTAATGATAATGTACATGAAGGGCCCTACGGTAACCCAAGTACTTGTGCCAAATGTATATGACCTTGAACTTTTTTTTTCCAAGGTCATATACTCATTTTTGTTCTAAAAATCCATATTTGAAATTGAATTATCTCAGGAATTAATTGAGATACAGTTATTTGGTTGAAAATCTTATGCTGAAAAAGTGTGCTGAGAATTTTGGCTTAATATTTTGCCATTTAGCCTAGTGGAAAGTACCGAATTCAAATCTGCTCAGTGTTTTCTTTTCGAATTGTATTAGAGAAAACCACAAAACTTTTTAATTTATAACTTTCCAGATATATGACTGTGGCTCTCTAATTACTTGAAAGGAATATAGTTACAGTTAAGCATATAATTAGCCAGTTTTTAAGACAAATGTAAAATGTTCCCATGCGTTCTTCGACACCTTTGTCTTATTCAGATCTCGCTGATATTACACAAGAAGTTACCTTAGGATCTTCAGATCTTGATGATATTACACATACCTTATACCCCATAAATAGTTTTGGGAAAGTTCCGTCTCTAAGTGTATCGCGGTTGTTTTTACTCGTAAACTTAACGTACCTCCTTTGCATTGAACTTTAGATAATCAGCCAATACCTTTTCAAAGTTCAGTAATATTCCTGGGTCTGCATATTGACAGTAGGATCAGTTGGAGAACACATATTAATCATTTGCTTGCCTCTTATTGTACAAAAGGTAACGTCCTTAGATTTCTTTCTGGGAAATCATGGGGAGCGGACAGAAAATCTTTATTGACGATGTATAAGTTCCTTATCCGTTCTAAGCTTGACTATGGCTCACAGGTGTATGAGTCGGCATCAGATGCAGTACTCCATAGACTGGATGTCCTTGAACATGTACTTGTGTATATGTCTCGGAACTCTTCTATGTTCTCGTGTGGACTGGTTGAAAATGAAGGCTAACGTGCCTCCCCTCCGCCCACGACGAGACCAACCACTATTTTCATATCACCACCCATCGTAAACGCTCACTTAGCATCCCGATTTGTCGGATCCTCCTAAAGTGGGAATACCTGCTGTAAGCAGCCCTCAAGGCGGTAAATGTGAGGCTTCACTTCCTCTGTGAGGCATTAGGGTACTACCTTTCTAATGGGGATCAAGTTTTAACAGCAAAAATAGCGCTGGGAGTCACTTACTACCACCATTAACACTGACTGGCTCCCCGTCGTTAAGTCCAGGGTGCTGGAGGTGGAGGTACGACAGTTGTTCCGGATGATACTCATTAGAAACCTTGCGTCATTCCACTTTTTTAAAATGTGTCTGACTCAGGGAATAGGCTTCACAGCCTGCTATCAAGGCCTATCAGTCCTCCTACATACAATACACCTCTACATGTCACCACATCGGCGCTAACACCCACCGTCCATATTATATACATGCTAGGGCATACAGGACTGGTGTATTGGTATTAGCGGGGGTATTTTTACGACATGTCGGCGGGTCTTCTGGTAGATCAGTAAAGCCTGATTTTATGAAATTCAAATCCTTAAACTGTTCCCCGCCCCAGCCGTGGTTTGAATCTGGGTCCGTTAGGACTGCAGGCCACCTCTCTACCGATTGAGCCATCGCCTTCCCCACTTGTACACCGACGGCTCTAAGTTGGATGAATGTGTTGGTGTGAGTGTGTGGCCTACAGAGTGCTGTATCCATTTTCGCATCCCCCCCCCCCATACTTCTCTATTTACTGTCGAACTCTTTGACGTAGATGAAGCTATAGACTTTGGTTTGCGTTCAAACCATGGCAGTTTTGTCACATTTCCAGATTCTAAGTCCTCCCTTCAGGCAATTTATTAGTGTAGGACTTAATCACATGAGGTCTTAGGCAACATTATCAATAAGTTGCACACACGTGCTAAATCTTTTCCACTGATCTGGATGCCTAGTCACTGCGGTACTTACGGCAATGAACAGGCTAATGTACTACCTAAATCGGCTGTAGAATTAGAGATTTGGGACGTTCCTCTGAAGCTACAGTCTAGTATCTCTTTCGGAAAAAATTTAGTTCATCATCTGTGACAATGTCAGTGGACTAACCTGACAATTCCATTAGTCAAAAGGACCTTATGTGACTGATCCAGTTCCTTCCAAGGAAACAGGCAGGAGGAGGTTGCTTTAGCTCGCCGCCATATGAATTCCACCTTAGTGACACATATGTTACCTTACATTAACAGAAAATTTCCACCGCGTTGTACCACCTGTGACGTATTGTTTTCTATCAGTCACATCCTTTTGTACTGCAGTAGGTATAGCTGGGGAACGTACTTCTCTGGCTGCCTACTGTAGGACAAATGTGCTCCCTTTCACACTTGATTCTGTCTTGGGTGATAGGGACGTTGGCGTGAGTAATAAACTGATGACTTTCCTGAAAGAGACCAGCCTGGTGAGAGAGTTGTGATTTATTTTATTAACTTGGTTATGGTTAACCTTTTTATTGTCTGCATCTGTTTTTATATATATGTTTTTTTAATTTTCTCTATTTCCGTTTTATTTTTATTATTTTTTTTTTTATACAGGGTCATGATTGTTGTACATACGTACAGTATATTGTTCTGTACACATTTATATATTTGTGATTTGCAGGAAGAGGCTGCATTTATATAACTGTGTATTCTGTTTCTTTTGTTCAAGACTGTTACATTCGTAATGATTCTTTTTATGTATTTTTTACATAACTTTGTTTGATGTTTGATTATGTTGTAGTAGTATAATAATGAGTTTACATGTGATGTGTAGATGGCAGTATTTGTCCTGGTACTATCCATATACTTTATTACTTATTTTGTTTCATAATCATGAGTAATAAGAAAATACTGGTATGAAATAAATGATCACCTTTCATAAAATTAATTTGGCTTTCATTATTATCGACTCTTACTGGCCTAATGCCCATTCAGGGGCATTTATTGTAAAAAAAAAAAATGTTCCTTCAAGGGGCGTTTATTTAAAACAAAAAAGGAAAGCATCCTTATTTTGGCTACACAATAAGAATAGGTAGGTAGTTTATTTATTTTTCAAGGTGGTAGCCTTTGGTATTTTCTTTCTTGCATTTTAAGAAATATGAAAGTATAAATGCATGAATATGTACATTTATGTGTATATGTTCTAACATACGACCAAACAGCGAGGTAAGAAAAATAAAAGTTCTGCGAGATTACAGAAACAACCTTGAAAAGTGTGATAGTAGTGACAGTGGATTTCTAACTCAGGAAATGAATGTGAAAGTGGGGAATTCTAGAAAATGTGGGGTAGATGGAGAATTAATAGTATCTATTCAGTGAAAGGGGATGGCAGTGCTCTGGGGAATCTTACAGAAATGGCCAATTCCGCCTTCAGACTCTGGTCCATACGCCCACATGGTGAATGATGAAAATGTTGGAAGATGGAGCCGACTGAAGAAAAGACAGTGATTGACAATGTGCGTGGATGACCAGATAATAATGTCTGCGCTTGTTCCAGACTATACAGAAGACTGGGGAGCAGCGTGACTAATCGTTATGCAGTAATGTCAAGAATAAACATTAATCGACGAACAGAGGTTGAGGAATACTGGAGGAAAGTTTTTGCAAATGGATTAGAAAGGCTACAGGTAAAGGAAAGAAAGTGAAGTACAAGAGAGAGAGAAGAGGTAACGATATGGGTCGGGTGGAAGAGACAGAAGCTGTGAATGAGATATTTCACAGAATGTACCTATATAGCGTGAGAGTTGGTGCAAGAAGCTAGAAGAGCGGGTAAGAAGAAGGAGAGAGAGAGAGAGAGAGAGAGAGAGAGAGAGAGAGAGACGGGGGGCAGGGGGGAAGTACAGGGACTGGGGATGTAAAGCGATGAAAGAAGAGAACTGTATTTTCAGAAATTCAGCAAGTGAGAGCATGGAGAGATGGAATGAGGAGCATGGAGACAACCTGAATGTAATATGGAGATAATGTAAGAAACTGTTTCGTAGTTGGTCAAGAAAAAGTACTGAATGATAAGGGAGGTAGTAGACGGATGAAAGCTGCAAAAGGTAGAATACTGTTGGAGAAAACGCAATCAGATAAAGACGAAAATCTTTTAAGGATGTTTAGAATAAAGAACGGAAACAGTGCCAGTAGGAGTTTTACTGGGAATGGCTGAAAGAAGAAAAGACAAGACTGAGGAAGGAATCAAGGTCATGAAAGTGTGAGAGTCACTGAAGAAAGTTAAAATGGAAACAACACCAGGAAGTTTTAGTGTGGGGTAAAATGTTGAAATATAAGCCAAAGGTAATGACTAAATTGGTCTAAAAATATGCAAATTGACTTGGGAGGACGACATAGTGCCAGAGGATTGACAATCAGGTAAAATAGTTTCTAATTTCCCTGTATTACGGGAAAGGGATATGTCAGTTATAGGGATATTCTTCTTGTAAGGTGGGTGGGAAAGATATATAAAAGGATATTTGTCAACATTTGGGAAAAAGAGTCGAGGAATTGGTTTTTAAAGGGCGGCAGGGGATCAGAAAGGAGGTGGGGTATGACGACCAAATATTCTTTCTATAATATAGAATTGGAAAATATTTTGTGAAGGAAAAGAATTTTTGTGCTGCCTTCATAGATCTGGGGAAAGCGAATGAAACCCAAGGAACGTGGAAAGAGTTATTAGTATGTGGAATATATAGGATTTAAAAAAAAATAGCTCGGGAGTCTGTGTGAAGGCAAAAATGTGGCAGTGCATGTGGAAAATGAATCAAGTGAGTCATTTGACTAAAATACTGGACTGAAACAGAAGTAAACAGTGGATTCCTGGCGCTAGGTATCAAAGACCATATGACACTAATCCAAAGCAAAGCTATATGGAATAGAAACGGGAAAAGAGAAAAGGAGATTAACAAGAAATGGTAACATCACAGTAAAAACCAATTTTAAAAAACTATGAAGATAAAATATGGCTAAAAATTCAAATAAAATGTAGGAGAAAAAGTATAGCTCTAAATGTAGCACAAAAATCCAATGCGAGATAAAAACACCATTAGACGGTTCACAGAAAAAGTCCGGGATACAATTAAAATTTTAACTAGAAGAGGGGGACGGCCAAGACAAAATAGAGAAGGAAGAAACTGGCGACGAACACCGCTATGAAGAGGACAATCGAGAACATGAGGAACTGACAGGGTCGTGTCACAATTTGAACAATATGGAAGATGATCTTCAGACAGCAAATAACCATGAGTCGGACGGGTATGGTAAATCCTGAGATGTGCCAACGCCGACTCCTAACGGCAAGTGTGAGGACAAAGAGCGGGCCAAGGTGTCACGAAGAGTTTAACAGCATAAAGTTTAGCACTGGTAGCTGAGGACTAGCAAGACTGACAGGGGCATAGTAAGACACCTACAGAAGACAGAAAAGAAGTCTGACACCGGAACAGAACGGAATGGTATACAGGGTGATCTGATGGCAACACGAGCTGCTACGGCATCAACAGTCTCATTGTCTAAGATAACTACTTGACTATGCACCATACAGAACTCTGCAGACATATGCTTCACTGGCAATCGGAACAGTCATTCTAGAATCCACACAAGATGGGGAGACCGTTGGACTGAAGCAGAGACGTCTTACGCCCCCATGGCTGTTCAGTATATATATAATGTGCTACGCGAGATGCATGAGAAACTTAAGATAACTAATCCTTAGGTAATTTCAAGTAAACTAATGCTACCTCAGTGAGAGTTCTATTTTCAGTCCTTCCAAACCTGCATTTGTTGGTGACCTTATGGATGAAATATGAGGAAGACCACTTTCATCCATAAAATCTTCAGCAAGAACTAAACCCATGTTGACATGGTATTTTCACTCAAAATTAGCCAAAGAGTAACCTGAAGTTTTTCACATATCTCGCAGGGCATCCTAGATATGCATAATGTTATAAATGAAATACCAAGTTGGCCAGTGGATGTATGAGAGACCTTAGCGAGAGAGAATAAGATTTGGAAATTGCCTATACTTTTGTTCTCTGATAATACTGTTGTATGAAGTGAGAGTCTGGAAGTGTTTGTAAAAAACAAAGTTTGGAGATGAGTGTAGTAAAGAGTAAATTTATGGTCTTTGGGAGGAGGGAAATCACGGAGGGCATCGTGAGGCTGAATAGTTAGGAAATGGAGAATCCACTTGGCCTTATATATTTTTGTAGTGTAATGATCAAAATAAGTTTAGAGGATGAAGTGCAAGAAAGGGTATACCACAGAAGGGAGACTGCATATACACTGAGGGAGCAGGGAAGTGAACGTGAAATTAAAGAAGTCGTTCCGTGACAGATTTGTGATTTCCACGCAAGTGCATGAATGTGAAGCTTGGAATGTATTGCAAGGATACACATCAGGAGTGAGAAGAGTGGAAATAAGCTGAGAGAAGTTTGTGAAGTTACGTGGAGAAACAGACAGAGAAATTAAGACGTTTGGTGCGTATGGTGTTGATGGGGTTGTTCTGAAAAATGTTGGAAGTATCCTGAGGTGCACTGTCCATATGGAGAGAGTGGAAATTGAGAGACCGGCAGGATAGTGTATGTGCGTGAGGAGGAGAAGGGGAGAAGAGGGAGGCCGAGGATAGAGTGAAGTGAGATGAGATGGATGTGATATGGAGAAAGTAGCCTGATGGCGGAGGACAGGGTGGCCTGGAGGCGATCTGTTTATGGTCTTCTTCTGATCTAATCTTACATTTCACAGCACGCCATCACTTCAATGGAATGGCATCTTTATTATATATTTTTTCTCTACTTGACAACTACCGCAGTGGCCTAGTGATTAGTACCAGGTTTTGACTCCTGCTGTGGGTAACTGGGTGACTCACCTCAGTGTCCATCCATTCCTTGTGGGTTGGTAGGAAGAATGGGTACCTAGGATAGCACTTAGGAAGAAGTATTTGTGGAAACTCGGATAGAATTAGCTCCCAGGATAATGGGTGAATAATCCACCCCAGGCTCAAGCATACGTTACGGGGATGAACAGCGCGGCTCATTCAGGTTAGGAGACTCTTTTCGAACATAAATGGTTAGATAAATGCTTTCATCAACCCCAGCATTGCTTGAGGATCTTCTGTAACTATATATAAAATGAGATATCAACCATAGAATTAGACTGACCTCATCTGATTTCAGGAGTTGTTGTATGCTCAGGGTTGGCTTCCCTATTAGTGTCTCCTCATTTACCTCCTCTAGTGCTTATCATAGTGGGAAAAATTATACTGTAATTCATTTTGTTAGAGATATTTATAGGTTGTTATAAATACATACCTCAATCTTCACATCACAGTATATTTATCAAACTAATCTTGGATGGAACATTTTGAATTCACTTTATTCATCACGCGTGACAGTTCACACACAGAGAGTATGAATGAATTTACGTATTCAGTTGCTTGTTTCTTATTTTGTTTATCCATTTATTTGTTGGTTTATTTATTTACCTTTCAATTTCTTTATTTATTTATATTGATTGATTTATTTATTTCTATTTATTTATTTATATACATTTATTTATTTCATTTGCTCCAAGATTTTCCTAAATTGGTCCCTCGGGACAATGTTCAGTAAACCATTCTATAGGGAGATCAGTCAGGAGTATGTCGGTCTCACACATCGTTTCACTGTGGATCTTGTTCAGCCTGTCTGGGGCCAGCATCAGCCAGTACACGTCACAGCCGCACGTCAGCGGGTTGTCTATGGTTGCGTCAGGACAGAAGAAAATACAAGTAGCACATTAACCCATAATTTTTTGTCGATTGCCTATTTATCTATTCATTACTTAATCTTAAACTAAATATCAAAAAATTTACCTAAACCCCTTCTTGCATTCCACCTAAATCCACCTTACATCCCACCAAATCCCCCGTCCCAACTTACCCTTAATCCTTCCTTTCATCCTAATCTCCACCCACTCTTACTTGCTCTTTGTATGTAACTAATTAATTCTATCTATTTATCTATAGCCCGACGCCCTAATCCAGCAAAGGGTGGCCGCAGACAAAACGCCTCCAAGTCACTCTGTCACCCACCATTTGACTCCCCTCCCCCCAACTCACCCCCCCTCCCTCATATACCTCTCAACTCCATCCCTCCACCTCATCCTCGGTCTACCCCTCCCTCTCCCTCCCTCCACCTCACCTACATACACCCTCTTAGTCAGTCTTTCATTCTCCATTCTCTCCACATGTCCAAACCACCTCAGTGTATTTCTCCTAATCTTTTCAACCACATCCACATCTACCCCACAACGTTCCTTCACTTCTTCATTCGTCAACCTGTCCCTCCACGTCACTCCACATGCTCCTCTCAAGTAACTCATTTCCACTGCTCTCACTCTTGACTTGTTCCCCTCTTGTAAGGTCCACGCCTCGCTTCCATACGTCAGGGTAGGGATCACAATACCATCATGCAGTGACTTTACTTCCATACTCACCTCCCTATTTCTCATCATTGCGAAAAGAAAACCAGTTTATGATATCTGACACTTGTTTAAGAAATAAACCTTTGGAAAAAAGTGTTTGATCTTTCTGAAGGTTACTAACAACATATTACAACTGATGTCCCACAACTGATTTATTGATAAAATAATTGAGGGGCTGTCTACACTGTCTTAGGCCTACGCTTGACAGTACATCGGTTATTTCCAAACGACATAAGTCTTAGTGAGAAAAAAGAAATGGGGTCAGAAATAAGCATGGCAGTATCCCTACTCAAAGTACCGGTAAGCAACACAGGAGAAACTGACTGGATGTGTGATACTGAAGGCTGAAGCATTTAGGTACATAATGTACTACGTCAAAATGTCCGAACTGTTACAGTACTTAACAACAATGCAAGAAGGTTACTATGAACCTGTCCGCTCCGTAGCATCAGGATCCGAGTGCTGGTGTGGTCAGCTGGTGCCGCCTGCATCAGGTGCCAATTTATCTTTGTTAGGTTGATAGATAAATTGAGTACCTACGGTACCACACTGGGTAGGTAACTGTGGCAGCATAAACCAGATACTATACGGGTCTTGTATCCAAGGATACATGGCGAATAACCCGGCACAGGCTCAAAGGTCTAAGTTACGGAGACTAACTGAGTGCCTCTTGTTATCTTTCCTCACTTTTACTCACCTTTATTATTGTCTGTATTAGCCTACCTGTATAGATATAAGGCACAATATAAAGCAAACAGCAGAGCAAAATAGCACACGGTCTTAATACCAACGTCCTCAATTTCCATTGTCACTGCAATCGTCCAATTCCAATAATCATTTTTCACATCCTTGATCACCGTCCTCGTCACCACATTCGCCACTTGTAGCTGTTACAGTCACCACAATCCTCTGTCATCATCTCTCAACATCATGCATTGTCTTTCACCACCACATTCACCACTGCAGTTATCGATACACCTATAACAACGGTTAATGCCACTTCCTTTTCATAACCGCAAATATCATAATCGTTCACCATCACAACCACCCCATTAACACTACCATACCAGCAAACTCTGACTACCTGCACCACCACATCCTCACCAACACAACACTCACCACCATCACACCCACACCACCACTACCACACTCACCACCACCACACCCTCACCACAACCACATCCTCACCAACACAACACTCATCACCACCAGACCATCACCACCACCACACCCCCACCACCACCACCACATCCACACAAACACAACACTCACCACACCACACCCTCACCACCACTACAACATCCTCACCACTACCAAATCCTCACAACCACCACACCCTCACCACCACCACACCTTCATCAACACAACACTCACCATCACCACACCCTCACCACCAGCACTACACCCTCACCATCACACACCCTCAGCACCACCACACCCTCACTATCACCAACATCTTCACCACCAACACACACCCTCACCACCACCACGCCTTCACTACCACCATATCCTCACCACCAGTATACTCTCACCACCAGTATACTCTCACCACCACCAATCCCTCATCACAACCATCCTTTCACCACCACCACACCCTTACCACCAACAGACCTTCACCACCAACACATCCTCGTCATCAACACATTCTCGCCACCACCAAACCCTCACCACAACCACGCTTTCACCACCAACACACCTTCGCCACCACTACCACACCTTCACCACCATCACACCCTCACCACCACCACACCCTCACTGCACCACAACCTAACAATCACTACACCCTCACCACCGTCACGGCTTCACCACAACCACGGATTCACCATCAACACACCCTCACCACCTCCACATCCTCACCACCAACTAGCCCTCTCCACCACTATACCTTCACCACCACACCCCGACAAATAACACCCTTACCACCACCACACCCTCACCGCCAACACAGCTTCACTACCACAACCTCACCACCCCAAACACTCCTTCACCACCAACACACCCTCACCAGCAATACACCCTCACCACCACCACCACACCCTCACCATCACCAACAAACCCTCACCACGAACATTACACCTTCACCACCACACCCCTCCACCACCACACCCTCACCACCATCAACACACCCTCACCACCAACACACCCTCACCACTACCAACACACCCACACCACCACCAACACACTCACCACCACCATGCCCTTTCCATCACCAACATACCCTCACACCCCCACCAATAACATTCTCACCACCATCACACCCTCACGAACAACACACTCACACCATCAACACACCCTCACCACCATCACCACATCCTCACCACCACCAACACACCTTCACCACCACCACACCCTCACCACGGACATGCCCTCACCACCACCACTACACACTCATCACCACCATACCCTCACCAATAACGCCCCCACCACCACCACACCCTCACCACCAACACACCTTCACCATCGCCACACCCTTACCACCAACACACCCTCACCACCACCGCACCCTCACCACCAATACACCCACACCACCATCACACAATCACCACAACCACACCCTCACCACCACCACACACTCACCACCATCAAACTCTCACCACCACCACTACACCCTCGCCATCACCACACTCTAACTACCATCACCATCCCCTCATCATCACCACGCCCTCACGACCAACACACCCTAACCACCACCACACCCTCACCATTAACACACCCTCATCACACTACACCCTCACCCCCTATACCCTCACCACCACAACTACATCCTCATCACCACCACATCCAAGCAGCCATCACCACACCCTCACCACCAACACACGCCAACCACCACCACACCCTCACCATCACCACTTATGCACACCACCATAACTACATCCTCACCACCACCACATCCACATCACCACCACCACACCCTCACCACCACTACACCCCCACCTCTTGCACCACCAATTTATACAGTACCTCTAAGATCGATAGCGTTGTTAGTAGTGACTTGATCAAGGAGTCCTTCCCAGTTGTCTTGAGACAGGAGAGTGATCTCGTTGCCCCTCAGGCTCACATGGGCTGTGCCGTCCAGGGCTTCACACAGAGAGCAGAGGAAAGGGAGTTATTTTTTTATCTATTTATTTGTTTACTTGCGTATTAATCAATTAATTAATTTATTTATTTATCTATCTATTATTTCTGAAAAAAAAAAAAATGAGGGTTTTAATGCAGAGAAGAAGGACCAGGACTCCAAAGTGACAAACCTGTTCAGTCAAAAAAGATTAAAAAATGTAACATCGATTTATCCAAGCTACTGAATGTTTTAGACAAAAGGAATAATGTGACAGGAAAGACTGTAAATGTTGATCAGTAGTATATGGCACTGTTCCTATCCTTGTGCATTGCAATATGGCTCACTGGACAAAATGTTCTATGGGACACAGAAGCATCTGTGCACAGGAGGTCCAATGCCTCCAGGAAACATTCGATCAACTGCTGACATTACCAACGTCTAATTCTGTATGAACAATGTCTCTTTATATAAACATAACATTTTCTTTATGTTTGCAAGAGGATACTGCTAGTTGGCCACATATGACACCTCCCGACATCATGGATGCCAACGTTTGGTAAGTCGGACTAATATTTTTTTAGTTGATGGAGTTTTGTAACTAAATAGATGTTACTCATTAACGCACTACTTACCCAAGAGGTGATTGTGACGTGCTCATTGCGTTTCTTAACCCGTATACTGTGTATCCAATCCATTATAAATCTGGCAGACCCCAGCAAACGAGTTTGATACCACTTATATACATTTATGTGGATCAAAGAGTAGGTAAACAATCAATACAAAATGAGGAGAGGGGAAGATTATGCTGGGGGATGGGGGGTGTTATAATGAACCAATGGGAGTCTTGGGAAAATAGGAGATATCATAACTCCGTCCCAGACTTGTATGGGGAGGAACTGGTTGGGTTGGTGGGATGACTGCAATTCTCTTGTCTGTAGGTTCATCCTGGGGGCCTTATTCTTGATGAAAAGGGTTTCTAGTATTTGTAGGCATCTCGTATCATAAGAGTGCCCGATGACCTGTGTTTTCTCTTCGAATGTGTGCTGCAGCTGCATCTAGTGTGTGTTTTAGGGGTACAATTCTGGAGGTGCAGATTTTTTTCTTCGACTAAGCTTAGTAGTTTAATATCCTGTGTATGAAGAGAGGAGGGACTCACACTCCCCTAGTTTTCAAATATATTCTTACACAACATGACCCTCGTATAGGTCCGACGTTTGTCTAGTCGGGTTATTTTTGACATGTAGGTTTGTAGTTTTCTCGTTTTATAATAGATAACGAAGTTGACGGTGTCTTGAGGCCTTTTTGGTTTAACGTCTTCTGATCAGCTGGTTCATTACTCTTTCTTCTGTTCTGTATTCAGGATGCATGTGGACTTTGTAAAATACTAAATGAAATTTAACCCCTCCAAAACTGTGGATGAAGAAAAGACCAGGGGCCGGATACTCAAACGTTTAACGGCGCCTTTTGTGCCAAAGGCGCCTTTACACATCGCCTTTTCGTGAAAATTGCATACTCAAAAGCTCGGCTGGGCGCGGCCATATTGGAAAACATTGCTCGTTAGCGCCTTATGGGACCACCAGGGTTGCGGGAGCCCTAGCGATCAAAAGGTGCCTTTGCTGGACAACAACAAGTCGTGGATGATGTGTGTGATGCTCCTCGCTCGTATTTAACAGAAATACTGGCTCATTTCTTTATCTGGAGTGGAATGGTTTGCATCAAAAGTTGGTATTGGGAAGTAAGATATCATATTCTAGTGATAATGATGTAAATGAGGAATATTTGTCGTATGTGAATGTAGTCAACTCGGCGGTAGAGGCACATACTGTTGAATGCTGCTTCTTCAATACATTTAGCCATAATAAAATGCATGCTGCACCAACGTGTGTCTAATGTTACAAATGTTTGCCCAGTATATATAGGTACTTATATTTAGCAATATATTAACAATTCAGTGTGATTTCTGTTGGATCAGTCACTCCTAACGTAAGCCTAACCCGCCAGCTTCAGCTAGAGGTATTGGCAGTACTTCTGCAAATAGTATTTGGAAATATTCAGTTTTCATCTTAATAGTTACTGATCTGAACTAAGTCAGGTTGCCTATTTGCAGGTAAATTTTATATTCCAGCGAATGTGTGGAAAACGTAATGTTATGAAAAGCCTATAGTCACTTTATGAAATGGATTTTATTTAACTTAGGTTGTGTTGATCTCGGTTATTATAGTATAAATGAAGGTTGTAGTTAGATGAGGTTAATATACAATATTATTTAAGAAGGGTTAGGTTAGGTTGGGTAATGTTCGAGTAATGTTAGGTCTTGCTAGTATAGGTTTGTTTAACCCCTAAATGACGGGTGTCCGCATATGCTGTCCGACGGTGCTAGGGTCACAAGACGGGTGTCCGCCTATGCGGTCACCCCCCCAACCCCTACCCTGACCCCCCACCATCCCCCCAACCCCGACCCCGACCCCCCACCATCCCCCAGCCCATAACCCCCTGGAACTCTCCACCCCCACCCCGGTTAGGTTAGGCTGGGATAATCTAGGTTAAGTTTAGGTTATGTTAGGCTAAGTTACGTTAGGTTAATTTAGATGAACGATTAATAACTTTGCATCTTTCTATATCAGGCCAACCTAATCTTACCTGACTAACCTTAACCTCGATTATTCCAGCCTATATATATGATGTGTGCACTAAATATTTAAGGAAGGTGTTAGTGAAGGTACTGTACACACATCAATAGACCGTATCTTTATTTTGTGCAGTGAGTTATAGGTCCCTCATCAAACTTTGAAGTAGTGCGATTGAATCCCAGCTTATGTTTATTCTCCATTCCCACAAAATATCACAACGAAAACGGAAATATGTCGCGACTACTGCATTGCACCGTCACTTCATGTTTTGTTTGCGTCCGTCAGCTGAGAGGAAATGCTGCATTGTGTTTGGCAGTCACTTCCTAAGCGTGTTTTCATAAAGCTGCTGTGATTGGCTGGGGTATCAAAAGGCATCCTCTGAGGGAGAGTTGCCTTTCCACGGAAAGGCACACCAAAGGCGCCTTTAAAATTATATGAGTATGAGAGTCGGGTGTGCCATCAAAGGCGCCTTTGACCTGCCGTACAAAAAGCTAAAGGCTCGTTCAGAGTATGCGGGCCCAGATGTACTCGTACTGTACTCATGGGAGACTTCAATACAAAAGTTAGCAAATCAAAAATGGAGAAGGATGTATGGGAAAATTCGGAGTAGGTGTACCCATATTATATTAATGTACTCATATAACCATACTTCATAATACCTAAACCTCTGTGTGTAACCAGAACAGTCTGTGTAGCAGTCTACCACTTCTCTCGCTACTGTATCCTGGTACCGCTTTCAAAGAAGACCGCAAAGAGCGTGGCGCATGCCTTCATTGACCAGGTAATTTCCCTATTTATTACACCAAGTACAACAATTACAGATAATGGCACTGGGTTTAACAATAGTCTCCTGGATGAAATCTGTAAACAGTACAAACTCAACAAATGCAATGTTGTCCCTAACCATTCAGCTTCCAATTGCCTCGTAGACCGCCATAACCGAAAAGTTTTAGTGTCTCAAACATCTAAGGTCACATAGTGCGTCCTGGGATGAATGGATAACCCAAGTAGCAGCTTCCATAAATAATTCCATCAATGCATCCTTTGGCGAATCTCCCTTCTTTGTCTTATTTGGATTTGATAAAAACCTACCCTATTCCATCTTATCGTCAATGCCTGATCCCATCTATAACGTGGATGACTATGTGAAGGTGAAAATGGCAACCTTCCAGAAAATCCATCAATATGTCAAAGCAAATCTGGCTTCATCTCAGGAGGACATGTTGCAACGTCAGCATAAGTCTGTCTCGCCTATCAGTATCAACATTGGAGATCTAGTAGGCTATTTGCTTGTTCCTTTACTCGCACCTCTAAATTGGATGACAAATTTACAGGCCCCCACCGCGTGATAAATAAACAGGGTAATAAGTTTCAGATACAAGAATTGTCAACTAAAGATACCAAGTGGGTACATGCGGATGATCTAAAGCGTGCACCACCAGGCCTGGTGTTGGAAGAGTCACTAGCACAACCTACCACGACTTCTCCTTCTCCACCTATTATTCCTCAACCTGAACCTTTTTCACCCACATCTCCCCATTCTTCAACCAATCAATATCGATCTAAGCTGTGCTCCGCACATAAACATCTTCATGATCTCTCCCATTAATTCAAACTTATTTTCTAGGTAAGATGCTACCGGTCTACCTGCTGGCAGTGCTGACCCTAATAGGGTCCGGGTTGGGTGAGGACGATGGTGGAGTACGTCCCGGGGCCTTGGTCGGCTCAGGAGGCGAGGTAATGGTGACTGAGGATGTAGTCTCCCTGCGCTACGATCTTGAGCCCCTGGCCGACGTAGCCATCGTCCTTCCTCACTTCACACGCCAATTGGACGAAATCAAGACCCAACTGTCAACCATCGTGGGGAAACACAATCCGGATCAGTTTTGGTACCCTCTGTATCTCCCAGTTTCTTGGCAATTGGAATACATCAATGACAAGTTCTCTCAGCTAAATGACACATTTTCCAGTCAGGCACCCGTAGGTCGCTCACGTGTGAAACGAGGTCTTTTTGACTTGGAAGGTGAAATTCTTAGTGGATTATTTGGCGTGGCTACAGCCCGTGACCTCTCTGGTTTCAAGTCCGACCTAGTTCACTTGGCCACGGCTCTTGAATTTCAAAGTAGAGTCATAATGGTACAACACACTATGTTCCAGAAGATAACAGCTCACCTAAATGAAGTTACTTACACTCTGAACAACTTCACAGAAATTCTAAGGCAACAAATTTCTGAAATTAACATTGTTTCTCAGCTCCTCTATCTAAAACTTCACATCAACAGTCTCTAACTATCCATAGACTCTCTTATCTCTCAAGTCTCTAGTTTGGTTCGTATCCTAGTCGATGCTGTTGATGGACGTGTCACTGTGGACTTAGTACCTATCTCTGCTCTTCGTTCTGTATAAGAATGGGCTCGCTCTGCATTCGATTTGTCTCCAGTACTTTCTTTTTCCTCTCTAGAATTCTACTATCCAGTTCTTGAGGCCACCCTTCTCGCTAACGATGTCGAGGTTCATATTCCTCTACGTTCTACCATCACCTTTAACCTCTTCCAAATTATTCCTTTTCCTTTCAGGTTCAATAACTCTTTATTGCAAACATCTGTTCTCTCGGAATATTTCCTCCTATCCCATGATCACCTTTCCATTACTGTTATCTCCTCCACAGATCTTGACAGATGTTCTTTCCTTACCTCTACGTCTCGTCTTTGTGCTGCCCACCTTCAAGCTATTTTCCACAGTAGCGCTGCACCCTGCGAGTCTGCCTTAGTACGCAACCATTCTGTACACTCTGCCTGTTCCTTTGTCCCGGCTCCAGAAATTCCAGTGCATCACGCTCATCTGAACCACGTCCAGTACTTCTTCACTGTCTCTATCTCTGTTATCATCATGTGTCCTGGTTCTTCTATTCGTTCAGTGCCTGATAGTGGTCTCTATGAGGCACCTGACTATTGTACAGTCAAATCTGAGGCTGTAATCACCTACGCCACTCGTTACCACCAAACTGTACGCAATCACACCTATGACATCTTTCAACCAATCAACATGACTTCCCATCTACCAGTTGATAATATTTTTATCACCTCTGCAAACTTGCGTATGCTAACTTTTCTAAATGAAAATAACTTCATTATGGATCAGTTTTCTATGGCCTTCAGCCGTTCATGGGTACATCCGACATTTGTGTTTCCGCCAGTGGCCATCTCTTTCATAGGTTTCATTCTCATGGTCTGTGTAGTGCCCTGTTGCGTACGGAAGATGGAACACAGACTACACGAAATCTGAATCGCAACAAGAATAGTGCAGCCTCCACAGGATGTAGAAGCGGACCGTACTTAGTGTCCTCATATATGGTAACTGACAGTGCAGAAAACATCAAATAACATCTATGGGAACAAAATACGGACACACACACACACACACACACACACACACACACACACACACACACACACACACACACACACACACACACATAAAAAACCGAAGGAATTACAATAAAATGAGTAAAAGTACACTAACTAGAATGGAATAGTTCGTGAGTTACAAAGAGAAAAGAACAATAGTAAAGGACAAGAGCACAGAAATAAATTACACTAGTAACGTAGAAAAACATATAGAAAATATATAGAACAGTAATTAAAAGTGTAATAGTTAATAGGACAAAATAACGAATAATACGAAAGAGATAAGAAAAACATACGTAAAGGAAACAGGATAACATATTCATTGATATAACAGACTTCATAATTGTGTGCTGCACATTTGATATATCACTTTTCAAAGAATTCTTTTATTATTATACCTATGAACTATGAACTTGAACCTTATATATATATATATATATATATATATATATATATATATATATATATCATCTAATCTCATCAGCCGTTTTGAGTGTCCACTGCAGGACCGGCCCATCCCTGCCGAAGTGGGGACGATACAGCCAATGTATCTCTACCAAATGGCTTAGGCTGTCTAGTAGAGATTGTATGTAGAGTGAGAAGTGCTTGTAAGTGTAATTGTTGTGTTGGAATGGCTTTGAATGTGTGTGTAGTCTGTGAATCAAGTGTAATCAGCTCGCGCAAGCCGACTGGCTACAACCATACTTTATAGTATGCGACACTTGTCCAACCACAGCACCCCTTGTGTTCGCCAATGCAGTACGTGGCCAGAAGAACGCTTCCAAAGCTTTTTACCCTGGCGGGGCGCGAACCCTCGTTCTTCAGTGTACGAAAACGCACACTTTACCATAGAGACTCCATATATTATATATATATATATATATATATATATATATATATATATATATATATATATATATATATATATATATATATATATATATATATATATATATATATATATATATATATATATATATATATATATATCATCATCATCATCCAATCCCATGTCGCCCCACAGATGAGCATAGGAACTCTGGGCTAGGCAAGTGGTCCTGACATTTAAGATGAGAGTGACCAGCCTCACTCATCCCTGAATGTCATTATATGAGCAATCAACCCCAACCATCCCTTGGATATAAACCTTCACCGGCTCAATCCAATTGGAGCGCAATAATTACCCACAAAACCTCAGGAGCCAAAATTTGGTTATATGGTTACCATCCAGCGTAGTAAATGGTTTCCTGGTGTACAGGAAACCATTTGGCTTGTCACTCATTGTAGAGTCACCCACAGGCAGAAGGAAGAGGAAAAAATGAAGGAAAGAAAGACCGAAGTGCGAGTGTAAAGTTACCCATAGGCAGAAGGACAAGGAAAAAATGAAGGAAAGGAAGACAGACGAGGATGGAAGGAAAGAAGGATGGAGGAGAGGAAAGGGCAGATATCCGACAGCATCACTACATCGGGTGAGTGGATGGTGAGGGCCCCCACCTCCCACAAGATATATATATATATATATATATATATATATATATATATATATATATATATATATATATATATATATGTATGTATGTATATATATATGTATATATATATATATATATATATATATATATATATATATATATATATATATGTATATAGATAGGTAGATAGATATAGATCTATCTATCTATTACCAGACGCCTCAATCCCGTTTGGGGTGGCCACA
The DNA here is from genome assembly GCF_032717465.1 of Coenobita brevimanus. NCBI lineage: Eukaryota > Metazoa > Arthropoda > Malacostraca > Decapoda > Coenobitidae > Coenobita > Coenobita brevimanus. Next base: position 8,420,927 of record NC_136965.1, on the reverse strand, counting down.
AACAAATCGCCTCCAAGTCGCCCTGTCCCCCGCCATTTCACTCCCCTGCTCCCAACTCACACCCCACTCTCTCATATACCTCTCCACCCCATCTCTCCATCTCATCCTTGGCCTCCCCCTCCCTCTTCCCCCCTCCACCTCACTCACATACATTCTCTTTGTCAGTCTTTCACCCTCCATCCTCTCCACATGGCCAAACCACCTCAGTGTGTTCCTCATAACGCTCCCTATCACATCCACATCAACACCACAACGCTCCTTTATATCCTCATTCGTCAGCCTGTCTCTCCACGTGACTCCACAGGCTCCTCTTAAATAACTCATTTCCACTGCCCTCACTCTTGACTTGTGTCCTTCCAACAACGTCCAAGCTTCACTTCCGTACGTTAGAGTTGGTATCACAATACTGTCATGTAGTAACTTTTTCACTTCCATGCTCACTTCCCTGTTTCTTATCACTGCTTTCAAAGAACCAGCAACCTTTCTTCCCTGCTGTACCCTTTCAAGCACTTCACCCTCCAAACCTCCATCCTTACTCATCACACTGCCAGTACTTAAACGCACTCACATTTTCCAATTCCTCACCATCCAACCTTGCTGTACATTCACTAACTTCACCTCTCTCAAAGACCATCACTTTACTCTTCCCTACATTCACCTTTAGATTCCGTTTCTTACACACTCTCTCAAACTCATCCACCAAGCCTTGCAGCTCCCCTTCGTCTTCACTCAACAACACGGTATCATCTGCAAACAACAGTACAGGGAGTTTCCAAACACTATCCTCTCTCACCAGGGCCACTCCAACATCCACTACCCTACCTTGTACCTCTTTTATTACCCCATCCATGTACAGATTGAACAATCATGGAGACATGACACATCCCTGTTTCAACCCAACTTTCAAAGAGAAAAATTCACTTAGTTCACCGTCCACACGCACTGCAGCCTTCGCACCATCGTACATACTCTTCACAGCATCCAACAACTTCCCATCTAATCCATATACTCTTAACACTTTCCACAATCCTAGTCTATCCACCCTGTCATATGCTTTCTCCAAATCCATGAAAGCCGCATACAACTTCTTTCACTTCTCTAGAAACTTTTCCACTAAAGATCTGAGAATGAATATCTGATCTACACAACCTCTTCCCTTCCTAAAGCCTCCCTGTTCTTCTCCAACTAATTTCTCTGTTCTTTCTCTAACTCTGTCAATAAGTATCCTACCATATACTTTTCCTATTATACTAAGAAGACAAATGCCCCTATGATTACCACACACTTCTTTTTCCCCTTTTCCTTTGTACAAGGGAATAATTATACCTGACTTCCAATCCTCCGGGACTCTACCTTCCTCCCAGGACACTCTGCACATCTTCCACATCCATTCTACTACTATCTCTCCCCCATGCTTCAGCATTTCACCACACACTCCATCAATTCCTGGGGCTTTCCCTGATTTAACTTTCTTCATTGCTTCCACAACTTCTATCCTACTGATTTCTTCCTGTCTTCTCACCTCCCTTCTTCTTCTTCCAGCCATTCCCCAGCCACTTATACTCGCATTACTTCCATCCTCCACGTTCAACAATTTCTTAAAGTGTTCTCTCCATCTGCTCACTTTTTCTCCCTTCTCCACTAGTAATCTACCATTTTTATCTTTCACTCCCCTGCTAACTTCACTTCCACCCTGTCTTACTCTTTTCACCTCTTTCCAGAACATTTTCTTACAGTCCCTCCATTTTACACTCAAATTCCTTCCAAATTCCTCATCCACTCTCTTCTTACTCTCTCTTACTAATCTTTTCACCTCTCTCTTTCTTTCTACATATAACTCTCTCTTCCGCCTCTCAACTTCTTCCACGCCCCTATTTCTCATCCATTCATTGTATGCTTTCTTCTTTTGTGCCACAGCCCGTTTCACCTCTTCAGTCCACCACGCTGTTCCTTGCACCCCCCTCCGTCTTCTCTTCCTTCCACACACCACATCACATGCTGCACATATTTCTTCTGTAAATATTCTACACACACCTTCCACGTCCCCCATCTGCTCCAACTCATATTTGCCCAATCGTTCCTCCACTTCTCTCTTATACTCTGCCTTTTTCTCATCCTCTTGTAACCTTTCCACTCTCCTTGCAACTACTCCTTCCTCTCGTCTTTCCCTTCTTCTATTCCTCCATCTTACTTGAACTTTAACTCTGGCCACCACCAAGTAGTGGTCAGAAAGTCCACTCCCCCAACCTCTATAAACTCTTGCATCCAATATGCATCTTCGCATCCTTTCATCCACACACACATAATCAATCATATAGATACATAAATATAAATACATAAATATATATATATATATATATATATATATATATATATATATATATATATATATATATATATATATATATATATACTATACACACATTATTATTGTATTCCATATTACAACATTTCTTATTTCACATGGCCACGTATTGTATATACTGTATCCCTGTACCTTCCTATAATTACTACAGAGTAATTCCGCCTTATAATAATTATCAAATCATGTACTTATATACCTAGTAAACCCCCCCCCCACACCTCAACAGATATATAATAGACCTACTGTGTTATTAACCTCGTTGTGTTAGAAGACACCAATTCTATAGTACTATACTATAGTACTATAATCATATAACCGTACTGCATAATACATAAACCTATGTATGTAACCAGTACAGTTTGTGTTAATCAGCAAATTTCTTGAACTGCTGAGCTAAGCTAATGTTCCCACGCCCGCTTCTCGCTTAGAGTCAGTTAGGGAGTAACCGGCCGAGGGAGCACAACTATAATATTCTTTCCTCAAATAAACCTCCATTATACATCACCTAAGATTTTTGGAATTAGCTTGATTGGGGAAGAAGAGGGCAGTGAAACATACAGTAGGAGAGAGGAATGACCCAGATGATATGACGGTAAATTATGCTGAATGTATAACAAGAGAGTAATGCACGTATTCTTCCATAAAAGAATAGGGAGAAAATGGATCTGGAAAAGCCCAAGTGGAGAAACAAAGTGTGTAATCGACTTCATTACAGCACTTAAGAACAACACAATCACTAATGGTACAGCTGACAACAAAGTAAATATATGCAGTGACCACAGAATAGTAGGTTGCACAGCCAGATTCAGTTTCAATATTAGAAAGAACCTGATTGAAAATAAAAAGTAATGCCCAATTAAAAGTAAGCGAAAACGAAGCTGTCTTTCAGTTACAAAAATACGAAGGAACAGATTTCAGGCTCAAAGTTATGCTGAGTGTGACACTGATAAGTTAAATGATAGACTAACAAAAGTGTTAAGAGAATCAGCGGAGGTAGTAAGGAAAGCAAATACAACCAAACCCAACATGTATTGAAAAACGACCCTAGAGTTCAAGAAAAAAGAAAGGCTTTCAAAGTAAAAAGAAAGAAACATGAAATATAAACAGCAAAATTAAATAAACATATCAACAAGAGATTGAGATGATAAAAAAGAAAGAGAAGCATGAATCAGATCAGAGAAACCACCAAAAAGGGAAAAAGTATGAAACAAAACCAAAGCAAAATGGCACCAGGAAAGTAACAAATAATATCACTAAAAAACAAAAATGAAGGAGTCACTAAAATGTAGAAAAGGATGAAGAAAGTTGAAGATTTTTACAAAGAACTGTATGATTCAAAGACAATGGTACCAAAAGCTAATTTTTCAGCTGGCACAAGTGAAATACCTGATGTAACATCAGATGAAGTAAACATTTCTCTTAAAAGTATGAAAACAGGAAAGGACCCAGAAGATGGAATAGTAGTCGAGTCGGATGCAGGAGTAAGAGTTCAAAACCGACTCATCACTTTATTTGCCCGATGCATGAGAAAGAAGAAACCTCCCAAAACATGATGGAATGCAACAGTTTTGTTGTACAAGAAAGGGGACTGAAAAGATCTTAGTAACTATCGATCCATTAACATATTACCAGTTATTTACAGAGTCATCACAAAGTCCTTTCGAACAGAATAACAATAAATTTGGAAGAAAACCAACCTCGTGAACAGGCAGGATTCCGAAGCTGGTGTTCGACTACTGATCATCTACTCACAAAGAATCAGCAAATTGAAAAAACTATTGAATATAATGGAATATAATAAACCACAGTGCGTATGTGTCGATTACGAAAAGGCTTTCGACTCAGTGGAGCACATAGCAATTATAAACTCATTGTGGGAACATGGAGTAAACGATAACATTGTAAAACTGCCCGAAAACATAATACAAAGAGGGACCTGCTAATGTTAAGTTACATGAGGACTAAGAAAACATTAAGAGTAATAAAGATGTGCGTCAGGGAGATACAATTTTACCAAAATTATTTGCAGTATGTTTTGAAAGCATTTTCAGAAAGCAAGACTGGGAGAAAGAAGGAGTCATCACAGATGATGAAAACAAACCATTTAAGATTTGCAAATGAAACTGTCCCAATCTCGGGAGCAGCAGAGATTTTACAATAAATGTTTAATGTCCTAAATAGAGAAACCCTCAAGGTAGGGCTAAGGTTCAAATGAGGTAAAAACAAAGTGATGTTTTACCCAAAGTTGCCTACCAGTATGTCTGAAACGAAAGATATAAAATGAATGTATAATCCCAGCTATGACGTGCGGTTGTGAGATCTGGAAACTGACAAAATCAATGTAAACAAAGTAATCCATACACAAATAGCACTGGGAAAGTCAGTGTTAGGAATTTCTTTGAGAGACAGAAAGAGATCAACTTGGGTGAGAGGGCAGATTAAAGTGGAAGATATTATTGAAGTTATAAAAGAACAGAAATGGAGGTGGGCAAGTCATGGAGCAGAAATAAGAAATAACCGATGGAGCAAGAGGCTGACTGACTGGACTCCAAGAGACTGTACGTGTAGCAGAAAAAGGCCAGACAGGAGCTGGAGAAATGAAATAGATAAATTTGCAGGCAAAACGAGGCAGAGATTGGCTCACTCAAAGATTTCGTGGAGAAGGTTGGGAAGGCCTTTGTTCAGTAGTGGACATGCAGTGACATAATGAATATGATGATGATGATGAGAGACAGACAGACAGACAGAGAAATATGGACTGGTTATACTGTGCACTGTATGTCGTTTGGTAAGCAAGAGAATAAATATATACCAGTACCAGCATAAATAACCACAGTTACCGTGTCGCCATCAATCAATGGTGCAGGTGCATCAAACTCACATGTATGAATCATGTGCTTCCATGTTGTTATTGATACAACCGCAAGCATAGCGCGAGGGACTGTGGCATATCTAATGGGAAGGGCGGAATGCCCCCCCCCCTTCCTCGAAAGAGTTTCTGGGGAAATATGTCATATATTGCAATCCGACACATGAAACAAACGGACAGACAGACAGACAGAATAACACGACAAGGATTACAAGACAGTTGTGGCATTTATGCAAATGGAAAGGGGATGGATTATGGGGTTATTATGGTCATGTGGAAAGAATGGGTATGAATATGGTGGTGAAAAGGGTATATCTCAACGAACATGACCGTAGGAGGAAGCATGGATGGCCAAGTAGGTAGACAGGTATGGTAAATGAGTGTTTGAGAAAGGGAGTATGGAAGCTGTTGAGGCTAGGGAACTGACAAGAAACAGCTGGCTGGAAGAATTTTGTGCGGGGAAGTGTATGACCACAATTTGGCTCCTCGTTTTTGTTCTAACAGTCGTCGGACCGACTTTGTCGGATAAGTGAATGTAAAGTTACAAGCCTAATAAGTTTTGTTCTATTGTGTGGAGCCAGAATTCCGGGGGCTTGAATGGTGAACGTATGGGAGTGTGACCCATTCGTTTTGGTAAACTTTGGATCATGTCATTTTGTCTGGCTTTTTCTGGTTCTCTGGACCCTCCTTAACCCAACCCAAGGATGGGAATGAAGTTCTGGATGATGATCATCATGCTTGTGATGATGATTAGCCTGTGCGTGTATGATTCAGAAATAAACTGCTGTATAGAAAAATAATTTGCCCTCCACCTGACAAAGTCAAAGGAGGATATTGTTATCACTGGCGTCCGTCCGTAGAGTTGGGAGGCTGGCCGGGCGGCATATTCACCAAGTCTGGAAAGGTTTGCGTTATGGGGGAAATTAGGACCAATCACAGCTCGAGCTGAGGCAAGCCAAGTGTTACCAGCTCAAGACGTCATCACTTACCTTATGACGTCATCACTTACTTTATAAACATACAATTACTTTAAGTACTTCTGAACTTATCAGTAAAAGAATGTATATACGAGGCACGTAATTGACATTTAACAACATTATAGGCAGGTGAGGCAAATATGACACCGTACTGGAATATAAATGAAGGCTAAGACTACGTAAAATATCTGGTAACATATCTACACACTTGTACTTCTTTCGGTATTCAAATTACTTAGTTCCTCTCCTAAAAAAGATGTATGGACTTACAAAAACATAGGTATTACATTGTATATCACACGTATATCAAGCGCAGAACTGAATGAAATGGCTAAGCATATCAGTTTGCGTACTCGTGGTAATAATAGTAGCCGAACCGAAAAGCACCTAAGAAGACAATAACACAACGGCCATATTCTTAAAAATAATTCCTTCCCTAAACTTTTCCTTCCCTTCGAAGGATTTTTCTTTCCCTTCAGTATGCGTAAAGATTTCCTTGGAAGGGAAGGAAAAATGTTCAGGTTGGTAGCCCTGTTAAACTAAAATGACCCATCCTGCTGACATTTGGTATGATGGAGCGTTAAATTTATAAACTAATACATCAAAACACGCATATCTCGTGCTGGATAATGAAAGCACAACACATTTGAGACGTGGGAGGTGGCCACCACATCTACAGTATACTGTTGGTTTGTATTCAGCCATAAATGCCATTCTGGCCAACACCGCAGCGTGTTCACTCCTCAAGACAATATTTTGATAAATTATATTCGAGGAATATTATTACGCTTAATGTTGTTATTAGTAAGTGTAAGAATCACTTGTTAACGTCCGTCTCGTGTACTCGCATGGCGGCGCTCACTTGTTTTTTTCCTGCTGGAATGAGCCGAACCACACGTGTGACCTTGACGGCAGATTTTCCTTTTTCAGGCAAATTAACAACCAAAATGTTTCTTGAAATGAATCCTCGTTTGACCCTGGCCATAATGTATAAGATTTGTCAGTGTCAGATCATAAAAGACTGGATGAATATCGGAGGTTGTACGTCGTCTGCTCTGTTTATGTCAGGCTTATTGTCTCAGCCGACATGGGTAACACTTTTAAAGAGACACAAATAGCGCTTAAACATTAGTATAGCGTTGTAAACTGCATCAATAAAATTATACAGTAACTTCTGTCAACATTTTAAATATATATAAGATAATGAACCACAACAGAAAGCACAAAATTTATGAAGGAATTTTTGAAGAGAGGGGTCAAGGAATTCCTTCAAGTTCCAACAATTTCTGCTGCCCAGAGGAAAAATCTTTCCCTTCGCGCGGCCCAGGAAGGGAAGGATTTTTTTAAGAATACCAATTCGGCTAAAGATTTCCTTCCCATGCCTCTACAAGGGAAGGAAATGTTTAAGAATACGGTCGCAATGTTATTGTCTTCTTAGGTGCTTTTCGTTTCGGCTGCTATTATTACCACGAGTACGCAAACTGATATGCTTAGCCATTTCATTCAGTTCTGCGCTTGATGTACGTGTGATATACAATGTAATACCCATGTTTTTTAAGTCCATACATCTTTTTTTAGGAGAGGAACTAAATAATTTGAATGACGAAAGAAGTACAAGTGTGTAGATATGTTACCAGATACTTTACGTAGTCTTAGCCTTCATTTATATTCCAGTACGGTGTCATATTTGCCTCACCTGCCTATAATGTTGTTAAATGTCAATTACGTGCCTTGTATATACATTCTTTTACTGATAAGTTCAGAAGTACTTAAAGTAATTGTATGTTTATAAAGTAAGTGATGACGTCATAAGGTAAGTGATGACGTCTTGAGCTGGTAACACTTGGCTTGCCTCAGCTCGAGCTGTGATTGGTCCTAATTTCCCCCATTACGCGAACCTTTCCAGACTTGGTGAATATGCGGCCGAGCGTAGAAATTTCGTTTCAGGAGCAAATCTCTGAAAGTATTAACTATAGAGTCATGTCAGTTCACAAAGTTATGTCTTATAGTGAACTGGTGCCTTTTGATAGGTAGAATGTTGTGTCTTAAGCAGTTTTTTTAAATTAATAAAAAAGTAAAAAGGCATAGAGATTTCATTCCCGGAGCAAAACTCAGAAGGAATTATCTATAAAGACATGGAACTTTCACATAGTTATGTGTCTTATAGTGCACTGGTGCCTTTTTATAGAATGCTGTTTCTTAAGTAGATTTTTTTTTTTTTTTAATAATCTATCTACTGTATTTATGTCTATACCCAGGCTGCTTCCCCCAAGGAAAGGGAGGTAGCTGAGACAGGACGACACACTCCCAATTTACTCATCCATTCAAACACATTCATTCGCATCTTAGCTCCAAAGGGGAGAAGGGACAGATCCGCACCGCATCACACTGCAAGAGGATTAACTGCACAGTGCAACCAGTGACATCTGCAGCAGGGCCCGACAGCAGAGCTGGGTTATCCCTGACACATCATAATGGACCCATCCCCTTACCCTCACCTGACCTGATCAGCTGATCAGACAAAATGTGGGAGAATATCCCATCAGAGCTACATCATCATTTATTCATTCACAATTTCTCTCCAGTCATTTCTATCACGCACAGCCACTCTTCCTTCCTCAACAGACATCCCTCTTGCATCCAACGCTCTCTTCACACTGCCCATCCATCCTATTCGTGATCCTCCTCTGAGCCTTACACCTCTCACCTCACATCTAGTTATCTTTTTCACCAATCGCTCATTATCCATTCTTTCCATGTGCACAAACCATCGCAACATCCTCTGCTCAACTAGATCAGCCATCTCCCAAACAACTCCAGTTCTCCTTCTCATTTCATCATTTCTCACTCGATCCATACGCGTCACTTCACACATACTCCTCAGACACTTCATCTCCATTACATTCAAACTTTTCCTCTCTGGTACACCCATATTCCATGTTTTAGCCCCATATAATGCAGTCAGTACCACAACACCCTCATACAACCTTCTCTTTACATCCATTCTAAGCGAACGACATTTAAACACTTTCTTCATTCCTCCCAGCACCTTTCCTACGTCATTCATTCTAAAATTCACTTCTGCATCTATTCTTCAATCCACAGCAATATGTGACCCTAAATACTTAAAACATTCTACCTCCTCAAGCAACTCACCATTCAAAACTATATTAATCCTCCTACCATCTACCTTCATCACTTTACTCTTATTCTCATTTACTTTCAATTTCCTCCTTTCACACACCTTTCTAAACTCCTCTACCAACTGTCTCAGTCTCTCCTCTGAATCAGCCACCAGTGCAGAATCATCTCCAAACAGCAGCTGCTTCAGATCCCATTCTCTACCATCAACACTCACCAGACTCAGACCTCCACCCAACTCTCTTGCATTCACCTCCCTTGCAACACCATCCATATACATATTAAACAACCAAGGCGACATCACTCATCCCTGCCGCAGCCCCACTCTCACGGGGAACCAATAACTCACACTGTTTCCCACTCTTACACATGCTCTACTTTTTACATAAAAACTTTCCACTCCTTTTACTAACCTACCATCAAGTCCATACAATCTTAAAACAGCCCACTAAGCCTTCCTATCAGTTCTATCATACGCTTTCTATAAATCCACGAACGCCCAAAGCACATCCTTACCTTTCGCTAAATACTTTTCACACACCTGTCTCACAGCAGACATCTGAACCACGCCTCCCCTCTCTCTCCTAAAGCCTCACTGCTCATCACCAATCACTTCCTCTGTGCCCTCTCTATCTCTCTTAATTAACACTCTACCATATGCCTTACCTACAACACTCAACAGACTTATACCGCTAAAGCTAGTACATTCATACTTATCACCCTTACCTTTATACAACGGGATCACTCAAGCACTTGCCCAGTCAATTGGAACATACCTTGCACAAAGCACACATTCAACAATCTTACTAACCAGTCAACAATAGTCGCTCCACCACCTCTCAGGCATTCCACAGCACACCCATCCATACCTGCAGCTTTTCCTGTTTTCATCTCCTTTACTGCCTCCTGCACTTCCTCTATTGTGATCAAAGAATAATTCAACTCTCCCAACACATTTATTCCTTGTACCCTTCCATCTGCCACAATCTCAGCCGCCCGTTCCTCTTCTACATTTAAAAGTCTTTCAAATACTTCGCCCATCTCTTCCTAACTGCATCCATCTCAATTAACATCCTTTCATCCGCTGCTTTTACTCGTTCTTCCTTCCCAGACTCTCTCTTTTGCACCCTTTTCGCCTCCTTCCAAATCATTTTCTTATTGTTGAAAATTCTCAGTCAACCGCCTACCTCACCTCTCATCTGCTGCCACTTTAGCATCACGCACAGCCCTTCTCGCCCTATTCCTCATTTCCTTATACCTCTCCTATGACACCTCATCCTTCCTCTGCGGCCACACTTCATATGTACGTCTGTTCTCAACCACAGCCATAGTTACTTCCTCGCACTACCATTCACTTCTCTTTCTTACACCACCACCCACACGTCTCACACCACACACCTCTTCCGCATTCCCCACAACAGCACTCTTAAACAACTGCCATTCCTCCTCCACACTGCCATTCTCCTGATCTCTCACTGCGTTCCTCTCATCTTTCAATTTCTCCTGATACTCTATCATTTTCTCTCTTTTATCCAACTCACTCACTTTCAAAACCTCCCTGCCACACCTAACTCTCCTAGCTCTCATCCATCTCTTACCTACTCTCAACTTTCCCTCCACCAGGTAGTGGTCAGACATACCTCCACCCTCCCCTCTGAGAACTCTCACATCCAACAATCTTCCTATTACATTCCTGGACACAACCACATACTCCATCAATGCTCTGTCAACAACCCTTCCACCATCCTGTCTCACCCATGTATACTTATAAATATCTTTTTTCTCAAACAAGGAATTTCCAACCACCGTCTTTCGCTCAACGCACATCTCTTTCATTCGTTCCCCATTTTCATTTCTTCCAGGCACACCATGCATACCAACTACACCTCCAACTGCTACACATCCCACTCTAGCATTCAGATCTCCCATCATTACCACATTCACATTCGCTCCAAAACTCTGCAGACACTCATCAACATCACTCCAGAATGACTCCCTCTCTTCTTCATCCCTTTCACTACCAGATCCATATCCACTCACAAATACCCACAACTCACGTTCATATTTCGTTTTTACCCGCAACAGTCTCGATGACACCTCCTTCCATTCAATCACACACTGCTGTACTTCCGGGCTCACTAACAAGGCCACACCTTCTCTTGCCCTTCTTCTATCAGCACCTGACATCCTTCCATTCACACTTCCAAACTTAGACTCATCTTCCCTTCCATCTTTGTTTCACTGAAAGCTAACACATCCAACTTTCTTCCCACCAACATTCTCCCAGTCTCCTCCCTTTTAGCCTCAGTGGTACTACATCCACGCACATTCACGGACCCAGTCTTCGGCGTACGGGGATAACTCAGTCCCCCATCTCTTACAGTGGCCTGTATCTTTTTAGGAACTAAAAAAACAGAGGATGGAGTCTTTAGTCCACTCACCCCGCCCCTTTTAGTCGCCTTTTACGACACGCAGGGAATACGGTGACAGAATTCTTCCTAAGATAACCTGGCCGCAGAGTAGTAGTACCACCCCACAGTGCTGCCAGATTATGTCCCCCCCGCCACGGGGGCGGACACTCACAAAAAATAATCTCCTATTTCAGTGCGCCTCGCAAGTAATCTTAGGGAACCAGGTTAAGTTTACCTTGGGTAAACTACTGAAATTTTTAAGTTTTAATTTTCCCTGTATTATACAGGAGGGGAGGGGAAGGTAAGGGTCGTTATGCGCCTGGTTAGGTGTGCAAGGAAGTAGGGCTATGTCCTTGGTCAGATGGAGGGTTGCAACTGCTTAGTGTTGATAATGATGTTGATGGTAGTGATGATGGTGGTGGTGGTGGTGGTGGTGGTGGTTATGATGATGATAATGGTGGAGGTGGTGGTAATGTTGATGGTGGTGGTGGGTGTGTTGATGATGATAATGATGATGGTGGTAATGATAAAGGTGGTGGTAGTAGTGTTGATGGTGGTGGTGGTTGTGGTGATGATAACAATGGTGCTGGTAGTGATGATGGTGGTGGTGGTCGTGATGAATATGATAATGGAGGTGGTAGTGATGATGATGGTGGTGATTTTGGTGACGGTGGTGGTTTTTCTACGTCCTGTCACACTTCCCTTTTCTGTTTCATTGTCTGTGTTATACAGAGGGGGTGGGGGGTGAAAGCCGTTATACGCTTGGTAAGGTGTGCAGGGAGGTGGGGGTATGTGCAAGGTCAGATGGAGGGTTCTAACAGCGTAGCTTTGCCTTTGTTATAATTATGTTAGTGAAACACGTGAAGAGCAGATAGAGTTTTACGTGAATTGTTGCCTATTGCTAGTGGTATATGATATCCTCTTGGTTACCCAGTGAAACAGTGAATGTAATCATGACAGAAATCAGAGTAAGATTCACATAAATTGTTAATATTACGGAATGGTAAGCTTAGTTAGTATACAGAAAGTTCACAGACTAATTCAGATTTGTGAATGCTTCTAAGAAACGGAATTCTGCAACGGTATAAAGATAGATAGACAAATAGATACATGGATGGACAGACACATAGATAGGTAAGTAGATTTATAGATGGACTGACTGATAGAAAATAGTAATGCAATTGTCTTTGAGAAAGAGAACCATAATAATAGCGTAATGTGTTGGTGATGGGATAGAAACTACATATGGCTCTTTATGCAAGGAAAAAATAATCAAAGACTAAAACTTGGCGCTGTTCTTCCTTTTCAGAAGGAAGAGAGACAGACAGACAGACAGAGACAAAGAGAGAACGTTTGTTCGAGACGTCTGGGCAAATTGCAATTTATGGATTGGAGGTCATAGGCAGAAGAAAAAAAAACTGACTGGGGAAGATAAGTACCAGGATTGTCCTGTTCCGCATATGACTGACAGTAACAAGTAATTTTTGCATCATAGAGCTGGACAGAAAAAGGGGCAAGTGTGCACTGCCAGACAGGTGCAAAGCGCCCTCCATAATGGAGGGGGATGCCAGCAGTCAGGTCAGAGGAGCAGTAACAACTGAAGTAGCCACAGTACTGAGATGAAGATGCAACAGAGCAGCGGAGAGAGAGAAGTTGAAGAAAGTCAGTAAGAGGAGGAGAGTATATATGACAAAAAGCCTTTGACTCCTCTCTGTTTAGAAGAGCTGTGTGTGGGGATCCCTCCACATGTGAGAGTTCTGCAAAGGGGCAAATAAAACCCCTGTGCAAATTCCACATTTGTGCAGGGGTTGAAGAAAAACGCATAGTCGGTTGAGCGCACCTAATCCCTTGGAAGCAAACTTTACAACAGAGGTAATATGAGCTTTCCATGATAAGTAAATAAATAATTAGGAGTGAGTAGTTAAAGGTTAAAGTATACTTTTGCAGAAGATCGTAGCACTTCGAAAGGTAGGAACTGAGGTTTGGTCTATTAAGAAAGACCACGGTTCCTTATTTAACAACTGAGTTGAAACTGATCGGATGCACTACAAAACCAACGTGCCCTGAAATGGCTAGTGCCATGGCCATGAACGAGGGAAGGGGGGGCCCCTTGGGTGACAACGAGGAAGAAATAGATATGGATACCGGGTTTACGGAGGTCATCAGTACAAGAGAGAAGAGAAAGAGGATGATACGCGGCAGAGAGAGGGAAGCGAGTGATGAAGAAGAGGACAGAGACAACAAAAAGGTAAAGAATAAGTCGTGTGGGGTAGTTGGAGGTGTTACTATACCATGTGATACGGGGAAGGCAGCTGGAGTGCAGCCGACTACACCACGTGGGTCAGGAGCAATGCCTAGCCAGGACCGTGACGAGGCCACCCCAAGGAATAGAGTGAGGCTTCTCTTCCCCACCAACACTGACCTAAATTATCACCAAAAACTACTCTGGACAGTGAAGCTTGGACTTGCATATCGACGGTTCGAGGTCCTGTTTAAGGAAGGTAGGCAGAGACCTTACGTCACAGTAGGAAGTCAGGAGGCAGTGGAGATGCTGACCACGACTGGTTTTGAGGGTGTGACACTGCAGGCTCCGGAGGAGAGGGAGAGATGCACGAAGGTTATCGTGTTAAGATATCCCATAATACTATTTGGTGAGCAATAGATCGTCTAAAGTAATAATGAAACTTTATCTAGCATTAGTAAGGCCACATTTAGACTACGCAGTACAATTTTGGTGTCCTTACTATAGAATGGATATTAATTCGTTAGAAAATGTACAGAGAAGAATGACAAAAATGATACATGACGTCCGGAACCTGTCATATGAAGACAGACTGAAAAGACCAAGTCTGCATTCGCTAGAGAGGCTTAGAGTAAAGGGAGACTTAATTGAGGTGTTTAAGTGGATGAAGGGTATAAATAAGGGAGATATCAGCAAGGTACTTAAAGTGAGCATACAGGATAGAACTAGAAATAATGGTTTCGAACTAGAAAAATTCCGTTTCAGTAAGAAAATAGGTAGAAATTGGTTTGGTAATAGAGTAGTAGACGAATGGAATAAGCTACCTAGTAAAGTAGTTGCTGCCTCTTCCACTGAGAGTTTCAAGCATAGGCTAGATAAGCATATGACTAATAAGTTGTGGATATAGAAAAAAGAAAATCTTATAACTAATACTAATTCATAATTTTTCCTTTTCAGGTTACACTGTGATAGTCTCTATTCTCCTTTCACACTTTCCTGTAAAATGTCCACGCCAGTTTTTCTATATGGCGTGGTGTTCTTTCTGACTTTTTCCTGCCGGCTTCGGCTGGAGGGTTTGGAGGGCGGGGGAGAGCCTTCTTCTTTGCTATCCTTATCTCATTCTAGTAGTTCAGTTACTCTTCTAGGAGCTGCCTAGCATGGGCTAACCGGCCTACTGCAGTTATCCTCTCTTCTTATGTTCTTATGTTCTTTTATCTCAGTCAGAAATGAAAGCCACGTCAGAAATTCCGTGTCATGGCCTCATTCCCTGATTGCTGAATTAACTGCTGTTATGGATGCCATGAGAACCAGATGGAGAGGTGAAGGGTGGAGTCATCATAATATGAGTGGGTAGAGTTAGATGTGCAACTCAGATGATCATTGATGAAAAGGAAGACAGTAGGTGACAGAATAGAACCCTGAGGAAAACACTATTGATAGCTCAAGAGCAAGAACAATTACCGTCTACAACATGAGCTACATAACCACCAGAAGGAAAACTAGATACGAAGACATTAATAGATACCTCAAGAGGGCAGTTTGGAATTTGAAGATTTACGCCAGACTTGGTCGAAAGCCTTTGAAATGCCAGGTGCAATAGCAAAGTTTCGCAATAGTCCCGAAAGGAGGATGGCCACAAGTCAGAAAAATAGATGAGAAGATCGCCAGTGAAGCATCCAATGTGGAACCCATACTGGCGGTTGGAAAAAAGAGTATAATTGGAAAGGTGTTATATTTACTGCTTTTTAGAACAAGTTCCAGTACTTTAGAAATAAATAATACTAATGCAATTAGTCGAAAATCAGAGGGCTGGAAACTGTCACCACTTCTCTGGATATGCAGAAGGACAACAAATTTCCAGAAAGAAGGCAAGGTACAGTACATGGTGCCAGGCAAAGGCCATAGATATTACCAAGGTAGGCTGTCGGCAAAGAAACACAGTTCTTGAGAACAGCAGGGATCCCATCAGATAGGTACACCTTCGTATTTCTGAGGAGCTTGTGTGTCTTTGGTGCAGTATGAGAGAGAGAGAGAGAGAGAAAGACAGACAGACAGACAGACAGACAGGCAGACAGACAGACAGACAGACAGAGACAGAGAGAATATGCGAAGTATATGAAGAACAGGCACCCAGTGATGTACTTGGCGCAATAAAGGATCTTGATTTGCAAAAGAGATTTGAGTACAGAGGCTGGAATAGGACTGGAGGAAGGTGTGACAGCGCCAAAATTTTCCCGTTTCTGCGTGAATTTAATATACATGTGTTTTTGCAGGACTGTATTGCCCATAGCCTATCCTACTGACTCATAGTTGCAAAGCTTGTGGGTTCAAACTTGATTTTCCTACCATATAAACTTTTGAAAATACTCTCAAAAGACATCTATTGCTGCCGGTAGGCGGTATTGGGTTTACATATGTGCCTGAAGCCTTGCAAGGGCATGAATATAAAAAATAAACAGTAAAAGCATGTGGTGTGCATGGGGTGGCCATGATAAGAAATTTCGATTCGTGTAAGGTGTGGGTTAAGAAATTCCGGTGGCCAAAGAGTACAAGACACCGTTCCTAGAGCATGGGTATGAAGTGACATGAAAAGGCATATGTAAGTAAGACTGAGGGCAGGAGGCGTCTTGGAAAACGAAGGAAATTCGATAAATGGATTAAATTAATGTGGAAATATGCAGTGCGATATTCGTCGGCAGCAACAAACCCACAGTACTCAATCGGAACTTGTAATGATATCGATGTCTGGGCAAATGACAAAATTACTCTCACTGATGGTATTATATAATAATAAAAACAATCACTTACCGTTTGGGTATTGGCTCATGCGCATGGCATGATTGTCTCTCGGACAGGATTGCACTGAAATATATATTTATAATAAAACTAAAACAGACAGAGAAACAAATCTCTCTCCATGCCTGATGACGAAGGTATTAAAAGTTTCCTTCCTCACCTTCGGTGCCGAAAGCTGTCGGGTGGATATCGGTGATTGTGTTGTTATCTAGGTCAACAAACCTAAGTAGACGATGCACAGGGTTGATAAAGTCCTCAATTAACTGACCAGAAATCACGTTCTCACTCAGATCCAGAATGGTAAGATATTGGTTCTGGAAAACGTTAGCAGGTATTTCCGTGGGTCCCAGTTCCATATGCCTTAGGTACAAGTTTTCCAAGTTGGTTGCACCGGCGAAAGTGGTCTCGGTCAAGGTCAGACCTATATTGCCGGATAAGTAAAGGGTTGCCAGAGTTTCCGACACAATCTCCGGCAGTGTGGTCAGCCTGTTATTTGCTATGCTGAATTCCCTCAGGACCGAAAATAATTCTAGTGTCTCGAAAGGGAAGACATCTATTTCGTTACTTGACAAGTTAAGTATGGAAAGTGTGTCATGGGAATTAACTAGCGTTTCCTCCTCGATAGTGCTGATGTAAGTGTTTGATATATAGATTTCTTGATAAGTAGTAGGACCGAACACTCCAGCTGGTAGGCTATTGAGCTGTGATGCAGGATCCATAGGGGTGATAGTGAGGGCCACGAAATCAGTAAATGGAAAGTTTGTCCCGTCAAAAGCTGCTGCCAGTTGCTCTGTGCTTTGGGCGCCAGAACAGTCAAGGTAAAGGTTCAGATCTTCGTTAGAAGTACAAAGACAAGGAGCTATTTCGGTGTCCACAGGACATGGCCACTCTGACATTTGAGCTTGAGTCGGGACGATGGTAACAATCGCCAGCAGCAGCGTTGCCACGAGTGTTGCCTTCATTGCTGCCTGTCTCTGGTTGGTCTGTCGGGCCTGGAGACTTATCTTGCTGCCATATATATACCCTTGCTGATGCTTCTTATCTGCGTTGCACCCCCCTGAGATTTATCCTTGCTTCATTACTCCGTCCATTCCTTTCTTCCTCGCGTTCTTTTATGCCTCATTCTCTCTCCTCTTTCTTCCTGTATGTTCGTTGTACTTCAGTCCCACATTACCTCCTCTCTCTCAGTTTCTGATCATCATGTCAGGTATATACGATTTTATCAATGACTAGCAATATTGCTTGTAAAAATTAGCCTCTATATTTTGTCAGCATAAAAGAAGCTGCGTTCAGTGACCATTTCAAGTGTGTAAAAAAAAAAAAAATGCACTGTTTTTATGATACGTAAGAGTTTTTTGTATGAAACTAAAATTGGCGATGGTATGGATCATCAGATAAAATTTTCTACAGTTTACTGTATATAGATTATATTACGAGATAAAATATGCCCTTTCCAAGAAATCATTCTAAATCTATTGAATTATTTTGGTTCAGAGTCCTCATCTTCACATTTTCACCTCTAGTTTATCCTTTCATAACCATGGACAAAATATTTTCTTCATATGTATACGGTGTATATATATATATATATATATATATATATATATATTTATACAGCAGGGGTACCCGGCGTTGCCCGGACCCCCCCCCCCAAAAAAAAAAAAAAAAAAAAGTGCGAACTCTCATCCTCTTTGTTTTAGTTCAAAATTTCATTCTAATCCAGATTGACCATGTACCTCTTATGCTTTTGAATAGGGATCATAAGAGATCCAGAAACTTTCTATTACAGCTGTCGCAAACTAACGCACAGTATTTGTGCTCAGTTGTTTTACTATTCCCTGTGACCTCAAATGACCCCGATAGGTGACTAAAATGACTTCGGAGGTCAAACTCAAATAGCTTATGTCCTAACTGGAGGTCATGTGAGTCTCAATGTCAAAAAATGAGCTGCTGGATCCAGTCATTCAAACGTGTAAGACCGATGAACTCAAATAACCTCTGACCAGTGACCCCAAATGACCTCGGAGGTCAACCTCACATAACCTGTGTCCGAATTGGAGATCATGTGAGTCTCCATGCCAAAAATTTGGCTGCAGGGGTACCCGGCGTTGCTCTGGTCAAAAAGGCGAACACTCCACCGGTGACCACAGATGGCTCAGATCTGATTTTTGACCCCCTTAAAACCATCTTTGGATCACCCTGATTAAGATTATATATGGGTCTGGGGTTCTCTGGACCTTGGTTTGGGCATGATTGAAGGACAAACTAACAACTCAGCTCTTTGATATTTACAGATACATACTGTATATATACATATATGTAGCCTACATCTATCTGTCAATCTATCTATCTATCTGTCTATCTACATATATATATATATATATATATATATATATATATATATATATATATATATATATATATATATATATAACGTAGAGAGAGAGAGATGTTAGCAGGAGTACTCGACAATGGCTAGGTAAAAAAAAAAAAAAAAAAAAAAAATGGTGACAGGCACAACAAACCTCGCCCAAGTTATGACTCCCTGAATATCTGCGACCTTGGTCTGGACCTTCAAGGTCAATCAAAGTTAAAGGTCTCGGTGGCAAATTATATGGGAGTTCCTCTATGCTGATAATAGTAAATATCTTCAACCGGTATCAAGTTATACCCCACTGAAAATCCGTGACCTTGATTTTTATCTGTCAGTTTCACTTCATTACCTCCAAAACTTAATTACTTCCTTTTGGGACCAGTGCCCACATATCCTGAAAGTTTCACGTAATTTCATTCTCCCGTTTTCCGTAGTGTTGCTAATAAACAAAGAAACAAACAAACAAACTCGACCAAAAACAATACGTCGCTGAACTCCGTCCCTGGCGAGGTGAAAATTGGCCTCATTGAAGTTGAGCGAGACCCCAGGTGACAGCATCCCCAGGGGTCCTTGCTTAAAGCCTGGGCAGAGTGGAGGTGTGCCATTGTGCAAACTTGTTTTCTTAGTTAAGATATACATACATACATACATACATACATAGCTCAGTCGGTAGAGAGTGGCCTGCAGCCCTATTGGACCCAGGTTCAAATATCCGCTGGGACAGGGAACAGTTTAAGGATTTGAAATTAATAAAAGCAAAATTTACTGATTGTCCAGAAGACCCGCCGACATGTAAAAATACCCCCGCTGATCCCAATGCACCAGTCCTGTATGAGACAGCCCTAGCATATATTCAATATAGACGGTGGGTATTAGCGCCGAAGTGGTGATATGTAGAGCTGTATGGTATGTAGAAAGACTACTGGGCCTTGAGAGCAGGCCGTGAAGCCTATGCCCAGAGTCGGACACATAAAAAAAAAAATACACGAATGTATTAAGATTTGCAAATGGCATTGTCCTAATTAGTAATTGAAATAGCCAGTTATGTGGGGGAGGGTCACAGCCTTCGGTAGTGACGGCCTTCCAAAGCTAATGGGAAGGGTAGGGGGAAGTGGAAATAACCCTTTAGAATCGGGTGCTGTAAGCCCTGTACGATATATATATTTTTTAAATCAGGCCAACATGTGGCCATATGTAGTGGAATGGACAGCAGAGAACTATTCAAAGGTTCTGACTGCAGCATCCCCTATATCAGAGCCATTTTTTGAAACTAATTATGCACGGTGTGTGACATCTTCAGTCTTCCCTGAACTGTCAGTTCTAAGAAGTTTTTGTATGAATTTTCTTGAAAATGAGATTTTGAGAAATCGTTAATAATGTTGGCATATTTACAGTGTTCAGTAAGATAACCATACCACAGAATGATGCTAGTGTGGCTAAAAGTCATCTGATATTACTGAGACACTATCACAAATTTAACAGCTATATTTTCTTCCTAATGTGATGAACATCGTTAATATCTCTCGACTCTTAAATTAAAAGTTGTAAAGATTACGTTTTTATTCACTTTGTGGATGGATCATATGAGGAAGTTTAGTAAATACTCGTATATCATGGTTAACAATAATGAGCACATCATGTTTGAGGGGATCATTTTATGACCCCCTGCATAGTCTGTTTCCATGCATCTTCATTCTACTTGAGGGGGTCAAACCACCCAAACACCCCCGCACTCCGAACAGAGGTCCTAACTGCAGATATAACAGTGACATCGCAAAAAATGTTAAATTAATAACCTTAATAGGAAAAGTCTCAAATTAGGGCTAAAGATGAACCGGAATAAAACTAAAATGATGTTTAATTCAAATACGTCAAAGTCTGGTCTGGGCGGAGGTTTACCGCTGATTTTATTTTGCGAGGTAAAAAAAAAAAAAAAATACCGTGTCATACTATCATTACATTACTACCACTGTCATCACTACCACTATCAACTTTAACACAACCATCATTACTACTGTCAGCATACCCGTGTCATTCACTAAGAAAGATGTCATTGTGAAGGACAGATATCGTCTCCATAACATACATACTCGTATATATTTATCCAATCCTAATTTTCCCTCATTCCCTCTGTCATCTTCCTATCTCTCTTTCAATAGTGTTATCCTTTATATCTCTATAACTCTTGTGAAGTACAGTGCTGACACCTGCAGGCGTAGGGAATTATATGAGCAATACAAAGTTTACGCTGAAGACAAAATACTTTAAAAATATTGAAGGTTACTAATATTCACCCAGTCATATTTGTGCAAAGTTAATGATCATCTGATAATGAAAGAAGTCTTCACTATTTTAATACTGCAATAACTGACAGGCAACGTTATTTATCTGAGGAGTGGTTTATTGTATATATCAGTCTCCAGTAACTCTTTCCAGCCATGATAATAGTACGGTAATTATAGATTACCATGTCCTCTTTCCTTCTGTTGGGTGTTTTGGGAGTCCTATCCCCTCTACACACACACACACACACACACACACACACACACACACACACACACACACACACACACAGGCACCACTGATATTCGTAGTGATATAAAAGCTACTGTCTTCGCAATCAACTGAATCGTACAGTATTTCCACAAAAGTACTACTGTTTGTCTAAACAGGGAGCACTCTGAGAGTACAACACTGGGCCCAGTAATAGGTTTATGAACTAAATATTTGATTTTGTCCTGCTACCGTGACCTTCGACACATTACTTTCGAAATTGAATTATTTCATTCTTTACCTTTCCACAAAGTTCGGTTCAGCCAAAGCAAAACTGATTGAGCTAACTTTGCCAAGTGACCTTCATCTCCGGCTTTTTTCTGTAACCTTTAACGCTGAATGATTGTCCTCAGTGTCTAATCTCTTAATTTTTCTTTGAACCCTTCCACATTATGAACTCTTCATTGAATAATAACTGTTTAAATTGACCTTACAATGTGCCCTTGACCTTTCACCTATTATTATTGAAAATGATAGGTCAGTTTCTTAGATGATCCTCAACACATCCACCAAGTTTGACCCCAAAAATCAAATTGGTTTTTATAATTACATTCACAGACACGGATTGAACTTGGCTTGCACTGTGACCTTGACCTTTACTATTTTTCTCAAAAATTTAATCATTTCATTGCAGCCTGACTCTTAACACTTCAAACAAATTTGGTTCACGTCAGATCAAAATGGAGATGAGTTTGTCCTGCCACCTTCACCTTTGATTGTTCTCAAAATCGACTTCTGATATTCTTTCATTATCCCCAATGTTTCCACAAGGTTTGGCCTAAAAGTCCTATATAAACTACTGAACTTGACCTTGCCTTATAACCTTAATTTTTGATCTTTTTGCCTCAAAGCAATAAGTTTACTCCTTGCCCGTCCCTTCCACCACTATTTTTGTTAGTTCTATTAAAACTGAATTATTTTGTTTGTTATACAAATGAGTGGAAATTTGACTTTTATCTGTTCTCTTGACCTCTGACTGATTGTTCTAAAACTCTAACAATTTTATTCTTGCCTGTCCATTAACACTTCCACAAAGTTTAGTCTGAATAGGACAATATCTCTTTATGCTGAATTTCCTGAATCAGTGTTTGATATAGAACTTAATCTTTGATCTATTGTACTAAAAAAAATATCCATATTTACTCCATAGCTAACACTCCACCTTTCCACCAAGGTTGGCTGAAACTGGACAAAAATTGAGTTATTTTGTTCACACACACACACACACACACACACACACACACACACACACACACAGGCACGCACTCATGAGCGCGCGCGCATGGAGACAGACAAACATATACATCTCTAGACACCGTAACACTTTCTCTCGCTTCGTGGGCGAGAGCGTAGTTATTATTCACTTAACTTTAAACTTGGAAATTTTTTAATTTCTGTTTGATGGTCACGATAGTAATGAATACAAGTAATTATGATAATAGAGTTACTTTAATAATGATGATAATAATAAAGGGTAAATGATGGTGGTAGATGGAGCGCTTCCAACATCCACTCGATATATAGCTGCCTACTTCTTCCTTTTCCTGTATCATTCTATGTCTGTCTGTCCTCGTCTTTTCCTACTTCTCCTTGTCTTAATTATAAATTTTGGCTACTCTTCTTTCCACTTCAGGTGGCTCTGCACTGAGTGAGAAGCCTAGTGGCTCTTGTAACCCAGGAAACTATTTAAATACTGGGTGGTAACCATATAAAGAAAATTTAGGGTGGATTGGAATATGTTATTGTGCACCTGTTAACTGGGTGGAAAAATGTAAATAAGGCGTCCTTCCAGGTATCCAATATCCACACTTGTTCCCGTGCCTCGCTGTTATGAGTCGCTGTCAGCAGCAAGGAAACCTCAGTTCACCACATGGGTAGGCCCTGCAAGGACGGTTGCTTGCCTGCAGTTGATCAGTCAGCTTAGCTTGACAGACTGAGTTTGATAGACAACAACAACAACAACAACAATGACTAATTATGACAATGGATGAAGTGAAGGACTGAGCAGTTTTATGAGTGGTAAGAAGGGGGACAGAGTTACAGTAATTATAACAACAATAACAAGAAGTGGCACGCAGAACACAACATCCACGACCACAAACTGCTCTAATTATCCAGTGTTTCTCTTGCCCTGTGACTTTTACCTTCAACACATTACTCGCAAAATCGAGTTGCTTCATGTTTGCCTGACCCTTGACTCTGCCACCAACTTTGATTCAAATCATCAGATGTTTTTGAGTTTCATTTGTCTGATGACCTTGACCTTTGACCCCTGCTTGTTGTCTTGGCCTTTGACTGGTTGTTCTAAAAAAACAACAGGTCAACCACTGGGGTTATCCTCAACTCATTCACCAGGTTGGAGCCAAATGAGATCAAAACTGTTTTTTTTTTTTTTTCCACAGACACACAGGTGGAACTTTGACCTTGCTTGTGATCTTGACGACTGCAGGATTGTTCTCAGAACTGAATCATATCGTTCTTGCCTGAACCCTAACACTTCCATCAAGTGTAATTCAAATCAGATAGAAACTGTCTGAGTTGACCTTGATGTTTACGGTAATCTTAGCCTTTGGCCTTGTCCTGTGACCTTGATTTTTGACTGTTTATAAAAAATTCCATTAGTTTTATTCTTCCTATAGCCCCAATCCTTCCACAAAGTTTGGTCTAAATCAGGTGAAAAATGTCTGAGTTGACTTTGTCCTATTACAGTGACATTTGGCCTGTTTTTCTCAAAGAAGTATTTATACTTCTTAACTTTTTAATCAACCTTCATTCCCTTCACAAAATTTTGTTATAATCAGATCGAACTGTGTGAGTTCTTTGTTAACACACCCACGTGCGAACTTTACCTTACTCTGTGGCCTCGATCTTCAACTCATTGCACTGAGTACTAAATCACTTCCTCCATGCCTGATCATTAAGTTTTTCCACAAATTTGGTCTTATTTGGTTAAAAACTCAAATTTGATTTTGACAAGTCAATCTCTGACCTAGTTCTGTGATATCTTTTGACCTAGTGTTTTAATAAGCAGTTGGTTTACCCGTCGACTAACCATCAGATTTTCCTCCAAGTTTGGCTAGAATTAGTTTAAAAACAAATGTGGTCGTTGATCAGAACATAACAACGGTTATTGCTTTGCCACTTGCAGGTGTAAAAACGATTTTTTTTTTAATGAATAACAGAACAGAGGAAGGAAAAAGAAATGGATAAAAAAAATAATCCATACACCAGAGTACAGGTGTCCTCCACTCATAAAAAATCCGTAACAGTCGGACTTGAACAGCTGTACGTTGAAGTTTGGTGGAAAACCACTCTGGGGAAAAGAGTTTCAAAGAGGTGCTGTTAGGGGAATAAAAGAATTATGATAGGTAGAAGTTCTGCAATATGGCGGTGAGACAGTCCAGTCATGAACGCTACCAGATGGCCGTGTAGCGCGGGGGAAGGCACGGAGATGTGGCACAATGGATGCAAGTTCGTCCGAGCATATGTTATAAAAGTATCTGTAAAATAGTGCAAGGGAGGCAGCATTCCTTCACACTTATAACAGTAGTGTTATTAATAATTCTAACAGCTTTATTCTGAATTTTGTCTAGTTGTTTTAGTGCAACCTCTCCACATCCATTCCTCAAGTGTGAGCAGCACTCCGGCTGAGAACGCACGTGTTTCTTGTAGATAACTGCTCGTCAGTGGAGAAGTTACGGACTTCCTACGATAATCAAAATTTTTTCAATGCTGTTTCAGCAAATTATCTAACATGAGAGGTCCAGAGGCCAATGTTAAGTGAAACACAGAGAGTTTCAATACTTTTCGAGATAGGAATATTAGTAGCATTGAAGGTAATATAGGAATCAGGCAATATCTGTTCATTAGTATGATGTATAGATTGGGTTTTCCTAGCATTAAATGAAACAATGTTATTTTGTCCCTATTCAGTGATATTAGGGAAATGGCGGTAAAGACCGGGATGAAGAACTGAGCAGCTTCATCAGTGGTTGAGACGACGACGTCGACGATGGTGGTGATGGTAAGAATAATGAATGTAGAACCGATGGTGAAGCTTAGAGTAGTAATGGCGGTGAAAGTGATAAAAAGAGTGGCACCAGAATTGGACTTTGCGAGGGAGTGGTGGGAGAGACAGGACGAGTACCAGGTGGAGTAGAACACAGCACCACCAAGGTCACGCCACTACAAGACACACGTGACCCTGGACAAAACACAGTCTGTGTCATGTGAC
Organism: Coenobita brevimanus; assembly: GCF_032717465.1. NCBI lineage: Eukaryota > Metazoa > Arthropoda > Malacostraca > Decapoda > Coenobitidae > Coenobita > Coenobita brevimanus. The sequence continues at coordinate 8,394,965 of NC_136965.1, read as the reverse complement.
TCCGAAATTAATTTTCTCATACTGTGGTGTTACTGAATATTTCCATCGTGATGATAACGATCCAACTTACTGAGTTATGTTATTCAATAAGTTAACTTCACCTCACCTTCGCCTCCTCTCTGCTCTCTCTCATTCAGTGCAGTTACTCATTATTCATGTTGACAAAGAAAGTCAGTGGTTCTTAAGAAAAATCTTTGTTTTTTTGTTAAAAATTAAATGGTTTTGAAACAATGCAAAGTTCAACTATGATAGCCTTAACCACCCCAACCGTACCCGATACCCCGTTACATCCCAAAAGCTGTCCTTGTACTTTGTCTTTGGATGTATTTCTTAAACCCCAGACATATCGCAAATGTACACCACACGCTCGCTTATAAAATTACGATTGCAGCTTGCCCGATCTCATAATTCTAAAAGGTGCAATGGCTCAGTGACACTGTTGGTCCAACAGGAGTCGTGGCAGTGGTATGCCAGGTGGCCTTGTCCCATTTCTCCCATGACATGCGAGCGACATGCAGGCGACGGTATGGGAAAATACTGATTAAGACCGATAGGTGGACACTGGACGAATTTGATTTACCTTTCCCATATCTCTTACCTCACCTCAGATAACCAAACTCTCCTCCCCCTCCTCCTCCTCCTCCCACTTTCTACAATCTTTCGATATTCTCCCTCCTGCTATGCTTTCTCTGTACCTAAATCTCTCTTCTTTCCTCTTTCCTATCACCTCGTCTCGTTCACATATACACTGTCCATTTTCCACCAAATCTCCTCTCCACTTGACTCCCTCCATCTTCCTCATCTCTCTTTCCTACCTCCCAGGGAAACAGTGTCACTATGCTCCCTAGATTAATCTACTGTACCTTTATCTATCGCAGTCCCTCCTTTTTTCTCTCTGTCCCACAACCCTGTCTCCCCCCAATATAATTTCTTTAAACTCTTTCTTAGTTCACAGTTTCATCCTGCTTAACCTACCCCCAATTCTTTCATGTACCCAGCACTCTTGTAAAACTCTTTTCATGATCTAGTTTCCACTTTTCATTTCTTAATCCCATTCTTCTTGTTCTCTACCTCCTTCCCATCACCCTTCCCTCGACACGGTCATAATTATCTTCTCACCTGCTCGGATAATTCGTCTTGCAGCCGTCCATATTTTAATTTCTCGTTTTTCTTTTCAATTCCCTTATATTATTCCCCTCTGTGACAGCAACAAGTCTCATTAAACTTTTCAAAATATAACACCATACTTTTAGCTGTCTAAAAAGAGAATTCGTTCACTCATTCAGGCGGCCGACACAATAGTGCACAGCCTCACCCAGCCTCCAGATCCACTCACAGGGTTTTTTTTGCGTAGCCTCTCGGTGGCAATTCTTCTCTCCCCCTCCCCTTCCCCCCAAAAAGAAAGAAATGGTCGATTTGTTCCAGCCATGAATTTTGTGGCCTACCCTTGGTCTCCTATACTTCGGTCTCTCTCTCTCTCTCTCTCTCTCTGATATTAGTTTATCAGCCCTGTGAGGCAGGATGGTATCATTTTCGGCACCTTGTTGTATATATATCGTTGCGGGAGATTCAGCGCGCGCGCGGGCACGTGTACGTGTGTACGTGTGTGTGTGTGTGTGTGTGTGTGTGTGTGTGTGTGTGTGTGTGTGTGTCCTTGTGTGTGTGTGTGTGTGTGTGTGTGTGTGTGTGTGTGTGTGTGTGTGTGTCTGTCTGTCTGTTTGTCTGTCTGTCTGTCTCTCTGTCTGTCCTTGTGTGTGTGTGTGTGTGTGTGTGTGTGTGTGTGTGTGTGTGTTTGTCTGTCTGTCTGTCTGTCTGTCATTGTGTGTGTGTGTGTGTGTGTGTGTGTGTGTGTCTGTTTGTCTGTCTGTCTGTCTGTCCTTGTGTGTGTGTGTGTGTGTGTGTGTGTGTGTGTGTGTGTGTGTGTGTGTGTGTGTGTGTGTGTGTGCTTAAACTCTGAGGTTATTCGATGGATTCAAATGAAACGTCCCAGGTGAGTTCGTCTGCTTACTGGGAAGGTCTTCCACAGTGTACAGTTTTTCAGTCACGATTTTAGAGGGGTCAGCCCCCTCAACAAAAATATTCTCTGATGTATCTGTAGTGAGAAGAGGTCATATATCTTTTTGATATCTTGGAACATGTTGTGTTAGACTTTCATCCGTAAAGCGCTATTTAGGGAAAGTACCTCCCCCTCCTCCCTCTCCCTCCCCACAATGATTCTTGGAAGAGTTAGTCGCCCTCACAGAAATATAAACGATCAGAAATAGAGGAAAGTGAGCATTTGGATTTCGACGAAATAAGCATACATATCGCAGGAATGGGTATGCAGTTTCCATGTTCTCTTTGAGCGTACGGGAAGAAACTGACCACCTACTTTATTAGCAGATTATTCTCATATCGACGAGATATGTACCTATATAGACGGAGTTGGCGTTCACGTAATTATTCACTCACGCGCTCCTTCGATATCTCGTGATCCTCCTAATCCTTTTATACACAACAGACTAAATCGCCTTCCCAAAAGCACTATACAGCGTCCATGTTTCACGGCCAAAAAGACAGGAAGGGATAGTATTTTGAAGATGCGAATCTTGTTTTATAAGTATTTGGTTGTGGTTTGGACTTAATTCCTGCCTCTCAGGTGCGCTGCAGGAAGGAGTGTTGGGGCTATCATTTCAAACGAAATCGAAGTGTATGAACACTCATGCTCTCTGGTTCAACAGATCAGCTCACCAAAACTTGCCAATAAAGCAAAGGTATACGGAATATGAAAATTAGGTCTGTTCTGCCTGAAACGACCCTTGTAGCAGCTGTACACAAGTATCGTCAAATCCACAGTGAAATTATGTATGAAAATCGGTGTTCCAGCACTATTATGAGCAGGATAAGCTCAAGGCTCATCAACTGCAACTTGTTATTTTTTACATGCCTGTCACCAACTTTTATTCATTATACTGTATTTCTTTTCACTTGTACCACAAGTTTTTTTTTTTTTTTTCATCAAAGAAACTGATCTTTCCACCCATCATTTTTCCAACCGCTCAGAGCTGTGTCCATCACAGCGGTCACAGCAGCAATGGAGCCAGGGATGAAACTATGGGGGGGAGAGCTGTGTCGGAAAGTTTGTAATATTGTGAAGTTCGTTCAAATTCAGCAAGAGAGAGAGAGACAGACAGACAGACAGACAGACAGACAGACAGAGAATTGAAGTTCCCAGTAGGAAGATTTTGAACATGGGAAGATAGAATTCCTATATTTACTAGCTCATTGCAGGCTACGTGGTCCATGGGTAGTGAAGGTCTGCTCCAAGATGTATAAAGTTCACAGGCAGTGTACTGGTTACAAGTGGCACCAATGAGCTAACAACACACAGTTTGTTATCACGCAATATATCATACATTCCAGTTCAAGACTTAGAGGATATTACAATATCTTTAGAATGGAAATTCCATACCTTTTATTATCCATCCTATCAGTGTCGGTAGACACTCTGAGTATAGAAAGCCTAACATACGTAATTCTTGGCAACTGCTAAACATCGATGTTCTTAGTTTTTTTAAGCATCTAGCCTTGATTCTCATGTCTGTCTACACATAAAGCATCTCTAAAATAGCTTGAAAAGCGCTCTAACACCCTAAAACACAATCAACAAAATCCCGAGTTCCCCATTTTTTCTTTCCATTTTTTTTTTTTGTTTCTCCTCCTCCTCCTCCTCCTCCTCCTCCTCCTTCTTCTTCTTCTTCTTTTTCTTCTTCTTCTTTCACTGCTTCATTTTCCCTTCTTCTTCTTCTTCTCCTTCTACCTCTTCTTCTTCTTCTTCTTTCCTTCTTCATCTTCTCTTCTTCTTCTTGCTTAGACCCCTCCAGGTCTAAATGGAAAAAAACGATCACAGAGGGGTCGCAGTTTTCATTGGGTCACAGGCATGGTAGATATTGACCGAAAAAAAAATCAAAGGTAACACATCGGCAACTGGTTAACTTTCACAGTTTTCGTCCTATTTAGACAAAATTTGGTAGATGGGTAAATGGTGGTTAACAGATAAAGGGCTTCAGTTTTGATGAAATTCAAAATTTAAGGTCACAGGAGTGTCATACATTCAGCTCTTAAACTCGGAAAGTTCTGTCAATTTGGATTAAAACTGGTGAAACGATTTAGGGTCAGCCATGGATTAAAGTGTTCAATTTTGAAAATAATAGAACAAAGGCCAAGGTAAACTTAAAGACTTATCAAGGTCGAATATACTGGAGGGGTTAATGGTCACGCAAAAAAAAGTATTTCAGGTTTGAGAACAATCAAACGTGAAGGTCACAGAACTAGGTCAAAAGTTCGATCATAGACCGATCGCAAGTTGTGGGCTTTGTTGTCTCTGAGAGCTTCTTGTTAATTTCGTCAGATTTTTTTGTTCTCAGCTTGAGAGGTTTGTCGAAGTGGAGCAGGTTAGTCAAAGCCTTCATTAATACCTTTCCTAACACGATGATGTTAAATCGAAAAACTTACAAAAAACTAGAGCTTTTTACACAGCGGCATTAAAAATCACCCAGGCAAGAATTTTCAATTATTAATAAATGTTTGAAGATGTACGAATGGCAGTACGCCAAAACTGTCGTTACAAGGTTGAGGCTGTAAAATAAATAATCCCATCGCTACATTTTCTCCTCTCCAGCATGTGCCATTATGGTGAAGCACAAGGGTTCCCGAAAAGTGTCATGATAATGGTATAACTAATAACCAACCACGCAGTACACAAAAGTAGGCCATGAACAAAGTATATAGGAATGGGATTACACGTTTTGCTGCCTCGATAGTTTTCTGCACGTTTTGCGCGTTGGCTGAATCGGTAGAGAGGTGGCTTGTAGTCCTAATGGACCCAGGATCGAATCCCGGCTGGGGCAGGGAACAGTTTAAGGATTTGAATTTCCTAAAAAGCAGACTTTCCTGATCTACCAGATGACCCACCGACATGTCGTACTCCCGCTAATACCAGTACACCAGTCCTGTATGAGACAGCCCTAGCATATATTCAATATGGACGGTGGGTGTTAGCGCCGAAGTGGTGACATGTGGAGGTGTAGGAGGACTACTGGGCCTTGGGATAGGCCACTGTCCCCAAGAAATAGGCCCTAAGCCTTTGTCCAGAGTCGGACACGTAAAAAAAAAAAAAAAAAATCCCTACATCTTCATTTATTCAGTGTTTTTATATTAACCTGACATAATGGTGTGCTATGCCATCATGGAAAAAGATCCAGTATAATCAGCTGCACATCGCAATAATCATATTGTGTGTGTGTGTGTGTGTGTGTGTGTAATTATAATTCACCGGGTCGGTCAGGATCACTTGATGGTCGTGATCGTCAGCTTTTACCCTCCCGGAAGGGAGCTGAGAGCTCATATAGTCCGATCTAAGGGCAAGGCTGTGACCATCACATATGCACACACCCGTCCCCTTGCTCAAGGGGGACAGTAACCACCCACTTCGTCAGTGAAACTTTTCGCAACCTGAGTGAGGCACTAACTCCCGTCCACCAGTTGGCAAGCGGGAATGTTACCACTGCACCAGCGAGCGGTGTAGTGTGTGTGTGTGTGTGTGTGTGTGTGTGTGTGTGTGTGTTTGTGTGGGTCTGTGAATGATGGACAGTGGACGGTAGAAAGTAACTCAGACAAGAAGGTTGATGTATTACCCATTTTCCTCATGCTACATCCAGCCATCTGATGAAATTATTCAGACAGAAATTGGTATACTATTATCCGCCAACCCCAATCTGCCAAAATGTCTGAGTTAATACCAGATACACGAATAAATAAATAAACTATCAATTTATGGATTATATGACATAATGATTACCTTTATAATAAATATTAATGGTCTTTTGATTCAGAAAACTACAGATATCTTCAAATTTCTTTCATCATATTTATAATTAGGTTTTGTGAAGCAGCAAAAGTAACAGGTTTGTTGCAGTAACTGCCTAGATGTACACAAATGTGTACGCTGCCACACTCCTGGTCTTCCTAAAACTCACTGTGGTCCACTGACTTTGCTAGTCGAGCCAGAGCGTTTGGCTACTAATGTAACCCTACTTGCTGTGTTAATAGAAGGCATCAGTCAAGTTTTAAGGTCTCCCAGCTCCAAACTTTACTTTAACCCAAGGCGTCCTGGCGACGTATGGGTACTTTGCAACATTATGTAACTACCAGTCCCGACGACGTACTGGTACGTTGTGCAATTGCAAGGTTCATAATTTGCACAATTTTCAATTTTTGAGCATGATTTTTGGTACATATACATGGGACACCTACCTCTATTCCTCTACAAGATGCCAGGTAGGGACAATGCCTTACACCGCATAACCTCCTCCCCTGCACGCCATTGTCTCGGCAATTCACCTGTTACCAGTGACCTGGCCAATAAAGACATTCAGGGCCAGAGTGATTCCCCAATTGATGACAATGTGGAGGACAAAGTTTACATAGCATTAGAGGAAGAAACAGTCTGAAATGATGATCAGGTAATGTCACCAAAAAAGGTTAGGTATGTTGATGAGTTAGTGAAACAATGCTTATAATGCCTATATTACTGTTTGAAAACCAATATACTCTCATACTACATATAAATTCGTACCAAATAAATAAATAAATACCGTTTATGAGTGGTGTGGAATAGTTACCCTCCCATAGAACTCGTTTTCTTTGGAGCCAGGCTGATAGAAAACTCAGTAAGGTAAGAAGGTACTGCTACCTGTATCGAGTATCTTAAACCTCATGTGAGCGATTTCTCTAAAAATTTTCAATGTTTCTCATCAAAAGCGGAGGTTTTAGCCAAAAAAAACATTTCCAAAATAGCTCGGGATTGGGGGGTATTGGAGGTGCGAAATCGGTCGGGACGTGACGGGTTAAATACCTCTCGAGTTAAATCAGGATATTATACGGGTTGTATCAATATTCCCCATCTGACCTACTATACGTTCTAGAGAAGATGAAGAACCTTATTTCCCCTTTGACATACCTGCTAAATTAGATAAAAAATCTCATCATTCCTCATCCAAAGAACTTGGCTACTGTTTTAGACCAAGAATTCTCCCATTCTCCATCTGATGTAGCTGCTAAATTAGACCATGAACCTTATCCCCCATTCTGATGTACAGTTCGCCGCACAAATGGCGTTCCTCACCCTCCAGGTCAAATCGTATATTCGGCAACGCCGTACCCGGATCCCCAACCCCCTCCTCACCCCACCTCGTAGTACTTCCAACCTCCCCTGCCTTCCACTGACTCACGTATATAGCAACTGATGTAAATGGTTCACGAAACCTTTATCTCATATACGTGAGTCAGTGGAAGGCGGGGGAGGTTGGTAGTACTACGAGATGGGGTTAGGAGGGGGTTGGGGATCTGGGTACGGCGTTGCCAAATATACAATTTGACCCGGAGGGTGAGGAACGCCATTTGTGCGGCGAACTGTACCTGTTAAATATGATTAACCCGCTATGTGCCAGCTATTTTTAGCCCTATGGGTCACCCCAGTGCCAGCCATTTTTCGACCTTTTTTTTTTTCTTTTACTAAAATGATAGATTTTGATATGGAAACAACGAATTTCGCCATTAAAATGCTCATTGAGGATCGGAAATCAGTTTTATTGAGTCCTGCTTACTCATATACAGGTATAGCCACTCGCTCATGCTCACCACGTACGTGAAAGCTGTTCTCTGTGTAATGTATACTCAGGTATTTATGCTGGGAAGGTATAACAATGTTCAGTACACTTTTCTGATTACTTCTTACGTCAGCATCTATCACACTTTGCATGTCTTTCTCACTGTGAAAGCATTATCTTACACTTACTTGAAGACAGGAACAACCTGACTTCATTACGTACAGTCCTGGCATTTACAAGAAGGTATTTACAACTTGACTTCATTATATAGTCCTTACACTAACAAGAAAATATTCACAACTTACACGTACATGAAAATATTTACAAAGGCCTCCATTATGTACAGCACTGGGTGAGGCACACAGGCAGAGTGAGGCAGAGCGAGCGTGAGGGGGGGAGCGAGTGAGTGCATGGCCTTGACAGCCTGAGGGATGGTAGAGGAACAGTTACCTTACATGCCTGCCAGTTTTTACCCGCGAAATTTGAAAAATGCAGTCACAGTGAAGTTTTTTATTTCAAACCATTCTAAAAGGGCACTGGCATTGGCCGTGGAAGTATGTCAGACCGTTTTAAAACGGCACTGGCACTTGGGAGGTTAATAACTCCCACTCCTCATCTGATGTAGTGCACCCGCTAAATTAAACCAGGTACCGTGCTACACCCCCCTGATGTACACTGATGATTACTAATCTCTGACCAGGGATGTGTGGCGGGCAGTGTTATTACCACACATGAGCCACACATTCGAACACAGCCTCCCCACTGGTGGGCGGGGCAAAGAACTGTAACCAGGTGATCTGAAGCATACTACTCCCCATATCATTGATATTACCATACTGTTATGGTTTCTTCTCCAAAATATAATAATCTGTGTTTATTAACACGGGCCGACATTTCTTCAATCAGTCTGCAGTTTAGGATTTCCAAGAAGTAAAAAAACATGTGCCACTATATGTGGGTATTGACTTCCTCATAGCTGACATTAAAATTTCTTCAGTTGATGATTTTCTGCCATCACTGGCCTCAGTATTAACAAGGCATATGGGCCTGATGGGATCCCTCCTGTTGTTCGCAAGAACTGTGCTTCTGTCCTTACACCCTGCCTAGGCAAACTCTTTTGCCTTTGTCTGTCAACTTGTACCTTTCCTTCTTGCTGGAAGTTTTCTCTCATTCAGCCAGTCCCAAAGAAGGGTGACTACTCCCAACCCTCCAACTATCGTCCAATTGCTTTAACGTCCTGTATTTCAAAAGTTTTCGAGTCAATTCTCAATAGAAAAATTTTAAGGCATCTTTCCTACCACAACCTTATTTCCGAATGTCAGTACAGGTTCCCTCAGGGACGCTCCACTGGTGATCTTCTCACCTACCTTTCAGACTCCTGGTCATCCTCCTTTCGGGTCTTTGGCGAATGCTTTGCCATTGCACTTGACATCTCAAAGGCTTTCGATCGAGTCTGGCATAAATCTTTAATTTCCAAACTGCCCTCCTACAGTTTCTATCCTTCTATCTGTGCCTTCATCGCTAGCTTCCTTTCTGGTCGTTCTATAGCCGCTGTTGTAGACGGCCATCGTTCTTCTCCTAGATCTATCAACAGTGGTGTTCCTCAGGGCTCTGTCCTATCACCAACTCTCTTCCTTTTATTCATCAATGATCTTCTAAGCTGTACATCTAACCCTATCCACTCATACGCTGATGACTCGATCCTTCACCTTTCCATTCGGTTCCCGTAATGCCCATCACAACAGTTACTTCAACAAACAAGGGATGAGGCTATGGCACACCTAATGTCTGACTTGGCTCGTATCTCTGACTGGGGTAAAAATAATATGGTTGTTTTTAATGCATCTAAGACTCAGTTCTTACAATTATCAACCCAACAAAATCTTCCACAGGTATACCCATTAATGTTTAATAATATTCAGCTTAATCCTGCATCATCCTTGAACGTGCTTGGGGTTTCATTTACTCGGGACTTATCTTGGAAAGATCATATTACATCTCTTGTAAAATCTGCTTCCAAGAGATTGGGTGTGCTAAACCGACTCTGCTCTTTCTTTATCCCTGCACAATTGTTGACTCTATACAGGGGTTTTATCCGCCCCTGTGTGGAGTACAACTCTCATGTGTGGGGAGGCTCCCCACATACAGCTCTTCTCAATAGGGTGGAGTCAAAGGCTTTTCGTCTCATTAACTCTCCTCTTACTGACTCCCTTCAACCTCTGTCTCTTTGCCGCACTGTTGCATCTTTATCTCTTTTCTATCGCTACTTCAATGGTCACTGCTCCTCTGAACTGTCTGCTTGCATTCCTCCACCTCTACGACGGGCGCGTTGCACCTGTCTGGCAGCAAACTCTCATCCCTTTTCTGCCCAACTCTCTAATGCAAGAGTTGACCATTACTCCCAGTCTTTCATTTATGCAACAGGTCAACTCTGGAACTGTCTCCCTCTGTCTATATTTCCTGCTGCCTATGATCTCCAGTCTTTCAAACGCAGTGTGTCCAGGCATCTCAAAATGATCGGATCTTGAATTTGGCTCTATTGTATTTCGATTTTCTCTTGGAACTGTTACTGCGGGCTCAAGGCCTTTGGTCCCTTCTTCCTCGCATAAAATATATATATATATATATATCGTAATAATTGTTTATGAATTAATGGCATTAACTGGCACACATTTTTCTGACTCTCTATTCTTGTAATAGGTGAGTCTTGAGTTTTTATTGTTAGTTTGATAATTGAAGAACAGGAGGAGTTAAAGATGAATACAGGGAGTTGATCTTGATTCATATCTTCAAAGTCTTAAGTTGAGCAGCATATGTATTACAGAGACTTAATATACTAAGTAAGTCTAGTTGGACCCCTCTTCTTATTCACTCTCTCCACTACCTGTCGGTTCTATGGCTAACCTCCTTCTGAGCTCTGCTTCCTAAATACTGATGTAGCAGAGGTCGTGTCATGTGTGTTACACTGTTGTTGAAATATTCTAGAAGCCTGTGTGTATCTGTGTATGTGTGTGTATGGTCACTATGCATTGTTCGTGTGCTTATCTCACTGACACACTACCTATCTCATCCCCTGACTTGCTGCTTCCGGTGTATTGTCAACATTTCTTCACTTAGACTTGCAAGCTCATATCCCATTCCCAGGCTTGCCTGGTGCTCTGTCTAACTATCTATCTATCTATCTATCATGATTTCTATAATTAATTGTATTTATAATATGGAGTCCTTACATTGCTCGGTCACGCTGCTGGAGGTCCTCCTACAGCAATCATTATTGACATATGCTAATCCATTAATACATAATAGTCTTCTTCTTAACTCATAATATAAAATATTGATTATAATATTGTACAGGTATAATATTCATGGTAAATTGCAATGACCCAGTAATATAACATTTTAAACAAGTTGTATTCATATTTGAATAAATGCACTAAAGTTAAACTATTTAACTGTAATACAGTTTGTAAATTGGTTATTGTAGTAAAATGCATACACATAAGAAAAAAAAAATAGTTTAAAGTTAAGATTATGGTAAGAGATATTAATATTTCATTAAAAGACAATGCTACTGATATAGCATACTTCTATATCATGGGTCATTCTTCTTTGTATTTTTTTAATTATATACATATATATATATATATTGTTACATAGCCTATGATTTCATCATCCTTTGTGTAATTCTAACGTACAGTATGCTGCATGTTTGATCACGAGCGTGTTCTACCTCACTCGCCCCTTCTACCCTCATAGTAGCGTAAGTCGTTCTTTCTGTTGTTCAGAGCAGGATTGTCAACTCTTTGTCCCCATGGCTTCATTTGTGCGTCCTTCTTACAAGTTGTATCAACCTCTGCCGGCCCCTATATAATGAGCTCAGTCTCTACATTATTGCCACTTAGATCTACTCCTCATTTTGTTCACATCTCTGTCTTCCCCTGTACAGTTGTTATTGTGAGTGCTCAGGAAGTCTCCAACCATCTAGCAGCTGTGTAATTTGAGTATAACTGTTATTGCATTTTTTCTTGTACTGTGTAGCATAAGGTGTTAATTCTTAGGCCTAATGGGGTTTTTGTGATTCATGTGTTTTGGGTGTCAGCCCTTATTAACAATATTTTGTATCTGTAATAATATATCTTGCATTCACTGAGTATTATCTGGTATTCTCATTTTATCAGGGCTGACTTAGATAAATTTACTCTTGCTAATTTCGTGTTAATAGAGGCTATTACAGTTAACCATATATTTAACCTGTTTTTTGCCATTACATTATCCTTATGAGTCCTGAATGTTTAGTTGTTAGTTTGAGCATTAAACTTTAACTTGTAATTTTACCTAACTCTTTTGTTTTGAACCTGGAACTTTACGGGACAGTAGTGATTTTTAGTATTCTCAATTAAAGTGTACATTATCTTTCTCTGTTCCGTAACATAAATTTCGCGACCTCTTATCAGGATATTCAGGATATTATCATAAGGATATTACTTGATATTTTGTGATTGTAATTTATTCATGATGTCTACTATTACTACACTTGATGAAGCCAAAGATTTTTTGTCAAATGTGCAAACAGTGTGTGATGTAGAAAACAGAACAAAGAATGAACTTAAGCTTGTTGCTCAACAATTGAGAATTGCAGTTCACTCTCATCATTCCAAAGATCAAATTGCTGGCATGATTAATAAAAGCTTGTTTAATGTAACTCCTCCAAATGAGCAAACTCAGATTGAAATAGCTAAGTTACAGCTAGCTCTGCAGGAGGCTCGTGCTAAGGAAGCTGAGTTTCAGGCTCGTGCTAAGGAAGCTGAGTTTCAGGCTCGTGCTAAGGAGGCTGAGTCTCAGGCAAATGCTAAGGAGGCTGAGTTTCAGGCAAATGCTAAGGAGGCTGAGTTTCAGGCAAATGCTAAGGAGGCTGAGCTTCAGCCACAAGTTGAACTTGCTAGGATTCAGGCAGACCATGAGTATCGCATGAAACAAGGTGGAACTGGATCATCTAGCTCTGATGATTTTGATGTGGCTAAAAATGTTAAACTTGTCCCTCCTTTTAATGAATCTGATTTAACAAAGTATTTTCAGTTGTTTGAGAGGGTAGCTACAGGTTTTAATTGGCCCCGAAAGTATTGGCCAGTACTCCTTCAAACTGTTCTCACCGGTAAAGCTCAAGTAAATTATGCATCTTTGCCTCAGGATCAATCTGATAATTATGATGTTGTTAAAAGCTTGATTCTTAAGGCCTATGAGCTTGTTCCTGAAGCCTATAGAGTAAAATTTAGGACAACTTATAAGCAAGATAAGCAATCCCATGTTGAGTATGCAAAAATCAAAGAAGATCTGTTAGAGCAGTGGTTAAATTCAAAGCATGTGGATTCTGATTTTGACAGATTTAAGCAGATGATTTTGCTGGAGGACTTCAAAAGGTGTATTAATAATGATGTAAGCCTATATCTTGATCAGAGAAGAATAGATAATTTGTCTGATGCTGCAGTTTTAGCTGATGAATATGTTCTCACTCACAAGAGATATTCTAAAGAAAAAAGGAAAGCTGAGAGTAAGTACGTTGCCTCTACTCAGAGTACAGGTAACAGGAAAGAGAATAAAGATGATGTTTCTCAGGAAGTAAATACCAGCTTCACCTCTAGATTTCAGAAAAGTAAATGTACTTATTGTAGTAAGCTTGGTCATACTACAGAGAAATGTTTCAGGAGACAGCGTGATGTGAACAAAAAGGAGTCTTTAAATATTCAGTCAATTGGTCTAGTGTCCACCCTTGAGAGTTCCCAGAATTCTTTAACTGAGTTAACTGAACCTGCTTTGAGGGGTAAATTAAATTCTCATGATGGAGCTCCTCTTTTGAGCAGTAACGTGGGTGACACTCTCAAGAGTTCATGTGCTAATTTCCTGTCTGATGGTTTTGTCAGTCCTCTGGACAGTAATGACAGGAAATCAGTTAAAATATATCGTGATACAGGTGCTTGCCAATCCCTTATGCTGACCAGTGTTCTAGGCTCTAATGTTAATTCCTCTGATGAAACTGTAATCTTACAAGGTGTAGGGAATAATTACTTCTCTGTCCCTCTGTGCAGAGTGAATTTAGAGTCTGGTTTTGTTAATGGTTCCGTTATGGTTGGGTTGGTTGAGACACTCCCAATGTCAGGTGTAACTTTCTTACTTGGAAATGATATTGGTGGAAGTCAAGTGTGTCCAGCTCCTCAGTTGTCTAGTGAACCAGTGGCTGCAACCCAGGATTGTGATGTCCGTGATGTGTTCTCTGCATGTGCTGTCACTAGGGCTAAGTCTAAAGTTACTGGTGACTTAGAGGATAATGATGATGATGATGTTATCCTAGCTGACACTTTTCTTGCTAATTTGGACCACTCACCAGATGAGGCAGTACCCCGTAGTGTTGATAATTTGTCTCGTCAAGAGTTGGTTGAGTTGCAGGTTGCTGACCCTGAGTTGAAAGGTCTAGCTAACTCTGCTTGCAGTGAGGAAGAGTCAGCCAGTGCTTCTACTTGTTATTATATAAAGTCAGGAGTACTTATGAGGAAGTGGAGACCCCCAACAGCATCAGCCGACTGTGAATGGGAGGTTGTACATCAAGTTGTCATCCCTCGTGTTTGTAGGCAGGATATCATTAGAGTGGCTCATGATTCCAGTTTGGCAGGACACCTTGGAGTGAGGAAGACTGTGGCACGCATTTTGAAACACTTCTACTGGCCAGGTATCTTCAGGGATGTTTCCTGGTATTGTAAGTCTTGTCACACCTGTCAAGTTGTGGGGAAGTGTAATCAGACCGAAAAGGTTGCACCTCTAGTTCCCATTCCTCCTTTTGAGGCGCCATTCACCCGTGTGTTGGTGGATATTGTGGGCCCTCTTCCTAAGTCTTCTTCAGGATTTTCTTATGTGTTGACCCTGATTGATATGGCTACTCGTTATCCTGAAGCCATTCCACTTAGAAATATCTCAGCAAAGAACGTGGTTAAGGAAATGCTAGGGTTCTTCACAAAGTTTGGTCTGCCCAAGGAGGTACAGTCAGACCGGGAAGTAATTTCATGTCAAATGTTTTCAAGCAGTCTCTGAAAGAGTTGGGCATCACCCAGATCACGTCTTCAGCTTACCATCCCCAGACCCAAGGAGCGTTGGAGAGATATCATCAAACACTCAAATCGATGCTCAAGAAATACTGTTTGGAACATCAGAAAGACTGGGATAAAGGTCTTCCATTCGTTGTATTTGCCGCAAGAGAATCTCCAAATGAATCACTGGGCTTCTCACCTTTTGAACTACTGTTTGGCCATGAACTAAGAGGACCCCTTAAGCTACTCAAGGAATGCTGGCTGTCGGAGGAAGATGACGTCAACCTGCTGGAGTATGTGATGAAGTTCAAAGAACGGCTGTCCACTGCTTTACAGCTGGCGAGAGAGAATTTAGGAGCTGCTCAGGAGAAGATGAAGACTTGGTATGATAAGAAGTCCAGGTTACGCCACTTTCAGCCAGGAGATCAGGTTTTGATTCTGCTACCGGTTCATGGGCAACCTCTTCAAGCCAAGTTTAGTGGTCCTTATTTCGTGGAGAAGAAACTCAGTGATGTCAACTATGTCATCGCCACACCAGATCGTAGAAAGAACAAGCAACTTTGTCACATCAACATGCTAAAGTTATATCACAGGCGGGACGAAAATAACCCAGTCTGCACTGTAGCTGTTCCACCCGAGTCTGCAAATGAAGTTCTCCCATGCAGCATGAGCCTGAGTGATAGTTTGGGGAAGAATCCTGATATCATGAATGATCTCCAGACTAAGCTTTCTCATCTAGCTCCCGAGGAAAGGCAGGAGTTTTCGGCATTACTGCAGGAGTACCCGCAAGTGTTCCGTGCCACTCCAGGAAGAACCACTGTGTTGATGCATGATGTCGATGTTGGAGATGCAAAGCCAATTAAACTGCCTCCTTACCGTGTGAACCCAGTGAAAGTTCCTCTCATCCAGAAGGAGCTTGGCTACCTGTTGGACCACAAGATGATTGAGCCCTGTCAGAGCGAGTGGAGTTCTCCTGTCACTCTAGTCCCTAAGCCAGGTGGGTCACAGTGGCTTTGCATCGACTACAGACGTGTTAATCAGATAACCAAAACAGACACTTACCCTCTCCCTCACGTAGAAGATTGCATAGACAAGATCAGAAAGGCTAGGTACATAAGTAAGTTTGATTTGTTAAAGGGATACTGGCAAGTACCTATGACTGAACGTTCTAGGGAGATCTCATGTATTGTAACACTAGGAAAGACTTTTGCATGTTCTGTAATGCCATATGGTATGAAGAATGCACCAGCCACATTTCAGAAGCTCATGAATGTTGTAACGGAGGGTTTGGCAGGGTGTGTTGATTATATTGATGATGTATTAATCTTCAGTGACAACTGGAAAGATCACCTATGCCATGTCAGTGAATTTCTTGACCGTTTGGTTCAGGCTAATCATGTAGCTAATTTATCAAAGTGTGAATTTGGTCAAGCTAAAGTTCAGTACCTTGGGTACGTAATTGGTGATGGACATGTTGCACCACCAGGAGCTAAGGTTCAGGTTATAAGTGATCATCCCAGACCTAAAAGTAGGAAAGAGCTACAAAGATTTTTGGGAATGGTAGGTTATTACAGGAGATTTGTTCTTAACTTTTCAATTCTTGTATCACCACTTACAGACCTACTGAAAAAGGGAGTTAAATTTGTCTGGACCGATAACTGTGAATCCTCTTTCAGCAAACTTAAAGCTATCCTATTAAGTCAGCCAGTGCTCGCTACTCCAAATTTTGCTAAGCCTTTTAAGATGGCTGTTGATGCAAGTGATACAGGAGCTGGGGCTGTTTTGCTGCAAGAGGATGATCAGGGTATTGAACACCCTGTACCTTATTACAGTAAGAAGTTCACTCCACCTCAAAAGAACTACTCAACTATTGAGAAAGAGCTTTTGGCCTTGATTTTGAGTTTACAGCATTTTTCATTTTATTTGTGTTCTGGTTTTGACCCCATAGTCATTTATACCGATCATAACCCACTGAAATTCCTTAGTAAGTTTAAAGATAAAAATCAGAGATTGACAAGATGGAGTCTACTTCTTCAGGAGTATTCATTAGACATACAACATGTCAAGGGGAAAGAAAATGTTATTGCAGATTGCTTATCTAGACTTTAGACAGATTGTTTTAGAGTAATAAGAAATTTCCTTTGTAAATTTCTTTTTCTTTGTGGGGAGGTGTTACATAGCCTATGATTTCATCATCCTTTGTGTAATTCTAATGTACAGTATGCTGCATGTTTGATCACGAGCGTGTTCTACCTCACTCCCCCCTTCTACCCTCATAGTAGAGTAAGTCGTTCTTTCTATTGTTCAGAGCAGGATTGTCAACTCTTTGTCCCCATGGCTTCATTTGTGCGTCCTTTTTACAAGTTGTATCAAGCTCTGCCGGCCCCTATATAATGAGCTCAGTCTCTGCATTATTGCCACTTAGATCTACTCCTCATTTTGTTCACATCTCTGTCCTCCCCTGTACAGTTGTTATTGTGAGTGCTCAGGAAGTCTCCAACCATCTAGCAGCTGTGTAATTTGAGTATATCTGTTATTGCATTTTTTCTTGTAGTGTGTAGGGTAAGGTGTTAATTCTTAGGCCTAGTGGGGTTTTTGTGATTCATGTGTTTTGGGTGTCAGCCCTTATTAACAATAGTTTGTATCTGTAATAATATATCTTGCATTCACTGAGTATTATCTGGTAGTCTCATTTTATCAGGGCTGACTTAGATAAATTTACTCTTGCTAATTTCGTGTTAATAGAGGCTATTGCAGTTAACCATATATTTAACCTGTTTTTTGCCATTACATTATCCTTATGAGTCCTGAATGTTTAGTTGTTAGTTTGAGCATTAAACTTTAACTTGTAATTTTACCTAACTCTTTTGTTTTGAACCTGGAACTTTACGGGACAGTAATGATTTTTAGTATTCTCACTTAAAGTGTACGTTATCTTTCTCTGTTCCGTAACAATATATATATATATATATATATAATGATTAATAATATATACAAAATATGTACACTTCATTCAGAGGGGTTAACTTGGATGTTAACTCTACCCCCACTAACTACTGACTCCATATTTGCAATTCCTGCATGCATTCTGTGCATTGCGAACAGCACTACTGCAAATACAATGCAGAAGATTATAAAGACGGTAGGTGCTGGGCTATACACATAATATGGGTTGAACATACTCAAACTCAAATCTTCCCAGGGCTTCATTGTTTCATTGATCAGTTGCATAGTTTCAAACTTAGGTGAAGTAAACTTAATACTTGTGCTCATGTTTAAGTCCATATCAGGCAGTGGGTGGAAATGTTTGTGTGTATGATTGAGGCTAGCATAGTGATTGATGTTGGATAAAGTGGACATGGATGGTGTAAATACCGCACAGTAGTCTGGCGCTATGTATAATTCTGATGCTGAAGTATGAGATGGTGGTATATCTGGACAGACTATGTAAACTGATGTGTTATGAGTGAAATAAAAAAACTGTGAGTGTCCGATGCATTGATGGTGTACAAGCTTATCTGGAGCAAAAGTGAAGTTACAGTGATGATGCATATTGTTATTTCTGATGATAGCCATTTCACAAGGGACTGTATCAGTAGGCTGAAACGTGAAAATGTACGCAGGACAAAGGTGAACAGCATGTAAGGATGTGCGGCACTTTCGTTCAATCGTTGATTCACTTGCGAAAGTGACAGTGTTCCGTCTCTTGGAGACCATGATGAGTTCGGTGTCTGTGTTGATGTTGATAATGACCAAAGTGTTATTATTCATAGAAGGGAAGGGGTGTATTTGGTATACTGTGAACAGGTCATCAGTTATGAATGGTACATGAACTGCTACTGATGTTGGTGTTAGTGTTGCTTCTAAATATGGATAATATTGCATGAATTCCCTGCTTCGGAGCAAAGGCTTCAGTTTATGTTTATGTATGCCTTGATTAATTATCTGACGTAACTCATTAACTGGAAGTAAGTCAATTGTGATCTTGCCATCACCAGCATTCGAAATTCCTTGCATAAGTGCCCTGTAACGAACTCTAGTGTTGTCTAATTGTAGTAGAATTGTGTCAATATGTTCTGTGATGATGGAGAAGTGTTGGAAAAGTGTTATGTTACCTTCCATTTCACTTATTTTATCTACACTATCGAGAGCTATGTTTTCTGCCTTTTTCAGATTTTTCACAATTGTCTTTATTGCTGAGTTATGTCCTGTGATGAATTTATCTTGATATGTTAGTACCTGAGCTATTTTATTAAATTTGTTGTTTATTTTTTAAGGTCTTCCTCTGTAGCCAATCCAAAGATGTTCCCAAGAACTGGGCCACCCAGGTCGAACAAACCGCGCTTTTGGCGATTACGTGATGTTCTTCTGTTGCTCAATACCTCCGTTCTATAAGATGGGAGATCTTGGATCATGATGAGCATAGTTGACTTAGCCTGTTCTATTTTCCATTTCGCTAACTTCACTATTTCATCCACTTCCTTTGTGTTATGTGATTGTGAAACATAGCCTCCTATCATGAAGTCCAGGGTTCTCATGGGTTTTGCTATATTTTCTAGATAAGAAGGTAATTCATACAAGTAATCCAGACTTATTTCAGTACTCATGACGTCTTTTACGATTGAAGTCGTGGCCGTTGGAGCTATGAGGCATCCTTGCCGTACTATGTGTTGGGGGTCTAAGTGAGCTTATCCTCTTGCTATGTAGAGGAGAATCCATAGCATAAGTCCCTTCATCGCTACCTACCGACAAAAAAATATATTAATTTCCTAATATGATAGTGATGATGTGCGTTACGGTTGATTGTTACTTTATTTATAGAAGGGGTTTAAATCGTTATTTAATTCTAGTAAATGATGTACTGTAGATTTTATTGGAATAGTTGCACCTATGTTTGATTGCTTGGTATATGACCTTAGTTTATTTTTGTAATTAATGTTTTCTTTATTGGTTTCATGAGTAACGTTCGCTTGTTCGGTTGTATCCGATGCTGAATAATTATTGGATAGTTCCCTTGAAACTCGTTTTAAATGGTCAATATGAAATTGTTTCTCTTCGCCACTAGACAGTGACTTAATTAAAACTTTGTTTGCTTTTATGTTAATTACTCTGTATGGGCCCTCAAATTTTGGGGATAATTTATTGTCTCTCGTATGAACAATGTCTCCTAAGCTGATAGGTGAATCTCTTGCCTTTTTGTTAAATGCCTCCGTCATTTCTTCCTTGGACATCGTTAATTGTTTTTTGACTCTTTTGTGTATGTCCTGGAATTCACGGAAACGGAGTTTAGAGTAATCATCGTAATTGTATATGGGCATACTGTCACCTTCTAAGAGCTCATATGGTTGTTTTTTATCTGTCTCATATATAATGAAATGTGGTGTGTCACCTATGGATTTATTTATAGATCCATTAATTGAGGCTTCTACTCTGGGAATCCAATCATCCCAGCTTGCATAATTTTCATTGGGAATGTGTCGTAGCACATCTAATACTTTTTTGTTTTGTCTCTCCACTAACCCATTAAATGCTGGGTGATAGGCTAAAACATTAACCTTTTTGATGTTGTATTGTTTACATATTTCTTGTAAGATATCAGAATTAAATTCTCCTCCATTATCACTTACTAAAGTCTCACCAATCTAAAACCAAGGTTTGGGTGGGGTTTGGCGCTGGGTGCAGCCATGCCATACTTCCTAAACAAGCGATGAGTAGATTCTGTTATATATGTAATAGGCATCACAGATAGGTACACACATACTAATACAATATAAACGTAAGTATTCTAGCATATCAAAGGAAGGTAAACTTGTAATGCATATGGCTCTTGTACATCAATAAAGAAACGTGGGATACATATTTTACAGTGGTGCTGAAAAAAATGTAGTTACTTTTACCGACTTTCACGGTAGTTCTAAGTTGGGTAAGTAATGTAACAATTACGTTTATAATATAATTTGAAGGAATCAGTAGAACATACACTATTTTCTTAATAGAAATAAATAAGTTAAAACACTCACGAGCGGCAACATCCAGGCCCATACTAGGAATCATAAATTATATGAGAGAGAGAGAATGCGATTTTTAAATTCATTATTTTAGCTATATTTATAACTTAAATTAGTTTGTCTTTACACACACACACATACACAAACACACACACACACACACAGAAGTGGGTGAAGTCATGTCAGGCCAGGTGGCGAGATGTGAGCGGCGAGCTCTAACGGTGTCAGGTCAGTCACTAGCCAAAGTATAGGAAACAAGGCAACGCTGTACGCCGGGAAATCCCCGGCTGGACTCCACCCAAACCTTGGTTTTAGATTGGTGAGACTATAGTACCTTTGGGGTAGTAAAGCGACATATTACATTATCTGTTATTGCCTTTGCTACTGTCTCTACTGTTTTATCTTTAATTGGAGCTAAAATGACATAACGGGAAAAATGATCCGTTGCAACGAATAGGTATTGGTTATTATTGTTTGATAATGGCGTCTTGAGTAAATCAACAGCGACAACGTCCCATGGTTGATGTGGTATAGGGTAATTACCCAGCGGTGCAAGTGTGATTGGGTATCCTTCGTGTTTTGCACATAATTCGCATCTGTCTATATGATTGTTTATATCTTTTCGTAATGAAGGCCAGTAATATAACAGCTGGGCTCCTTTGAATGTCTTATCCTTTCCAGGATGTCCTGCATGTGGGCTATCGTGTATCGTTTGTAATACTTGGGGTATCATGTCTTTAGGTACTACCATTTGGTTAGTATTTCTTTGGCGGTTTGGTTGTTTTGGGTTGATCTTGTATAAAGTATTATTGACTATTGTGAATTGTTCGAGTGGTACATGCAGTTTGGGTAATTGTGTCATCTCCACTTTCTAACTTGTATATAACTTTAGACCATATTGGGTCAAGTCTTTGTGCTTTTGCGATATCATCGTGGTTTGGGATATTTCCTTTCAGATCTAATGCCGCGACCTGAATTGTGTTCGGATTCCTAGATAATGCGTCAGCTACTATGTTCATTTTACCTTGTATATAATGAATTTGTACATTGTAGTTTTCAACTGTACATTTCCATCTTGCTCTCCTCCCAGAGAGGAGTTTTTCTTTAAACATACCCACTAGTGGTTTATGATCGGTGAATAAGTGTATTTCGTAACCATATACCAAATCTCGGAACTTTTGTAATGCAAAAACCACTGCAAGTGCTTCTAAGTCTGTAGTGCAATAATTTTTCTCTGCACCTTTTGTTTGTTTCCTGGCAAATTCAGTTGGTTGATTCTTTCCTCTTTTATCTTCCTGCATCAGTACAGCCCCTAATCCTTTAACTGATGCGTCTGTACAGATAATAAATGATTTTGTGAAATCCGGATATGCCAAACAAGGTTAGTTTAATTTTTAGTTTGTTAAATGCTTGTTTTTGTTCTTCTTCCCATTGGAATATAGCATCTTTTTTGAGAAGTTGGAATAGAGGAAAGGCTGTATGAGAGAACTGTGGTACGAATGACCTATAGTACCCAGCGAGACCTAAAAATTGTCTAACTTCGTCAGTCGTAGTGGGTTTAGGAAAATCTCTCACTGCCTGTATTTTGTCATCAGTGGTGTGAATACCATTAGAACTAAATCTGTGGCCTAAGAAATTTATTTCCTTAAAGCAAAATTTGCATTTAGAAAGCTTAATTTTTAAACCAGCATCACTAAGCTTTTGTAAGTCTAATTTCTTGAGATGTTCTGTAATATTTTTCGTTGCGATTATAATATCGTCAAGATAAACAAATATTCCTTGTCCTAAAATTCCAGACAATACGTAATTCATAAGACGCTGGAATGTGCCTGGGGCTTTCCTCAGTCCCACCGGCATTCTTGTATATTGGTAGTGTCCTATATTTGTGGAAAAGGCAGTGTATTTACGTGACTCCTGTTCAACCGGAATTTGGTAATAACCATTTAGTAGATCGATTGTGGAAAATACATTATTTTCCGGCCCAATATCCTGTAGAACGTCGCTTAGCAATGGCATGGGAAATCGGTCTGGGATTGTGTGATTGTTTAGTTTACAGTAATCTACTACCGCACGCACTTCTCCATTTCGTTTGGACAAGAAGAATAATGGGGCATTCCACGGGGAGACTGAAGGTTCAATAATTCCAAGTTTTAACATTTCATCGACATACTGATTTGCAAGTGTACGTTGGGAGTGTGGGATGCGGTAGGCAGGTACGAAAATTGGTGGTGTTTCTGGGTGCACATTAATCTTGTGATTAATCAGGTTAGTACACCCTAATTGTTCTCCGGGCAATGCTACGGTGTCCCTGTGTGTTTCCAGCAGGGTTAACAAATCATTTTCTTCATCAAATTCACCTGAATGAATTAAATTCTCTTTTATGCTTTCTCTATCCGTAGATTTTATCTCTTTTGTAACTCCAGCTATAACTATTTCCTTCACAGGGGTGGGACATTTTTCAATATTAACTATGCAAGTCCCCTTTTTCAACCGTACTTCCCCATTTATGTGATTAATTATGAATATCTGAGTTTGCCCTTCGTCATTCATCTGTCATAATGCATTTTCTACTGACAATCCCTTTACTTTACATAATTCTTCTAAGACAAGAACAGTACTATTCCGTAATATGCTCTTTATGGTAACTTTCATATAGGAATTAGGTGGTATAACTAAATCATTGGTGAGATGGGAGGGAAAAACTGATAAATCAGTACTGTTACCTGGGTCTGTAATCATGAAGGCTGGGGCTGGTGGTGTGAGTGGATCTATACACTCATCTGTTTGTGTATGTTTGGTTAAGCTTTTAATATTACAAAATTCTTTTTAGTTCTCTTTTACTAATCGATGAGGGCTCTGATGGTATTTCCACTATGAATTCATTGTCAAAGTCTATTGCATTCATTTGTGGGAGTAAAGTTGTTCTCTGCTCTCATGCATCTTAAGCTCAGTAACATATGAGCTTTAACTGCTAAGTTTTCAACGATATAGAAAAATGCAGTGATTGGTCTTGTAGTCTCTGTGAAACTGATATTTAACCTTATCATTTGTATGATAAGGTTAAATATCAGTTGAGTACACCGCTTCCCGTCCGATCAGCGAAGTTAAGCAACGTTGGGTCTGGTTAGTACTTGGATGGGTGACCGCCTGGGAACACCAGATGCTGTTGGCATAACGCTCTCCCTACGTGTCAAGTGGGTCTGGTGTAGGATTAGTGCCCCTCCCTGTAAAACAATTAACTCTAAGCCCTTGACCACCCCGTTTGGGATACATGGTGTCTGGCAATGAATGAAAAAATACCTTTTACTGTTATTTTTTTTTCCATCTACTGTATATAAATCAAAATCAGCTTCTTCCAGAAAAGTTACTTTCTTCTTATTTTTAAAAATTCTATTTATTTCTTCTTGTGTTATTAAGTTCACTGGAGAGCCTGTGTCTAAAAATAAGGAAACGTTTTGATCCTCACATACAACTGGTATCAAGATACACTCATTTCCCAACATTCCTCCTATGTGAATTTTAGACTTGCTTTTCTTTACATTTGTCCGTTTTTTGTCATGACTTGGTCTTCCCCCGATTTGAACATAGACACAGTTTTTTCTACTGTTTTGCAGTTACTGGTCCAGTGCCCTTGGCATCTATGATGCCTACAATAGGGACCAAATCTTGTGTCTTTTGTCTATTCTCTTTTGTTTTGATAAAGCATTCATTCCTAGTGTGTCCTGGTTTTCAACAATAATGACATAGAATGGACATATCTCTTGACTGTAATCTACGAGGTGACTTCCCATATGTAGTGTTGTTTGTGGCGCGAGATCTGCTCGGGCTATGCGAAAACTTATGAAACTGCCTGTAGCCTGGTGTTTGTGATCGAACCCTCGACACATTTAGTTGTTTACTCTACCTGCTTTCGGGTCGCGATCGATTTTGTTCTCTGTTTGGGGTTGTTGTAGATGTTTTCACAGCTGATACTGTCTCAGGTACTCTCATTCTATTAGAATGTGCATGTGTGTCGACCATACCTGCTTTACTGTACTGCATCTCTACCTCGTTCATTAAGTCTAGTAAGCACATGCCTGGGGTGTACGCGATCGTCTTGGCAATCTTAAGGGTCCTGTCAGGTAATTTACACAAGGCAGCTACATAACCAATGATGTCCACGACGAGGTCTGGGGACATCTTGCCATCATCTGTTATCCAGTTTGAGTTTTCCAAAGTAGCTAATAATGTTCTTTTGATTGTGGAGACATCAGCAGTTATTTCACTGAGCACATGGTTTGTAGTGTGCTCCCTTACAAGATATACAATCTTATGTAATTCTGGAATTATACCTGGCAAGAAGTTCATACCTCCAGAAAATTTCTTCAAAAATTCAGTTTTAAATTCATCATATGTCTTAGCCTTGAGGAGCTTATCTGACCTTAGTAAACTGCTTGCTGGACATCTTTCCTGGCTTATGCAAGATGAAAAAAATGGCAATTTTCTCTTGTTCATCTAGTATGTGTCTTTTGATAAAGATTTGTTCGCACTGACTGACCAATGAAATGACGTCAATACGATCTTTTTCTGTGCCAGAGAATTTTGGGGCAGTTTTATCTTCATGATAAACATAAACTTGAGGTGGGGATGTTTGATCCGTGGTATTAATTGCGTTATTCATTTTCACTGTTTGCTCTGTTAATTTAACTTAGACTTGTTTATCGTTGTGTGAGGGAATGGTGGAATAGGTTCGGCATGAACGGTGAACTCTGTTAAGTGTATTGTCATATGTGTGCAAGTCAGAGACAAAGTCCTCACATGCTACGTCAGAGGAGGTTTCCCACTCATCATCTAGAACTGACATATTTGTTTCTTGATCTTTAGTTTGTGTTGAGTTTTGTACAATGGGTGTGTTGTCTTGGTGATCTCCTAATTGTGGATCCGCTGTGGGTGCTAATTGTTCACCATCTGGTATTAACGTGGGTGGTGGCGAAAATATCCCTGTCATTAAGGTATGGTGTTACGAAATACGCCTTTTGTTTATGTCTTAGCAATAGATGAGTAAATGAGTTGTAATAAATGACACATAGTGAGTGCATAAATGTATATATAGAAATAAGTAAAGGAGTTGAATATACCTAATTTTAGCACTGAGAAGAAATGAGTACTAAGTATAATTACACCCACTTGTTACAGATCGGAGAGGCGTGTCGATGCAAATGTCGATCTCGGAAGAAAAATGTAGGGTTGAGTGAAGATCTCTTGATAATTCTAGGGCTGTGTTGATGGACGATATTACTCAGGAAATTCCATGGCCTGGTGCACGTAGTGCTTAACAGCTGTAGTCACAGGCAAACCTCATCACAGAACGTCGAATTTCCAACTCAATACTGTGGAAATAAATGAGTATGAGTAGGAGCTATGTGAATAATGAGTAATGAGTAGTGGGTGAGAAGTGCCTTGTGTCAGTCACATGTTGATTGGCGTGGCATTGTGTCAGCAAACTCGCGTGGTGATGTCGTCTCAGCAGATACACATGGTGACGTCGGCTTCCCACACTGGTAACTGTGGTGAGTAACTGAGTAGCGATGTGTAACCTGGGTGAAGAAGGATAAGTAAGATGCGTTATAAATGTGGCTCTGGTGTTTTACTGTGTCGACCTCTGCGTCAGCGATGGAGGTAGGCGTGAGAGAGTGTTGGGGTTTTGTGTGCTTGTTGCTTTGGTCTTTCTTTTCCTTTACTTGCTTTGTTTTTTTATTCTTCTTGCTGCTGCTTGAAGTTGCGTGAAGATTATAGAGTTGTTTTATAGACTTGTAAGCTCATAGGCTCGTAGGCTCGCTGCCACCAATGTGACTCTCTATTCTTGTAATAGGTGAGTCTTTAGTTTTTATTGTTAATTTGATAATTGAAGAGCAGCAGGAGTTAAAGATGAATACAGGGAGTTGATCTTGATTTATTATCTTCAGAGAAAGTCTTAAGTTGAGCAGCATATGTATTACAGAGACTTAATATACTAAGTAAGTCTAGTTGGACCCCTCTTCTTATTCACTCTCTCCACTACCTGTCAGTTCTATGTCTAATCTCCTTCTGAGCTCTGCTTCCTAAATTCTGGTGTAGCAGGGGTCGTGTCACATGTGTTACACTGTTGTTGAAATGTTCTAGAAGCCTGTGTGTGAGTATGTGTGTATGTGTGTGTATGGTCACTAAGCATTGTTCGTGTGCTTATCTCGCTGACACACTACCTATCTCATCCCCTGACTTGCTGCTTCCGGTGTATTGTCAACATTTCTTCACTTAGACTTGCAAGCTCATATCCCGTTCCCAGGCTTGCCTGGTGTTCTTCTATCTATCTATCTATCTATCTGTCTGTCTATCATGTTTTCTATAATTAATTGTATTTATAATATGGAGTCCTTACATTTTGACCAGAGGGGACATGCAGCTAAGGCGTCACGAAGGAATAAGGCAACAATTCCCACTGGATGGCAACGGCATAGATAAATAAATAAGACTAGATGCCGCATCAGCCATTCTTCAGTACAGCGGCTATGGGTCTTTGCTGCCTCCATGTTGGAGCGGTCAAGCATGTAATAGTGGGTCTTTCTTTAGAGCGAATTCAGACTGTGAAAATGAATGTCGTTGTGGTGGAAATGGTGATGGTGGTTATTGTTGTGGTGGTGGTGATGATGGTTATTGTAGTGGTAGTGGTGGTTGTTGCTTTGGTGGTGGTGGTGGTCGTGGTGATGGTGGTTTTTGTTGCTGTTGTGGTGGTGGTGGTTATGGTGTTGGTGGTGGTGGTGGTTGTTGTGTTAATTGTGGTGGTGGTTTTTGTGTTAGTGGTGGTTGTTGTGGTGGTGGTGGTTGTTGTGGTGGTGGTGGTTATGGTGTTGGTGGTGGTTGTTGTGGTGGTGGTGGTTATGGTGTTGGTGGTGGTTGTTGTGGTGGTGGTGGTTATGGTGTTGGTGGTGGTTGTTGTGTTAATTGTGGTGGTTGTTGTGGTGGTGGTGGTTGTTGTGGTGGTGGTGGTTCTTGTGATAGTGGTTATAATGGTGGCTGTTGTGGTGGTGATTGTGGTTGTTGTTCCTGTTGTGGTGGTGGTGGCGGTGGATGTTGTAGTTGTTGTGGTGGTGATTGTTGTGGTGGTCATTGTTATGATGGTGGTTATAGTTGTTGCTGCTGTTGTGGTGGTGGTGGTGGTTGTGGTGATGGTTTAGTGGTGGTGGTGGTTGTTGTGGTGGTGGTGGTTGTTGTGGTGGTGGTTATTGTGGTGGTTGTTATGATGGTGGTTGTTGTGGTGGTGGTTATTGTTGTGATGGTTGTTGCTGTGGTGGTTATTGTTGTGATGGTGGTTGTTGTTGTAGTGGGTGTTGTAGTGATGGTGGTTGTGATGGCGGTGGTTGTTTTTGTGGTTGTTGTTGTGGTGGTGGTTATTTTTGTGGTGGTGGTTATTGTTGTTGTGATGGTGGTGGTGGTGATTGTTGTTGTGGTGGTGGTTGTTGTAGTGGTAGTTTTTGTTGTGGTGGTGGTTCTTGTGGTGGTGGTTGTTGTGGTGGTGATAATTGTAGTGATGGTGGTTGTTGTGGTGGTGGTAGTTCTTGTGGTTGTTGTTGTGGTGGTGGTTATTGTTGTGATGGTGGTGGTTGATACGCTGGTGGTTGTGGCAATGGTGGTTGTTGTTGTTGTTATGATGGTGGTGGTGGTGGTGATTGTTGTTGTGGTGGTGGCTGTAGTGGTGGTTGTTATGGTGGTGGCTGTTGTTGTGGTTCCTGGTTCATCTGGAACGTGAACTCGGTCGACTGCAGGTTTAAATTTCCCTTCTGCAACCCACCATCCTCCTTTCGGAAGATAGGGAAGCAGCTGAGGGACGCTTGCATAACCAGACAGTTGAGCCACTCATGCTATCGGTGCCACCATAGATATATTTCGACGCTTTCTACACCCAAAAGCAGCACAGTGCTGTTGCATTTCCAGGTAAGTAATGGTCAGCTTTGATCATCGTCAGGAACACGACATCGTCTGCCTTGACTGTTCCAAAATGGCGGCCGCGCAGACATCTAAAGTAGTGTCATGCGGCATCTAGGCTTATTTATATCTATGGGCAACGGGGCCTGTTATCACTAGAGAAAAATATTCAGTTCAATGTAGTAGTAATAGTAAATTTTTTGTCAATGATATAAGTATTATAAAGCACTCTTACTTAGAATATGTCGTGTGAATGCCGGCTGCTGTGGCATTCGTGGATATTTCTCTGCTATCGCCTACCAACAGCTCGGTTAAAGGCTCGCCTCAAAAAATAGGTCAGTGAAATAATAAACAGATTAATAAAACAGTGTATGATATTCAAATATCACGCACTCATTATAGACTAAAAATAACAGCTATGACCAAATTTGTCTATTTCTTACCATGCATATATTACTTGAGAAAGTAATATATGAAAAAGTGCTTCAGTGATGCTTAGAAAATTGTTCATTGAAGCACTAAACCTTTCTGAAACGATGGTGGAGTGTGTCTGACTGTGTAGCCTACGCCTGGCCACGACTTTGGCTAACTCTTTGGTCAGAAATTAGTGATCATGAGTGTACCTGCTAAATTAGACCAATAACTCTCCCTTTCCCAGGGTAATGTAATGTACTGTACCTACTAATGCTAAATTAAGTTAACAGCCATGCCAGTCGTCTATATATTTATATTCCGTTTGTACCAGATCAAACGTCCTATAGATCCAGTGGTTATGGCCCAGCGGAATATAAGCAAAAATTAATCTTCTCTCACCAACGTCAGTCATTCATCACTGGAAAAGAAAGAAAAAAACAAAGAATTATGCTGAGAAAATATCTCAGACTGAATAATCCGGTCAAATAACGATCACCGGATGCAGGCCTTCAATGACATGTAGCACCCCGACTTTTATGAACTTAAAATTTTCGAAGAAAATAGTTTACATCTCAGTTCTTCAGATCATGAAAAATATCAAGAACACAGGTGGGCCCATTAAGAAGATCCGCCAGATCAAGGAAGACACACTGCTGATACAAGGAAACAGTGAAATCCAGTCGTGGAGGATCTTAGACCTGAAGAAGAGAGCAGGGGTAGATATTTCAGTGTCTGCCAACCTCTTTCTTAAGCAGGTTAAGGGAGATGTTTTCCATCAGAAGCTAATGGCCAACTCAGAGGAGACGTTACAGACCGAACTTGCAAAGGAAGGTGTAACAGAGGTCAAAAGGATCCAAAAGAAGGTGGGAGAAAGCTAAGAGAACTCCCCATTGCTGATTCCTCACTTCTGATTCGGAGCAGTTGGATGAAAAGATCATGGCAGCATGGTATGCACTGGAAGTCCGTCCATACCTGCCTGCTCCGAGAGGTTGTTCTAAATGCCAGAATTTTGGACACATCGGTGCACAATGTCGCTCAGCCAAGACAATCTGTGTAATATGTAGAAAAGAGTCGGTAGAAGGACACATTTGTTCTCAAACAGTGTCCTAAATATGGTGACAAACACAAGGTTTCCTATAGGAACTGTGAGTACTATAGAATGTTGAAAGAAATTATCTCCATACAGACCACAGACAAACTGTCTTACTCTGAAGCTACGAGGTTTTTGTACAGAAGGTACAGCAAGACTCCAGAAAAGAGTTTTGCAATGGAAATAAAAGTGACTCTACCACAACAACAGCTGGGTACACCTGCTCCAGAAGCCTCAGCAAAACCCGAGGTTTCTGGAAAGCCAAAGGCTCCCGAGAAGATGCAGCAGGCTTGGGAGAATCCAACAGTTCTGAGAAAGACATGATCCTCAGAGAAACTGCTGAAACCCTCTGCTGCTCCTGAGCCAAAGGAGCAGAGGCATGCCACTTCTCTGAGCCATCTGGGGACCGACAAAGGAAAAGGAGGCATATCCAAGGCTTCAGAGGCCTCTGGAGCTAAGAATGAATCTCAAGAAACCATTGGAGTCAAGGAGAAGGCCTCGTCCACTGGGACCAGACCCAAGACTCCAGTATCTGGGACGAAGCAGGAGGTCCAAGGGGCAGAGTGGAAGGGCATGCAGGAGCCCCAACCTCCTCCAATCCAGGATCCCCAAAAGATAAAAAGAACAACCTCACTACCCAGTGTTTCCCGGAGCCCAGAACATCGGGACAATTTTGAGCATGAGGAGTTCACGGTAGTGGAATGCTCCTCCAACAAGATTGTGAAAGGACCACGCTTGTTGACACCTCCACCACATGAAGATTTCCGATCAACGAGCAGTTATCCTAAATCCAAGTCAGTTAGGAGGTAATGGATAAAATGTTGCAGTGGAAGTGGAACTGCAAAGTATGACAAAATGGGAGAAGTTGCCACATCTGATAGCTCCCTGTAGTCCAGCATGTATGTCTGTAAGAAATCATGATCAGGGAATCCCACCAGATTTCCCTGCAAGGGTACAAATTTTATGCCCGTAATGGGATCTCTGATGCCATGCCCCATGAATGAGTATCATTAATGGTATGACAAGACATTCCCTCCCAACTGATTCCCCTGCTGACATCACTGCAGGTAAAGGCAGTAAGGGTAAGATTGAAACGGTCATACACCATAGCACCCATCTACTTACCTTCATGTAACCTAGAGATGGAAGATTTGAAAGACCTGATGGAGCAGCTACCCCAGCCATTCCTGCTAGTAGGAGACTTCAACGGCCTACATCACCTCTGGGGAGACTCTATGTGCAACCCAAGAGGAAGAGCCTTGGAGTTATTATTCTTAGACAGGGATGTAGCAGTTCTCAACAGCAATTCACCCACACGATTACAAATTCAAATAGGAACATTTTCCAGTACTGACATTTCCACATGTTCAGCCAACGTCAAACTGGACTTCACATTGAAAGTCATGAAAGACTTACATGGAAGCAACCACTACCCCACACTCTTCAAGACAGTGGATGGTATACCAGCCAACAGGCTGCAGGGATATGGTAACTTGAACACACATACTGGAAACTCTTTGAATCCATCGCCACAATGCAGGTCCAGCAGAGGAATTCCCTTCAAGAAGCCCTGGACCACCTGACATCCCAGATCCACCTAGCTGCAAGCAGCCATCCCCAAGGGTACTGGAAGGTACCACAGACGTCCAGTGCCTTGGCAGTTGGATGACTGCCAAAAAGCTGTCAGAGTGAGGAAAGCTGCATTACTGCAACGGAAACAGAGACCCAGCTATGCGACATTAGTCCTCTACAAGAAGACCAAAGACAGTGCCAGGCGAATCTTGAAGGAAGCCAGACGGGCATCATGGAAACATTACATGCCTTCTATCAAGTCCTGGACTCTGCTCGCACTTGTATGGGAGAAGGTACATGTCACAAGGGGTTTAAGATATTGAGAAAAATAACCAATTTAATGGTATTCATCCCTTCGTGCACGATTATTAAAAATGAGTCAAAATGGTGTTAGTCTGAAGAGGAATCAATGATGCACTATGACAGACTTGTCAGTGTCGGTCTGGAGGGATGCCGATTACGCAAATCTGGACAAAAATATTCGTCAATCATTATGTTTTAGCATGAAATGCATCGATATTTGGTGCATCATAGGAGAGGGTGTCTATTTTCAGGCCAAAACTCCCAAGTAGTCGTCATTCTTTCGGTTTTCGGTTTGGGGGGAGGGGGATCCCGCCCGATTTTTGGCTATTTACTCGAAAAATATTGGTCGTATCAGATTTCCGACAACACCAAGTGAAAGCTCGTGAAATTCTGAATCTAGACATATGCTTAGCTCTTGCATTATATGGGCAAAATCTTGTGCTAGAGTGTGGGGCAGCTAATTTCAGTGTTGAGCAATAGTATTCTCACATCATTTCGTTACTCTCACATACTTTTAATCATCAATTTTGTGTGTTTTTACTAGCTTATCGTATAGTATAATCATCAAGGAAGATGATGGAATAAAACTTATACCATTATTACCAATTTCTGGGGCAAATAAAATACATGGGAATGTTTTCCTTAGTGCACAAGTCTTGCCTGCCCTCGTGGCATTTTCTCTGATCATGTCACACACACAGAAAACTTATGATCCAAGAGGGGATTAATAACTTACAGATCGCCAGTCTGTTTCTGAGAGGAAAAGAATATATTGTTATGAAGGGAGATTTGCCAGTTAGGTAGTCTCGTACCTTCGAGATGTTTCTCGTATCGTAAGCTCCGGCATTGGCACGAGTCAGAGTTGCCAGTTTGCCTGCTGTTTGTGAGCATAGTTATTTCGGAATTTATGCATTAATTTTTGTGCTCTTTTTCTTTATAATGTTTTGTTTAAGTGATTCCTTGTTGAATTATGTAGTTTAAGTTCGTAGGGTAAATGATTTAGAGTGTTATGTAATGTGAGACAACTCTAGCATGTTTTGATGTCTCCTAGTTGGTAACTGTTGTTACTAGGGGCTGATGCAAGACCAGCACGTCCGAGAATGTTTGAGAAGTAGGTCTTTCTAGAACAATGCAAGATTATATAAGGATGGGGTAGAGATTGTTTTGAGTTTTAGTCAGGTTTCAGGTCAGTTTGTGTGAAGTGCAGTTGGTTTTGGTTTGAGTGTAGTGCAGTGTCAGTGTGGTGTCAGTGAACGTTGTGCACTCTTGGTAGCCTACTTGTAAAAACAGTGGCAAACAGTGACGGGTTATTGAAATTTGAATATCATTGGTACTTGAGAAAACTGTGAAGTGTCAAGCATTAAGTGTAATGACTGTGAAGTGTTGTTCAGCATTAAGTGTAATAGCAGTTAGTAACGTGTGTATAGCTCCAGTGCTTGTGAGAACAGTGAAGTTGGAAAGCATTAAGTGGAATTACTTGGAAAATAAAGACAGTGAACTTTAAGGAGCCAGTGTTTATTTTCGCCTCAGCGGATCTTTGTGTACGGCTCACCTAAAGGCTGACCATAGGAAGAACAAATCACTGGGCAACGTCCTTCCTGAACTGTATTACTGCTGTTGGAGCCTGTGGCAGTGTGGGGGACTGGGACGTAACAATGTTGTATATATGTATATTTCTCCTACTCATGAAAGAAGAGAAATGTCGCCACTTATTACAAGGGAGTCGACTTATGAATAAAGTTTTACTTTATGCCAGCTTACTTCGCTGATTCTCTAAAGACTAGAATTTCATTTACTTTCTCAACAGTACACAGTGGAGACTAATCACTCTCGAATGCTGCATTGTTGATATTATGATGTCCTCTGAGAAAGAGTCATTCTTGTCCCTTGACAATCAATAATAATGATAACACATACGTTCTTTCTAATACTAACTCCTGGCTCGCACAACCGATTTATGAACAAATACAGAAGAACTGGCTTGATTACCAGTCTTGATTAATATCAATGAATGTGCAAATTGGGAGTAAGCAAATTAAAGTAAGATCAATGTGGAAAAATCAAACACGATTCTTACATTTAAATGAGCTAAAGAGAACTGTAAATTTATTAATTACAACAAAATAAATTTACTTTACAAGAATATCAAAACAAAGTAAATTCACTCAGTCAGTCAAGTGAGGTTATACTCTCACACCTAGAGAACAGAAAAAGATACTGTTACTTGGAGAGGTGGGCCACAGGGCTGTAGACTGGGGTTGCTGCTAAGACACTGCAAGATGAGGAGAGTAATCTTCGGCGATCTTCCTGCCTGCTCTTCCATTTCATTTACACTCCCTGGGCTGCCTGTGGAGAGATGGGCGATCTTCGGGAATCACAGACGATCCACAGATCGAGACACGTCCTATCCGTCTCTCACTCGGCCATCCATCACTAAGTCGGTGGCTCAATCGGTAGAGAGGTGGCCTGCGGTCCTACCGGACCCAGGTTCAAATCCCCACTGGGGCAGGGAACGGTTTAAGGATTTGAATTTCATGTAGAGCAGACTTTACCGATCTACCAGAAGACCCGCCGACATGTAAAAATACCCCAGCTAATACCAATACATCAGTCCTGTATGAGACAGCCCTAGCATGTATTCCATATGGACGGTGGGTGTTAGCGCCCAAGTGGTGACATGCAGAGATGTATGACATGTAGGAGGAATGCTGGGCCTTGAGAGCAGGCTGTGAAGCCTATGTCCAGGGTCTAGCACATTAAAAAAAAAAAAAAAAAAAAAGTACTAAACTACAGCGAGTGGAGAGGTACTGGGCATCGAACTGCAGATCCCCTCAGCTCAAGGCTCAAGGATGGCCTGTGGGAAACTCTCACTGTCCTCACGCACATCTGCCCATCACAGGGGTCCCTCTCCAGCTGAAATAATGTTCTCATGCATGGTACAGGCATCTTCACCGGAAGTGGGCGTGGCCTAACTTCAATAATTAAAAGAGATAGGGTGAATGATATACACACGTAATAAATTCACCCAGTGAAGCACTAATGTCATGCATAACTTTGCAGGGGCCTCCCCGCAATTATCGGATTACTTGACCTCACCTCAGTATGGGCCACCCCTTTAGAAAATATCTGGGTGCGCCACTGTGCATAAGAAGTCACTTATGAAGCAATGACAAATGTTTTGAAAAACCATCCTAATCAAAGTGCATACAAGGACAGTTAAATTGAGTGAAACACAGTAAGTCTTCAACTAGAGTTTGTGGTTTCCCACAATAGTACAATGTCACGAATTTGTATAAATACACAATGTGGCGAATTCATGATATAACCCCCAATCAAAATGAAATTGTTCTGAAAATTTTGACAGGATATATATATATTTATCTATATGTCTATCTATCTATATATATATATATATATATATATATATATATATATATTGTTACGGTGGCGCCAGCCCGGGGCTATTACAAAAAAGACAACAAGTCAGCCTTAGATGATCGGCCTCCACTGCGTTGCAAAAATAACGCAGACCCCGGCACTGACACTCCGCAAACTAGAGAAAAACTGCGCAACGGAAAAGTACTTACTTAAGAACGCAACACTCTGTACTTTGATAATAAAACGGAACAGCCTACCTATAGATCTAGCCTACTATCGTCACTACCGGAAGTAATACCGCCCGAGACAGTATACAGGAACACCTCCCACTTGCTTCCGGTGGTGACGACTTCTACTTAACCCGTGTCCAAGGGGGAACGCAGTTAATGGCTCACGATAGTTCTCACTAGCCTTGTGCAATGAGATGGGATTAAACAGTGTAGGGGTTAGGGGTGTGTGTGTGTATGTACGTGTGTTGGGGGAACGTTAATTAAGGCAGCGAGAAACTACGGTGAGCCAGACTGGCCCTCCAAAGACAACAAGGTCACAAAACAAAATAAAATAACTACTTTCCTCAGTCAGCAACAAAAAGAATAAAAATAAACTTATATGAAAACGCCAGCTCGGCATAAAAATAACTGGGGAGAGAGAGAGTGTGTACAAACACCCGATACTAAAGCTGGCTGGGAAGATACTGTCTCTGATCAAGGCTCGCGCACGGCCAAGCGCGAACGCATAATCAAATTAATTAATAAGAACTTATA
The DNA here is from genome assembly GCF_032717465.1 of Coenobita brevimanus. Classification (NCBI taxonomy): domain Eukaryota; kingdom Metazoa; phylum Arthropoda; class Malacostraca; order Decapoda; family Coenobitidae; genus Coenobita; species Coenobita brevimanus. Next base: position 8,358,770 of record NC_136965.1, on the reverse strand, counting down.
TTCGTGCCCCTCTCTCTCTCTACAATAAACTGGTACTTCTAATGCAAGCAAAATCATTAAATATACTGGTAGCTCACATAAGACAATCAAAATAATCAAATGCATACTCAGCATGGTATTAAATAAAATTGCCCTCAGTGGCGGGAACGAAAGAAACAAAAGAATTTGTAGCACTCGCTAATATAAACTCCGCGAATGACGCGGATACATACTGCATAATCCCCCTAGCCCAGCTGTAACGGCTGCATCCGTGGGAACGGAAAGGCGGACAACGTAACACGCCCTTCCCCAAGGGAAAATTTTGAGCCCTGGATCAAAATTTTCGAATCAAGACCCATCTTGTCCACGGAGTCATCGACCCGAGGTAAAGGATAAGCATCGGTCTTAGACAGTGAATTAACTTTCCGGAAGTCCACACACAACCTAACCTTCCCATCTGGCTTCGGCTGCAAGGTAACTGGTGAACTCCACTCACTGAAACTCCTCTTGATCAATCCATGGTCCAACATATACTTGATCTCATTATCGAGAGCTTTCTGTCTGATAGGGTTGATGCGGTAAGGAGCTAATTTTACAGGCTTACTATCCCCAACGTCAATGTCATGAGTAGCCCAAGTTGTCAATCCCGGTGAATCTCCAAAAACTTTCGGATGTTTCCATAATCTGTTGCACAGCTCTTCTCGCTTTACTGGCTCAAGGTGTCGCAATATCTCCACCAGAGCTGCATAACCATTGCCCTCCCATAGGTCAGCTGGTAACATCTCACCACGACTAAGCACTTCCTCCTGCTCCTCCAACTCACTACCAACCGCCAAAACTACAGGAGCACTCTTATCCCTGGTTCCCTCAACGTCCACTCCAAAGTCACCTTCCAGGGACTGTGGCTGTAACCCTGGTCCACTACTCACATCACCGGCACCAACAGCTCCCTCCACAGCACGTTCCCTTGATGCCACGTCCTCCCTTCCCCGTCCTTCACATCCCAGGTGAGAGACATCAGCAGTCATCCCACAATGAGAATCAACTGGGCGGTAGTATGGCTTCAACATATTAATGTGGCACAACTGAGTACTCTTCCGCCTATCTGGGGTAACAATTAGATAGTCAAGTTCCCCAACTCTCTTCTTCACAATATAAGGACCACTGAATCTAGCCGCCAGAGGTTTTCCTTGCATGGGCAGCAGTGCCAAAACTTCATCTCCTTGCTTAAACTCACGACTTCTGACCTTCTTATCGTAATGAGCCTTCATTTTCGCTTGAGCCCCGATTAGATGGTCACGGGCAAGCTCTAAAGTGCAATGCAGTCTCTCCCGAGTGCAGCAGACATAGTCAAGCAGGGATTCCTGGTTGCCAGATTTGTTGTTACTCCAGGCCTCTCGCACCACATCCAAGGGACCACGAACTCTGTGCCCAAACACTAACTCATTGGGTGAAAACCCTAACGACTCAGTTGGTACCTCTCTCACTGCAAACATAACAAAGGGTACCGCTAGGTCCCAATCCTTTCCACTATCATAGCAGAAGCTGCGCAGCATGGTCTTTAAGGTCTGATGATGCCTCTCCAGGGCACCTTGTGACTGCGGATGGTAGGCACTGGACAAAATGTGTTTGATGCCCAACTCTGTCATTGTCTGCTTAAACAAATTAGATGTAAAATTCACTCCACGGTCTGACTGCAACTCCTTGGGCAGGCCAAAATGAGTAAAGAACAGGATAAGTTGCTTGACTACTGACTTCGCCTGCATGCTTCTGATTGGTATAGCCTCTGGGTATCGCGTTGTAACATCCATTATGATTAACAAATACTTGTTTCCAGCAGAACTAGGAGGTAAAGGGCCCACGATATCAATGATTACCCGGGTAAAC
>NC_136965.1:8343405-8356804 GCF_032717465.1 Coenobita brevimanus | reverse complement strand
ACGTCACCGTCCCCCGCCATTTCACTGCCCTACTCCCATCTCACACTCCCCTCTCTCATATACCTCTCCACTTCATCCCTCCATCTCATCCTCGGCCTCCCCCTCCCTCTCCCCCTTCACCTCATTCACATACACTCTCCTCGTCAGTCTCTCACTCTCCATGCTCTCCACATGGCCAAACCACCTCAGTGTGTTTCTCCTAACGCTTCCTATCACATCCACATCCACACCACAACGCTTCTTTATATCCTCATTTGTCAGTCTGTCTCTCCATGTGACTCCACAGGCTCCTCTTAAATAACTCATTTCCACTGCTCTCACTCTTGACTTGTGTCCTTCCAACAACGTACAAGCTTCACTTCCCTACGTTAGAGCTGGTATCACAATACTGTTATGTAGTAACTTTTTCACTTCCATGCTCACTTCTCTGTTTCTTATCACTGCTTTCAAAGAACCAGCAACCTTTCTTCCTTGCTGTACCCTTCAAGCACTTCACCCTCCAAATTTCCATCCTTACTCATCACACTACCCAAGTACTTAAACAGACTCACATTTTCCATTTCCTTACCATCCAACATCACTGTAGATTCACTGACTTCACCTTTCTCAAAGACCATCACGTTATTCTTCCCTACATTCACCTTTAGATTCCGTTTCTTACACACTCTCCCAAACTCATCCACCAAGCCTTACAGCTCCCCTTCGTCTTCACTTAACAACACAGTATCATCTGCAAACAACAGTACAGGGAGTTTCCAAACACTACCCTCTCTCACTAGGGCCACTCCCACATCTACTGCCCTACCTTGTATCTCTTTTATAAGCACATCCATGTACAGACTGAACAACAATGGAGACATGACGCATTTCTGTTTCAACCCAACCTTCAAAGACAAAAAAATCACTGAGTTCACTATCCATACACTACAGCCTTAGCACCAACATACATACTCTTCACAGCATTCAACAACTTCCCTTCTACTCCATATATTCTTAATACTTTCCACAATCCTTGTCTATCCACCCTGTCATATGCTGTCTCCAAATCCATGAAGGCTGCATACAACTTCTTTCCCTTTTGTAGAAACGTCTCCACTAAAGATCTAAGAATGAACATCTGATCTACACAACCTCTTCTCTTCCTAAAGCCGCCCTGTTCTTCTCCAACTAATGCCTCTGTTATTTCCCTAACTCTGTCAATAAGTATCCTACAATACACTTTTCCTATGACACTAGGAAGACAAATGCCCCTATGATTATCACACACTTCTTTTTCCCCTTTTCCTTTGTACAAGAGCATAATTATACCTGACTTCCAATCTTCCGGGACTCTACCTTCCTCCCAGGCCAATCTGCAGATCTTCCACATCCATTCAACTATTATCTCTTCCCCATGCTTCAGCATTTCGCCACACACTCCATCATTTCCTGGGGCTTTCCCCAATTTGACTTTCTTCATTGCTTCCACAACTTCTATCCCACCAATTTCATCCTGTCTTCTCACCTCTGTCCTTTTCCCAGCCATTCCCCAGCCACTTATACTCACATTACTTCCATTCCCTATGTTCAATAATTCCTTAAAGTGTTCTCTCCATCTGCTCAATTTTTCTCCCTTCTCCACTAGCAATCTACCATTTTTATCTTTCACTCCCCTACTAACTTCACTTCCACCCTGTCTTACTCTCTTCACCTCTTTCGAGAACATTTTCTTACAGTCCCTGCACTTTACACTCAAATTCCTTCCAAATTCCTCAACCACTCTCTTCTTATTCTCGCTTACTAATGTTTTCACCTGTCTCTTCCTCTCTACGTATAACTCTTTCTTCCACCTCTCAACTTCTTACATGCCCTTATTTCTCATCCATTCATTGTATGCTTTCTTCTTTTGTTTCACAGCCTGTCTCACCTCCTCATTCCACTACGCTGTTCCTTGTACCCACTTCCGTCTTCTCTTTACCCCACACACTACATCACATGCTGCACATATTTCTTCTGTGAATATCTTGCACACACCTTCCACGTCCCCCATCTGCTCCAATTCATATTTACCCAATTATTCCTCCACTTCTCTCTTATATTCTGCCTTTTTCTCATCCTCTTGTAGCCTTTCCACTCTCCTTGCAACTCCTTCCTCCCGTCCTTCCCTTCTTCTATTTCTTCATCTTACTTGGATCTTGATTCTGGCCACCACCAAGTAGTGGTCAGAAAGTCCACTCCCCCAACCTCTATAAGTTCTTGTATCCATTACACATCTTCGCATCATTTCATCCACACACACATAATCAATCATTACCTTCCTTTCATTCAGTTCACCATCCACCCTTCTCATCACTCGTCATGTATAGCCTACCTGTGGATCATTTTGTGCCTGAAGAGGGTATTGACTCTCACCAACCCCCTCCCGGCACAAATGTCCACTAACGCACTGCCATTCTCATCTATCTCAGCAGGCACACCCCACTTTCCAACTATTCCATCCACCTTCATGTCCCTACTTTACCATTCATATCACCAATCAAAGATACTCTCTTGTTCCTTCCAAACTTTTCCATGCGCACTTCCACATTTGTCCAGAACTCTTCTCTCACTCTGTTTGCATGATCTTGCATTGGCGGATACACACACACAATCACCCACATTTGTATTCCAACTTTCAATCTTACCCACACAATCCTTGACCCAGCTGATCCATACTCTCTTATGTTCTTCTTCCATCTTTTACTCACCACAATACACACTCCTTCTTTTGCCCTCTCATTCTCACCTACTCCTGCACATATACCCCATCCATACTCCCATTCTCTCACACTCTTTCCTCTTCATTTAGTTTCAGTTACTCCACATACATCCACTTCCGCACCCTCAAGCACCTGGACAATCTCTCTCTCTCTCTTTCATCTCAACATTCACACCCCTTACAGTCCACATCACGATCCATACCATGTCCTTTGTCCGGTCCTTGGTCGTCATCTTTTGGTCAGTCCTTGTCCGAGGCTTCTTGTTCGTCTTTTTAGTTAGCTGTTTTCCGGGGTGGGGCACTAACCCCAATGCGTTGCAATAATCATAATAATAATATGATAACAATAATACTACAAAACACTAGATCATGTATACATGTCACCCAGATGTCCCCAGGTCATCACGTATACATGCCACCCGGACAGTAGTTGTTAATAGAAGCATCTTGGGGAGAAAAAAACTCTGTGACGATGGTGAAATATCATGTACTGAGGCCAAACTGACAGAGAGTTTGTTACATTTACTTTAACAACCAATTGTTATGTAGCGTGATGTATGTGATACACGATGTAAGTGTGATTGTTGTGGTGTAACTGTACCTATGTGGAAAATGATGTAATACAATTAATAAGAATATGGTGGCGACGAGGGGAGAGGAGAAGAGGTGACAGTGTGTGGCAGAGATGATTAGCTGACCCTCACACAAAACTTCAGCACCTATTGCTGTATGTGCATTGCAAAACTGCTCCACCCACCAACTGTACCTGTGAAATCAATCAGGGTGGAGCATCAACAATGTTGATGTGACAAACAATTTGTATTAAATTACAATTACCCTCTGCCTAGTAGGCAATGCATAAACTACAAGAAGGATGCCTAGCTGAAAAAATCAAGTGACAGTCAAAGCTTCATACATTCGAGTTCACCATTAATTTCTTATTAGATAGATTATTAACCAGGAAATGTGCTAGTCCATGGATTGTCCAAATCACTGAGGACGCTTGTAGTTTACTGGCCAAACCTATATTTCTATTAACAGGAGAATAATGTGTTCCCTGGTTAACGCATAGACACAGTGTGGATATAAGGAATGAGGTCCAGAGCCCGCTTTCAAGGAAGATAGCAGTCAATCAGGCTCCTTCTCTCCCCTGCAAGACCATGCTTCACTTCAGCTGATCCAACCCCTGAAGCATCGACCCCTGGTACGTTAAAAAGATCCCGATGGGCGCTGATTAACTAACAGGGCCTTCAGTGACCCACAGCCCATCAGAGGTCAAAAGTAAGATGCAATTTTGCGTCATCAAAAATTCAATCGTTGAGATTCTGATGACTCGAATTTGAGTCATACGAAATAATATATATATTTTTTTGCATGTTTTCCATCTCCTGTCTGGCCTTATTCCACATACATTATCCTGTTTATCCTTATCCAACTGTATATTTGTTTTTACGGTGACGAGTACATCAGATGGATATGCATAATAAATAGTTTTTTTTATCATGAATAATATCGGTATAACCATCATGGATATTTGCCAGCATGACAGCAAGAGCTTTTGCTTTTCTCTGTGAAGACTAATATACTGTAAATTGCCATAACCTATATATCAATAGAAAGGGAATTTACTGTAGATTGACATGGTGCTATCATGTAACTCTAATACATTTTTTTACAAATATTTTTCTATAGAAGCATGTGCAATTTTTCCTTTTTGGCTAAATTCTACTCCTATTGGCTTTTTAGCTATCGTATTTACCTTTTTCAACCATACTACGATAAAAAGCAACTATTTAGCTTTAAAATGGTACCACATTCATTACTGTACCATAAAAAGTTAGTGTACAGTGGCTGATTAAGTACAAATATCGCTGTGCATTGGTGTGCTGTGTGTGTGCCCTGCTGAATATGGCACAGACACAGTCGGAAGAGGGCCGAAAATCTCAAAGGGTTAAGTCAGGGCTCTGTGCATATGCTCCTAGTCTAAGTACTGTCTGGTGGTACTTGTTCCTAAGCACTTGAACATCCATATGACTAAACTTACAACTAATATCGGTAAGCTAAGAATCCCCATGCAGACTCAGGCAAGTCACATTTTAACACCCAGCCTGGCTATGAACACTCATGTGGATAGCATGTACTGTATTCTCCGGCAACCCTCAGAAAGGCCCACAGTTCGAGATGCACCACAAGGTAATTCAGACAGCCTTGAATTGCCTCTACAGGGTTCTCGAACTTCCCCCTTAGCTTACGATAGATATGTATGTACAGGTCCCAGACGAATCACGTCTTGTGGGACTAACAAGCGAGACGTCAGGTCTTACTGGTATACTATTAACGGGGAACCATGCTAGTCCTTGGATCACCTAAATTGCTGAGGATGCCTGTCTTACAGAACCCACTGTGAAACAGTTGCATTAGAAATGCTACCTGAATGCATGCAGGAGACAATCTCACTTTCCTAGGGATAATTAAAACTCCATACACTTGGCTTCCTTTATGAACAAATTAGGAGCCATGGGACTATCTCAGCCTGAGACTGGGTGACCTAAAACTAATATTACCTATAATGAGGTCAGAGGTTCTGACATAACAACTGCCACTGTTGAACCTGTGTTGAAAGGAGAATACCAGAATACACATGGGAAACAATTTCACTTTCCTGGGGATCATTAAACCCCATACCCTTGGCTTCCTGTATGAACAGGCTAGGAGCCATTGGACTATCTTAGTCTGAGTGAACTAAAACTAACATATGAACTGTGCTGTTTCACAGTCAAATGTTAATATATCTAATTTAACCCTCTTGTTCGTGGATAAGTTTTTAAGTTTTCCAAGCTCTGACACGCAGGCTTTTCTACCCCGCCCCCCTGGCCACTGCGCACTCCAAAAATGTGTATTCTCGGCTTATTTTCACCACTCAAACATATTTATTTTGCCACAAAACCTATATATTCCTATTTGCCAATGTTTGTTCTACACGATAAGCAAAAAAAAAACACACACACCAAGAAAACACACTATACGTACGTTAGGGTGCTCGGAATAAACATTTGGGATCATAGATTTCACTTCCCACCATCACAAGTTGATTGTTCACTAATCAATCTCTACATGTTATATCATCAATCGAAAGAGAATTTTATTAGTTTTCGAATGGGTCAGGTCCCAGTTTGATACGATGTATTGTCTTCGAGTAATAAGCGAGAAAGTAAAAACCATTTTCGCCAGAAAACAACTTTGTTATTCGGGGAGGGTTTGCAAAGAACTTTCAGAGGCACCTAAAATGCAATATAGTGTCCCTGAGAACATCCAGACACCCCCACAAGGAGCCCACAGAGGTGCAATGACAGTGCGCTGGGACTCGGTGTGACAACAGCCTAAGTCAGCCCAGGCCGCGCGCCCCTATAACCCAGAGCTTGCCTGCCATCACCATAGCAGGAACACCGCACTACCTTCCGGGCGAGCCTTCACCAACCAGCTAAGGGGTGGAGCTGCCTATCCAGCTCCTGCCAGCACCCCAGAGATGGCCTGTAGCTGCTCACCCCTCTTTAACCCCTACACCGCGGGCACGTTTACCAATGTTTTGCGTGTCCCGCTGGGTTATTCGGGCTCCGACAGACTCTCAAAAAATATTTGCCAAAAATCAGTTATTAGTCCTAGAATATTAAAATTATATATGCTTATGGCACATGCCTTCAGCTTTCTCCTGGAATGTTTGTTGAGCCTTCGTCGGTTACCGTAGGACTTGTGGAGACCTCTGAAGTTGGGTAACGAAGTCTCCACTTTACACTTCCCGACAACCCGTAATATGATTACCACAGCCAGATATTAACACTATAAACACTACTCTATGATTTTCAAGTGGTTTGGGATCCATACTCCAAAAAAAAAAAAAAACACTGTGAAAGCAATGAAAATTACGAGCGCATATGACTGTCGCACTTGCGCTAGTTCGCTCTTGGTACTCTGTCATTTATTATTCATAAAACCTCTCACACTTTATATTTCTATTACTATATCACACTTATATATATCTGGAGTTTTTCTCCATAAGTTTCCTTCACTAGTATTAGTTTATTGTCACTGGTCATTCAATTTTTCATTCAGTAAAATACGTAGAGAGCCACGGATTCACTTTCACTGTTATAACATAAAGTATTTGTACTCATATTCTTATATAACTAATTACTTACATTACTATTTACATTTTCTATTGTATTTTCAATAGTTACCCTTCTATTTCACTTACACTATGTTAGTCACTGTCACTTTCAGTAAGATAAAACTATAATACAGTGGAACCTCGGTTCTCGAACGTCTCACATGTCGAACAAATCGGATCTCGACCAAAAAATTCAAGAAATTTTTGCTCCAGAGGTCGACCAAAATATCGGACCTCGACCAACCTGAACGTAGCCAAACGAAGGGAAGCTGGCCGACCGACAGTCATGCGTCCACCTTTGTTTTTCATCAACGTGGTCGTCCTGCTGTGCTTCACATTTTTCTTGATTCAGTGCAGTATTAGCCCCTAATAATGGCTCCAAAGAAAGCAAGTTCATCCAGTACTGCTACTGGCAGTGAAAAGAGGAAAGTAGTGCGGAAAATAATTGAAGAAGTGGAAAAATTATTGCTTATCTTCATCAATGAGAAACAGTTAGCAGGAGACAGTGTTAGTGAGTATATAATTTGTGAAAAGGCAAGAGAAATATATAGTCACCTCGTAAAGGAAAGCACTGGTACCAGTGCTGAAACTTAAATAGGTAAGCATCTGGGGTCTTGGAACGGATTAAAATGATTTACATTATTTCTTATGGGGATAATTAGTTCGGTCCTCGACCAATTCGGTCCTGGAACAGCCTTCCAGAACGGATTGTGTTCGAGGACCAAGGTTCTACTGTACACTGTTCAATCATATGTACTGAACATCCATTGCTTTCACCTGCTATTTACACATTATTTACACATTATTTACACATTACTCTCCTTTCCCACTTGCATTTTTAAAACTGCTTCTGGCTGTGTTAATCAAAGAAGCAGGTAACACAGAGGGGAACCTGGCACTCAGCGCACAGCCAAGAGGTGCGTTTGTGCTCAGGTGTGCGGCGGGTGGTATGTGAACGCACCTGACACCTGTGGATCGTAGCCTTCCTTTTACCAGTGGCAGGCATTAGCTCCAGTCTGTGCCGATCCATATACGCCCTCTGCTCAAGTCGGTCGGGAAGTGTTACTGGATGGCGCCTTGGAGTTGCTGCTGTCACCCTACCATATCTTTCCAGCAGCTGCTGAAAACAAATCCTGGCAAACAACCTCAGGGAGAAGGACTTGGGTGGCTTGACCTTCATCCTGTACAGGATGAAGGCGTTCAGCATCGTCATATCTATGAGATGCAGAAAAACTTTCCTGTACCACCTAGTATTCTTCCTGAGGCAGTCGATCTCACCAATCATCATGTCAGACTTGTCCACCAGCCGCATGTTGATATTATAGTCTAACACAGCATCAGGTTTCATCACAGGTTCGCCTGTCCTACGGTCGACCTTCCCACTGTCTGTCATTTCCCTCTTATGTACGGTGGTGAGCATGTCCACGACCCTCTTGTCATGCCACCGTATTGCCAGCATCTTCTCAGACTTGCGTAGGTGCACATCTCCTCGCTGCGAGGTTCCTGCCTCTGTGAATTTAGGGAAGTGGGCATGATTACTTTTGACAAAGCCGCAGGAGCCAATGCCGTGCTCTGAAAGGTATTTGGCAAGTTTCGGTGCTGTATAATAGTTGTCTGTATACAGCACATGATTCCCACCAAAATACTTTTCAAGGAGCACTTTCACTACACAGCCTGAGAAGCCAAGGGGGTGTGTTTTATCCAGATCGACAGTGCTGGCTGAATAAATGACGAAGTCAAGGATGTACCCTGTCTTACAGACGCACAGTACAAAGAACTTGATTCCAAAGCAATGGCGTTTGCTTGGAATGTACTGTACAAACCGAAGACGTCCTCTGAACAAAACCAAGGATTCGTCAATGACAACCTTCTGAAAGGGGTGGAAGAATGACATAAACTTATCCTTCATTCTGCTCAGAATCTCCCGGATCTTCCAGAGTGGGTCGGTTTGGGAAGGTACATCGTTGTCGGCAAAGTGCAGGTTTCCCATGATGTTCCAGAAGCGATCTCTGGCCATGTATTTATTGAAGGTGGGTGAGGGTAGTAAGGGGTCCATGGACCAGTATTCTTCCAACTCATGCTTCTTTGAGTGTGGCATGAGAAGCATGAGGGCAAAGAACACATACAGCTCCTGCACTCCCAGCATGGACCACTGTTGCATCTTGGCTGCACCTGTACCACTTGCAGCACGTTGTGATTCATACCTGTTGGTCTCATCACTTATGTGCTGCATGACTTCGTCATCTAGGAAGGCCAAAAGGTAGTCCACACACTCAGCATTATCGTCAAGAGTGTAGGCAGGCTGTACTCCTGAGGAGCTCTCATCAAAAACTAAATATTCTGGCACAAAATCGGACCCTTCCGTCCACGCGAAGGCGTCCAGGATTCCCTGTCGTGGCAGTGTAGGGTGGGTGAGGGTGGTGGGTGGCTGTGAGGCAGATTTACCCCGTTCAAGGTCACTCGCACTGACCCTGAGTTGCCGTACAGCACTGGCAGCCCTTACTCTAGTACCAACTCTACTTTTACTTGTCCGGGATTTACCTCTTCCTCTATGGCCTGCCTTCACTGTTGATGCTGGTGGTGACTCCAACGACGAAGACTCCGGAGATAATTCAGCAGACGAAGAGGAAGAAATGAGTGAAGTGGGGCTTGGGGAACGGGGAGGTGAATCAACTCAGGACTCATGGCGGGCTGGGTCACACGGGGCCATTGTTCTGGGGCTAACACGCCGCCTTTTCACTCCCTTCCCAAATTCCTTCCCTTGCTGCACTAACGGCTCCTTTCCCTTGGAGCTAGGGATAACTTCCGACACTGAAGCACTCGTACTAGCACTTTCTGGCACGATTTCCTCACCCAGCTCATCACACGATTCACCCGATGGGTCAAAATCACTATCCATCATCACCATAGACAATTCTGCTAGTTCACGTACCACTGCAGAGTCACTTAGTCCTTTCCTGCTTCCTTCACGACTTTTTATGGGTGTAGAGGTCATGGGGCCCTTTGCAATGGGCACAGAAGCGGCAGAAATGGCGAGGCGCGAGTGCAACATGTTTTGACCACAGCGGAGGACAAGGAACTAAATGCCGTGGCTTATCTGAGAAGGCAAGGGTTGACAATGACACTGAGGCTGACAGCTGCTAACTTACATGCTAATAAATTATTGGTAGAAAATCTCGGCAATACATAAAGAAATAGGTAGTTCCAGGTGAATGTAAATGTCACTTAGGCTTTTCCCTTACTTTCTGATATATATTTTTATTACAGACATAGATTACAAGGCATAATTCAAAGGGGAAATTACCGTGGCAATGTAGCGAATGAATGCAAGTGAGGTGTTGTCAGGTGATAATTAGCCAATTCCTGGTGTATAACACTATCACTTACCTTATTTTTTTTTGGTATATATTATTATGTATAAGTATAGGGCATAGGGCTTATTTCAATGGATGAAATCTGTGGAAAAATCTGGGGGAGATTTGCTTAGCGCAGTGCGGCCTGGGAGGTGAGGGGACAGGGTAATGGAGGGCAGGTAGGGAGGGGAGTCAGGAAGGGGGGAAAATCGCTAAAATGTCAACAATGGATGGGAGTACAGATGAGATTTGAGTGCTGACTAGTGTTGGACATTGGCAGTACTGATAGATGATACAAGCCACCACTTGAAAGCCCAGGATAATTCAAAATAACACAGAATCACAAAAGTGACACCCCGCGGTATGATCCATTGCGCCCGAGCGTCACGAAAGTGACGCCCCGCGGTTAAGGGGTTAAGGAGACGGCCTGTAGCCGCTCTGAGGGTAATCAGGAGATGGCCTGCAGCCGCTCCCACCTTCATCAGGAGATGGCCTGTAGCCTCTCCAAAGGTGTTCTTCCGGAGACGGCCAGTAGCTGCTCCTGCCTTTGCCAGACGGCCTGTAGCCACTCCGAAGTTGTTCCCCCTGAGACGGCCTGTAGCCGCTCACACCTCCTGAAGGAGACAGCCTGTAGCTGCTCTGAGGGTAACGAGGAGACGGCCTGTAGCCGCTTCCGCCTTCATCAGGAGGTGGCCTGTAGCAGCTCCGAAGGTGTTCCCCCTGAGATCGCCTGTAGCCGCTCCTGCCTTCGCCAGACGGCCTGTAGCCACTCCAATGGTGCTTCCCCTGAGATGGCCTGTAGCCACTCACCCCTCCTGAAGGAGATGGCCTGTAGCCACTCTGAGCGTAACGAGGAGACAGCCTGTAGCTGCTCCCGTCTTCATCAGACGGCCTGTAGCCGCTCTGAAGGTGTTCCCCCTGAGACGGCCTGTAGGCGCTCAACACCCCTCCTGCAGGAGATGGCCTGTAGCTGCTCCGAAGGTGCCCCTGGGTTTGCTGGCAGCCACCCACCCTCTCAGGCCACGGCCAGTAGCCGGGCCTTGGCAATGGCTTGTAGCCACATCCCCAGGAAGCCACGACCAGTAGCCAGGCCCTACAGTACGGCAGGATGCGGCCAATAGCTGCTCCACTGCCTGGAATTGATGCCTGTTCCCCAACGCCTGACACAGAGGAAGTCTCAGGCATAAAGGAGTATTGGAGAGGCCCTGTACCCTCACCCGGCCTCTGCTCCCTACAACTGCCTCTGGAGGAGACCCACCTGACGGACCCTGACACAGACAGGTGCCGCAGCCCCTTCCTGTCGGGACTGCCCAGCTCTGGGGAACGCAGTCCTCGGGAACCCCAGACCGCCCCCAGAACTCCCGGGCAGGAACTCCCCACACCTCAACGGCAGAGGTCCTCATCCTCCGTCAGGAGCCTGAACGACCGGTTCAGGCAATTGTTCGGCCCCAGCCCTGAGGGCCACACTCCTGTCCCCAGCCCTGAGAGAGTGGGACCCTTCACCACCCACAGCCCTGGACGAGAACGGACGCCCCTGCGTGTGATCCTATGCCCTCTGAGCATGGAGTCTCCTGGTGGTGCTCGGCCCCTTCAGTAGCGGAGCTGCATCGCCCTTTCGCCGCGCCCCTGGTGCCAGATTCAACTGGAATGACAATAATCGTGCAATGATAGTGAATGAGCAGTGACAAGGCAGAGTAGCGAATTGTCAGCAATAGTACCAAAGTGTTGGAGAGAAGAATAGGCACAGTGAACAGTGTATGGAATAATTCAGTAATAATATAAACACCAAAGTGGTGGAGTAAGTGATAATAATTGATCAAAAGCAACATATGAGTAGAGAGTAACAAAGTAAATACTCTACCATCAGAAGCTATCTTGTACAACCATAATCATAAACAGACCTCAGTGCCTAACACAACCCTCCCCAGTGAGAAATAACTTTATTCGCATAGAGACCCTGGACTTCCCTGATTTAGAACGTTCTGCCTCAAGTGCTATTTCACTGTGATTCCAAACAGTATCTTGCGAGATACTACTAACCATATCTAGATATAAGAGTTTTTAATCGCCCAGTATACTTGTGTTTGTAACATCTACTGATTCCCCTGTCTAACTAAGTAATACACGTGTAAGGTTGTTGCCTGGAGTTTCTGTGTCCTGCCTCTCTCTTATTTGTCTAAGCCCAGTCTCGGAAAAGAGCCCCGCTATACGCTAGGTGTTTACGGAACAGGAAGCCGAACCAAAAACACCTAGCATTACAACACCCTTATGATTTTATTTCATCATCCTATGCACAATTTTAACCTCTTTCTTCTCACTAAAGAACGGTGATCCTAGGCCTCATAATTTTCGAGAAAATTGCAAAAAACTACGACATATTCTGCCGCGCGCTGACCCGCCATCAGCCACGCTCACTTACGCTAGTTTCCCGTGGCACACTAACACATTTATGCTTGCTAGCTTCACTTTCTTTAGTTTTATACCAACAACTATTTCATATAATTACTTCTGTTTTGTTTTTAGTCCTCTCAGAAACCACACATGAATATTAAACCTGTTGCTACCAACTGAAACTGAAGCTGTACTTATTTCCCTGTCATTTGTGGTGAGATAAAAAACAATATATATATATATGTAAATATACTGACATAAATAAAGGTAATAGATAAATAAACAAAGAATACCAAGTATTTCTCCAGTGGCGATGATCCTCCTGCAGAACCAGATCGGTTGGGAGGTGAGGAGTTTTGTACTGTGTATGTGTGTGTGTGTATGTGTGTGTGTGCGTGTGTGTGTGTATGTGTATGTGTGTGTGTGTGTGTGTGTGTGTGTGTGTGTGTGTGTGTGTTCTTACCTAATTGCCTAATTGTACCTATTTGTATCCTTACAGGAATGAGTCAAGCTCGTACTGTCCCGTGTCTTAAACCATATTTATCGTACATATCCTTAAATTTCTGAATTGTTTTGGCACACACTATTTCATTCGGTAGTGCATTCCATTGATCAATTGTTCTGTTTGGGAAACTGAATTTCCTTACGTCTTTATCACCTCTCTTCTTATGCAGTTTTTTGCAGTGTTCTCTTGCTGATGCTTCTCCATATGTTAATTAATCATTTATGTCTATTTTCTCCTTCCCTGATATG
>NC_136965.1:8255905-8338405 GCF_032717465.1 Coenobita brevimanus | reverse complement strand
ATGGCAGAAGCAGATGGAGGGGCCATCACAACGAACGATGGCCCGGCTTCTGGTGACACTGGCTCGCCAAGGGTGGCAGAGGGGCCTGGAGATTGGGAGCCAACGAAGAGAGCGGTGGGACTGGCAGATCCTAGAGGTGGGGAGGGTGGTCTGGTGAAGCCAGCCGATGATGGTGGTGTGGTCTCCTTCAGAGGAAGGCAGCAGGGCGGCTTCACTTGCTGACCAGATGGCGTCAGCTCAACCTCCTCCACCCCAGAACGGTCGCTCTCAATGTCGCTCTCTGACTCTACCTCCTCGAGGATCTGTTGCCACTCGTGTGGTGCCAACGCGCGTCTCATTCCTGCAAGACTGCTGTCGTTGCAAGCCAACTGGAGAATAAATTGCTGTCTGAGGGATTGTGGACCCTGTGGCAGTCCAGTGCTGTGGTAAGAGTGTGAGGTGAAATAAAGGAGTCAAGAAATGTTATTCACAGCCAACCAAGAACTTGGCTCAACACTGGCACAACGCAAGGATTCATGATATACGTGCATGTGCTTGGAAAACATCGTCTCCTACACCTGACTTAGCACACAGGTAGGGGCCAGTAGCACGTGGTTACCCCTTTCATTTTCTTTGGACATTACACATAACCAAATCTATCATTTTTATGAGATACACAGTACATTTCACCAGCAACATGTAAATGGAAGTGTTCCGTAGGCTGTTACCTGTGCGCTAAGGTGTAGCAGTGTTTCCCTTATGAGAACACGCCGCAGTAGGTCAGTCTTTCACTGTTTTTACACATAAAACATACCCAGATATATCAGTACATCGGAAACACAGTAGACTTCACAAAGAAAAAAAAACATGTGTGTAAATGAACATGTTCCAAACCTCACATTGCATTTCGCTACCTTTGTGATAGCTCAGGTGTACGACACACACTCTTCTTTATGAGCAAGTGGCTCACTTTTTCACTGTCTTTTCACATAAAACATAGCCAAATATATCAGTACATGGGAAACACAGTAGATTTCGCTAAGAAAAATAATACATGTATATATGTAAATGCACGTGTTCCTAACGTCGCATTGCATTTTGCTACCTTTGTGCTAACTCAGGTGTACGACACACACGCTTCCTTACGAGGACGTGGCTCACTTTTGCACTGTCTTTTCACATAAAACATAACCAAATCTATCAATGTATGAGATAAACAGCATATTACACCACAACAAGTACAATTATGTGACCCTTACCTTACCACCAAGCTGTAGCAGATGATGTTTCCCTTACCAGAAGACAATGCGGTGTTTACGATTTTATTTCACAATACACATAATCAAATCCATCATTTTATGAGACATACATGATATTCCACCCCAACAGTACCAGATCGTGCTCTGTATGTCACATCAGCGATATTTTCCTACGAGCACGTGGTGCAGTGTTTACATTCATCCAACAAGCATACGATAAACATATCAGTAACACTAATGCTTTATTTCACACAGAAAGTATAAGAAATAGATATAACAATATGGTAAAATCAAATATCCTTATAAACCTCCTGTTTTTATCCCCTCCTGACAAAGGCGTGCCATGGCTGTAAGGCATACGTGACCTCTGCCTTAGCCAATATTTCATCACGCACACTCTCTGCATTATACTCCTATCTGTTGCACAATAACGCTATCCATCATATGTCAGCATAAAACAAGGACTTCATCATCACCTTGGCAAATATTCCCTTCAAGACAACGCCGTGTCGTCAGGCGGTTTCCCACCTCCCTCAGCTAAACGTTTCACCATGTCCTTCCTCACTGGCTGTTGCACACTATATTCACCTGATTCGCTGTCACTATTATTCAGTGGTTGAATACTCGCATTGGGAGCAGGGTAGAGGGATTGTAGTTGTTGGGAACTGCCGATAACCAGGGTAGGCCTACCACAATCTTTGCTGGGCCAATGGCAGAATGACAGCTACGAATTATTTTAAAAAAAACAATTCCCTATTGCAAACACCAAATCTAATCACAATAGTGCCTCAAAAGTAAACACTAGCACTATTGGTATAGTGGAATATGACGCGCATCCCAGGATGGGGTAAATAGAGTAAGATTTAAATGCCCAGCTGTGCAGTACCTTCTCCCTTGACAGCTGATGTGGAACTAATCAACCTGGCCAGGCTGCCATGCGTCTTGGGCCCCGAGGTTGCCAAGTCATTACTTTTGACGAGACACATGGGAACTACGACGCATCCAAAAATGACGCCGATCGGCCAAAAACTTTTTCTTTGACATAAGTTTTTATGTTTTTAGGACGACAAACATGTCTTCACATACAGTCACAGACACTTCCAAATGACAACTAGTGCGTCATCGTGGGCAAAGGGCTAAGACTATAGACCAGTTTAATCTAGTTAAAACTGATAAACAAGAAAAAGAAATCCACAAACTAATTAGGAAAAGACTCACACAAATTAATGCATTGGGTACCAGCGGTTTCCCAGGGGTGAATAAAATCGTCTGCTGTTAGCAAGAGTAGAACAGTAAAATCAAGTTAAGTACTCAATGAGTTAAAGATGCAGGAAATCTCCTGCTATTAGCAAGAGTAGAACAGTAAAATCAAGTTAAGTATTCAATGAGTTAAAGATGCAGGAAATCGCCTGCTAAACTAACGGTGAACATCAGCAAACTAGTGCCTATAAACTTTAGTTATTATAAAATATAACTGGCTGTGAGTGAGTTTATTACTATTTCGTTAATAACTTTGCTTTAAAATAAGGAGTTATAATCCTTGAGTGAGGGGTCATACTAGGAGTTATATGGTGAGGATGCCAAATATCATGGGGAGGGGAGTGTTTCAGACACTGAGAAAAATATCCAATTTAATGGTACTAATAGCTCTCAGATCGCTAGTCCGTTGCTGAGAAGAAAAGAATATATTGTATATTTTTATATTTCTCCTACCCGTGGGAGAAGAGGAAAGTCGCCAATTATTACAAAGGAGTCGACTTCTGAATGAAGTAGGTTTTAATTTATGCCGGCTTACTTTGCCGATTCTCTAAAGATGAGAATTTCATTAACTTTCTCAACAGTACACAGCAGAGACTACTCTCTCTCAAATGCTGAATTGTTAATACTGATGACCTATGAGAAAATGTCATCCTTTCCCCTTGACAATCAATAATAATAATAATAATAATAATAATAATAATAATGTATAGGTTCTT
The DNA here is from genome assembly GCF_032717465.1 of Coenobita brevimanus. Lineage (NCBI taxonomy): Eukaryota > Metazoa > Arthropoda > Malacostraca > Decapoda > Coenobitidae > Coenobita > Coenobita brevimanus. The sequence continues at coordinate 8,335,191 of NC_136965.1, read as the reverse complement.
GCTGATGCTAACTCCTGTCTGGCACAACAGATTTATTATGAACAAATGCAAAAGAACTGGCTTGACTATAGGTCGTGATTAATATCAATAAATGTTTGTGCAAACGAGGAGTACGCAAATTAAAGTACGATCAATGTGGGGAAATGCAACAAGATTCTTACATTTAATTGAGCTTAAAGAGGACTGTATACTTATTAATTACTATCTATCTATCTGTCTATTGCCAGACGCCTCAATCCCATACTGGGTGGCCACAAACAAATCGCCTCCACGTCGCCTTGTCCCCAGCCATTTCATTGCCCTGCTCCCAACTCACAACCCCCTCCCTCATACATCTCTCCACTCCATTCCTCCATCTCATCCACGGCCTCCCCCTCCCTCTCCCCCCCTCCACCTCATTCACATACACTTTCCTCGTCAGTCTCTCTCCTTCCATCCTCTACACATGGCCAAACCACCTCAGTGTGTTCCTCCTAACGCTTCCTATCACATCCACATCCACACCACAACTCTCCTTTATATCCTCATTTGTCAGCCTGTCTCTCCATGTGACTCCCCAGGCTCCTCTTAAATAATTCATTTCCACTGCTCTCACTCTTGATTTGTGTCCTTCCAACAACGTACAAGCTTCACTTCCATACGTTAGAGTTGGAATCACAATACTGTCATGTAGTAACTTTTTCACTTCTATGTTCACTTCCCTGTTTCTTATCACTGCTTTCAAGGAACCAGCAACCTTTTTTCCTTGATGTACCCTTTCAAGCATTTCACCCTCCAAACTTCCATCCTTACTCGTCACACTACTCAAGTACTTAAACGTACTCACATTTTCCATTTCCTCACCATCCAACCTCACTGTACATTAACTGATTTCACCTCTCTCAAAGACCATCACTTTACCCTTCCCTACATTCAACTTTAGATTCCGTTTCATACACACTCTCCCAAACTCATCCACCAAGCCTTACAGCTCCCCTTCATCCTCACTCAACAACACCGTATCATCCGCAAACAAAAGTACAGGGAGTTTCCAAACACTACCCTCTGTCACCAGGGCCACTCCAACATCCACAGCCCTGCCTTGTACCTCTTTTATTACCCCATCCATGTACAGATTGAACAACCATGAAGACATGACACATCCTGTTTCAACCCAACCTTCAAAGAGAAAAATTCACTCAGTTCACCATCCACAAGCACTGCAGCCTTAGCACCATCATACATACTCTTCACAGCATTCACCAACTTTCCATCTACTCCATATATTCTTAATACTTTCCACAATCCTTGTCTATCCACCCTGTCATATGCTTTCTCCAACTCCATGAAAGCCGCATACAACTTCTTTCCCTTCTCTAGAAACTTTTTCACTAAATATTTAAGAATGAATATCTGATCTACACAACCTCTTTCCTACCTAAAGCTTCCTTGTTCTTCTCCAACTAATTCCTCTGTTATTTCCCTAACTCTGTCAATAAGTATCCTACCATACACTTTTCTACACTAAGAAGACAAATGCCCCTGTGATTACCACACACTTCTTTTTCCCCTTTTCCTTTGTACAAGAGAATAATTATACTTGACTTCCAATCCTCCGGGACTCTACCTTCCTCCCAGGCCAATCTGCAGATCTTCCACATCCATTCTACTACTTTCTCTCCCCTGTGCTTCAGCATTTCACCACACACTCCATCAATTCCTGGGGCTTTCCCCAATTTGACTTTCTTCATTGCTTCCACAGCTTCTATCCTACTGATTTCTTCTTGTCTTCTCACCTCCCTCCTTCTCCTAGCCATTCCCCAGCCACTTATACTCACATTACTTCCATCCTCTATGTTCAACAATTCCTTAAAAGTGTTCACTCCATCTGCTCACTTTTTCTCCCTTCTCCACTAGTAATCTACCATTTTTATCTTTCACTCCACTGCTAACTTCACTGCCACCCTGTCTTAGTCTCTTCATCTCCTTCCAGAACATTTTCTTACAGTCCCTCCACTTTACACTCAAATTCCTTCCAAATTCCTCATCCACTCTCCTCTTACTCTCTCTTACTAATCTTTTCACCTCTCTCTTCCTTTCTTCATGTAACTCTCGTTTCTGCCTCTCAACCTCTTCCTTGCCCCTATTTCTCATCTATTCATTGTATGCTTTCTTCTTTTATGCCACAGCCTGTCTCACCTCCTCATTCCACCACGCTGTTCCTTGCACCCCCCTCCGTCTTCTCTTCACCTCACACACCACATCACATGCTGCATATTTCTTCTGTGAATATCCTGTACACACCTTCCACTTCCCCCATCTGCTCCAATTCATATTTACCCAATCATTCCTCCATTTCTCTCTTATATTCTGCCTTTTTCTCATCCTCTTGTAACCTTTCCACTCTCCTTGCAACTACTCCTTCCTCCCGTCCTTCCCTTCTATTTCTCCATCTTACTTGGATCTTGATTCTGGTCATTACCAAGTAGTGGTCAGAAAGTCCAATTCCCCAACCTCTATAAGCATCCTTTCATCCACACACACATAATCAATCATAGCCTTCCTTTCATTCAGTTCACCACCCACCTTTCTCATCACTTGCCATGTATACCAGTGGATCATTTTGTGCCTGAAGAGGGTATTGGCTATCACCAACCCCCTCACGGCACAAATGTCCACTAACTCACTGCCATTCTTATCTATCTCAGTAGGCACGCCCCACTCACCAATTATTCCATCCACCTTCACATTCCCTACTTTACCATTCATATCACCAATCAGAAACACTCTCTCATTCCTTCCAAACTTTTCCATGCACACTTCCACATTTGTCCAGAACTCTTCTTTCACTCTGCTTGCACTATCTTGTGTTGGCGCATACACGCACACAATCGCCCACATTTGTATTCCAACTTTCAATCTTACCGACACAATCCTTGACCCAACTGATCCCTACTGTCTTATGTTCTTCTTCCATCTTTTACTCACAACAATACACACTCCTTCTTTTGCCCTCTCATTCTCACCTACTCCTGCACATATACCCCATCCATACTCCCATTCTCTCACACTCTCTCCTCTTCATTTAGTTTCAGTTACTCCACATACATTCACTTTCGAACCCTCAAGCACGTAAACAATCTTTCTTTCACCTCATCATTCGCACCCCTTACATTCCATGTCGCAATCCGTACCATGACCATATCCGGTCCTTGGTCGTTATCTTTTGGTCAGTCCTTGTCTGAGGCTTCTTGTTCGTCTTTTTAGTTACCTGTTTTCCGGGGAGGGGCACTAACCCTCCGCCAACATTACAACAAAATAAATTTACATTACAAGAATCCCAAAGCAAAGTAAATTCACTCAGTCAGTCAAGCTGCATATTGCTCTTAAACCTAGAGAAGAGATAAAGATACTGTTAATTGGAGATGTGCAGGCATGGGGCGGTAGACTGGAGTTGCCATTAAGACACCGTAAGACGAAGAGGGTAATCTTCGAAAATCTGCCTGCTCCTCTGTTGTCCTCCATTCCCTGGGCTGCCGACAGAGAAAGATGGGGAATCTCCGGGAATCACGCATGATCCACAGATCGAGACTTGCGCTATCTGTCTCTCATTCGGCTATCCATCACTAAGCACTAAACTGCGGTGAGTGGAGAAGTACTGGGCGCCGAACTGCTGAGCCCTTCAGCCCGAGGCTCAAGGATGACCTCTGGGAAACTTGCAATGTCCTCATGCATGTCTGCCTATCGCCGGGGTCCCTCTTCAACTGAAACAATGTTCTCACACCTTGTACAGGTATGCTCCGTGAAGCATTAATGTCGTGCATGTGAACAGCAGTGACGAATGTTCTGAAAAATCATCCCAAAGTGCATACAAGGAAAGTGAAACTGAGTGAAACACAGTGGGTCTTCCATTAGACTTTGTGGCTTCCCACAATAGTACAATATCATGAATTTGTATAAATACACAATGTGGCGAATTCATGACAGTGCCCAAGATCTCTGGGAAGTCGACCCTTGCTTCGTCACCGGCTCTGGAGATACATGACACAAACATCACTGGTCAGACAGATATTGCAAATGGGCTAGCTCATTCCATAGCAGAGATCTCCTCTTGGGCATTATACACTGCTCGGTTCTCCACCCTACGAGCAAAGTACGAAAGACACCCACTATCGTTCAGGAGCAGAGATTAGGTGAAGCGGCATTACAACCAGTCATTCGCCCACTGCAAGCTTTAATCAGCCCTGACACTCTGCCACAAGACTGCCTCAAGAAGCAACAATATTCCATATCAAATCATATTGCAATTACCTGAGTGCTCCCTGGAATACCTGTTTGCCCTCTACAATAGGATATTCAGGGAGGGCACAGTTCCAAAAAAACAGGAAAGATGTTATCATCATCCCAATCCTGAAACAAGACAAGGATGCTGCCATACCAGAAAAAGACATGTCAGTCTCTCTGACCAGTTGTCTGTGCAAGCTACTAGAGAAGATGGTCAGCTTCAGACCGATTTGTTTTTTAAAACTGGAAATAGTAATAACCCAACTGCAATATGGATTCAGCAAGATTATATCTACTTCAGATCCCCTAGTGAAACAGGAAACTTCAGTAAAGAATTTCTTCGCAGCTCAGTACTGGAGTAGGCAAAATTGAGAGGACAAAGGAGGACGTATGCTCTCTTGTTTGAGAGCATGAAAGGAGAGTAGACAAGAGTCTGTATCGGTTGTTTCAAAGATGGAAAGGGTAAATAACGGATCTTGACTTCGGCTGTTATTAAGCTTTGCCATATAAATAACAAAGCTTGTTGTTTTCACCAGTATTACTAAGCTTTGCCATATGAATGGTGAAGCTTATTGTTTTTGTATTATTATTATTTTTTTTTTTTGCGCTTTTTTCTCTTAGATCTTGATGATATTATACAGCACAGTACGCTAGGGTAACCCAAGCACTTGTGCCAAATATAAATAACCTTGACCTATTTTTGAATGGCATACATTAATTTTTGGTGGAAAAAAATGTATATTTGAAATTGAAATATCTCATAAACTAATTAAGATACAGCTATTGAGTTGAAAATCCTGATAAAAATGTTTGTTGAGAAATTTGACTGAATATTATGCCATTTAGCCTAGCTAAGAGTAGCAAAGTCATATATCTGCGCAGAGTTTTCTTTCTCACATATTTTAGATAAAACCAAAAAAGCTGCTAACTTGTAATTTTTCAGCAATATAGCTGTGATCCCTCTAATTATCTGAAAGGAATGTGGTTACAGTAAAGCATACAGTTAGCCAGATATTGAGACAAATGTAAAATGTACCCTTGCATTCTTCCACACCTTGCCTTCACATCTTGTTCATATTACACAAGATGCTACCTTAGATTATTCTAAGTAAATGTTCCAAATATGAATAACCTTCAAGTACTTTTAAAGGTCACAGACTTGTTTATGATGCCAGAATTTCATACCTTGTATACCATAAATAGTTATGGCGAAGATTCCTTATTCTGGCTACACAGTAAGTAAATGGGTAACTAGTTAGTCTCCACTTACTAAATATGTGGAGACTACTATTTTTGTTTATATTATTATTATTCCAGTCTCAGAGCCTCGCAACGATTCCAGGAGAACCGGCGACTATGGAAGGAATCTGAAGGGCCCAAGTTATGTGTCCTGGCATGGACCATTGCTGATAGAAAAAGTATCCAAATCCTTTCTGCCCAGTGGAAGAGCATGGCAGAAAGAGTCATATCAATATTATGAGTGAAAGAGATAATTTGGTTGTGTCTACTGGAGATTTCAATCCTGCACTAGGAATTTGGAGGGCGAACTTTGACGAAATTCCATTAAATTACCACAGAATGTACCCTACCATGACCTATGGACACTTCTGAGGGGGTCTGCTCATGTCTTAGGGACCGTGAGTTAAGGACCTTCAACTGGAACAATAGGTGGACACTATTCACTGTGTGCAGGACAGTTACTGAGTTCTAGTTATTATTATTATTTTTCTTTGCATTTTTTTCTTCGATCTTGATGATACATGAAGGTACCCTACGGTAACCAACCGAAGTACCTGGGCCAAATATAAATGACAATGACCTTTTTTCGAAGGTCATATACTCATTTTTATTCTAAAAGTCCGTATTTGAAATTGAAATATCTCAGAATTGAGATTCAGTTATTTGGTTGAAGAGCCTATGATAAAAAAAGTGTGCTGAGAATTTTGGCTTAATATTTTGCCATTTAGGGTAGTGGAAATTACCGAATTCAAATCTGCTCAGTGTTTTCTTTGCAAAACGTTTTAGAGAAAACAACAAAAGCTTCAAATCTATAACTTTCCAGATCTTTAGCTGTGGCCCCTCTAATGACCTGAAAGGATATGGTTACAGTTATGCATATATTTTGCCAGTTTTTAAGACAAATGTTACGTTTACCCTCGCATTCTTCGACACCTTTGTCTTCGGATCTTGCTAATATTACACAAGAAGCTACATTAGGGTGTTCAGACCTTGTTGATATTGTACATTATATACCATAAATAGTTATGGCAAAACTTCGTCTCTAAGTGTATTGGTGATGTTTTTACTCGTAAACTTAACGTATCTCCTTTGCATTTAACTTGAGATAATCAGCTAATATCTTTTCGAAATTCAGTAAGATTCCCGGGTCTACGTTTTGACAGTAGGCTCAGTCAGAGAACACATATTAATCATTTTCTTCCTTTTTATAGGACAAAAGTTAATGTCCTTTTATTAATTTTCTTTCCAGGAAATCGTGGGGAGCAGTTAAAACGTTTTTACTGATGCTATATAAGTCTCTTATCCGTTCTAAGCTTGACTATGGCTCACAATTGTATGGGTCAGCATCGGATGCAGTACCCTATAGACTGGATGTCTTTCAGAACATGTGCTTGTGCATATGTCTCGGAACTCTTCTATGTTCTCGTGTGGACTGGTTGAAAATGAAGGCTAATGTGCCTCACCTCTGTCTGCGACGAGACCAACTGCCAATTCTCGTATCACTACACACCGTAAACGCTTACATAGCCTCCCGACTTGTCGGATCCTTCTACAGTGGGAATACCTGCTGTAAGCAGCCCTCATGCCTGTCGCTGTGAGGCTTCACTTCCTCTGTGAGGTGTTAGGATACTACCTTTCTAATGGGGATCAAGTTTTAACAGCAAAAATAGCGCTGGGAGTCACTTACTACTACCATAAACACTGTCTCACTCTCCGTCGCTAAGTCCAAGATGCCGGAGATGGAGGTATGACAGTTGTTCCGGATAATGCTCATTAGAAACCTAGCGTCATTCCACTTGTACATCGATGGCTCTAAGTTGGATGAATGTGTTGGTGTGAGTGTGTGGCCCACAGAGTGCCGGATCCGTTTTCGCATGCCCCCCCCCCCCATACTTCTCTATTTACTGCCGAGCTCTTTGCCATAGATCAAGCTATAGACTTTGCTTTGCGTTCAAACCATGGCAGTTTTGTAATTTTTCCTGTCTCTAAGTCCGCCCTTCAGGCAATTTATTAGTGTAGGACTTATTCACATGAGGTCTTAGGCATCCTTATCAATAAGCTGCACAGCTGTGCTAAATCCTTCTCTCTGATTTGGATGCCTGGTTACTGCGGTATTTAGGGCAATGAGCAGGCTAACGTACTACCTAAATCGTCTGTAGAAATCGATATCTGGGACGTTCCTCTGGAGCTACAGTCTAGTATCTCGGAAGAAAATTAATTCATCATCTGTGGCAATGTCAGTGGACTGACCTAGCAATTCCATCAGTCAAAAGGACCGTATGTGACTGGTACAGTTCCTCCTAAAGAAGCAGGCAGGAGGAGATCGTTTTAGCTCATCTCCACATGAATTCCACCTTACTGACACGTATGTTACCATATATTAACAAAAACTTTCCACCGCCATGTACTACCTGTGACGCGGTGTTATCTATCTGTCACATCCTTTTGTACTGCAGTATGCTGGGGAACGTACTTCTCTGGCTGCACACTGTAGGACAAATGTGCTCCCTTTAACACTTGATTCTGTTTTGGGTAATAGGGACGTTGATGTGTCTAATAAACTGATGACTTTCCTGAAAGAGACCAGACTGCTCAGAGAGTTGTGATTTATTTGATGAACTATATGTTAAAAATTTTTCTCTTTAATTTTTTATATCTTTTTATATATGGTCATTGTTTGTTGTATATATGTATATTGTTCAATACACGTTTATATATTTGTGATTTACAGGATGAGGCTACATTTATGTAACTATGTATTTGTTGTTGTTGTTGTTGTTTTTTTTTTGCTATTAAATTCGTAATTGTTCTTTTTATGTATTTTTTACGTAAATTTGTTTTGTATTTGATAATATTGTAGTAATATACTGTAGTAATGAGTTTACATGTGATGTATAGATGGAAGTACGAGTACTTGTCCTGGTACTATCCACATATACTTTATTACTTATTTTGTTGCATAATCATGAGTAATAACAAAATACTGGCATTAAATATATGACCATATTTCATATAATTAATTTGGCTTTCATGATTATCGACTCCTGCTGGCCTAATGCCCCGTCAGTGGCATTTATTGTAAAAAAAAAAAAAATGCCCCTTCAAGGGCCATTTATTGTAAAAAAAACGAAAAAAAAGGCAACAATTCCTTTTTGGGGGTACAAAATAAAAATAGGTAACTAGCTTTCTTTTTTTTCTAGGAGGGATCAATCTTGCTGGATCATAGCCTTTGGTATCTTCTTTCCTGTGTTTTAAAAAATATGAAAGTAGAAATACATTGGTATGTAATTTTATGTGTAAATGTTCCAACACACTACCAAACAGCGATGTAAAAAAAAATGTAGTTCTGAGACAGTACAGAAACATCCTTGAAAAGTGCAATAGTAGTGACAGTGGGTTTCTACCTCAGGAAATGAATGCTAAAGTGGGGAGTTATAGGAAATGTCGGGTAGACGTTGAGTGAGGAGTATCTACTCAGTGAATGGGGATGGCATTGCTCTAGTGAATCTTCCAGGAATGGCTTTGTATTGGCTAATACCGCCTTCAGACTCTGATCCATAAGCCCACATCGCGATTGATGAAAATGGTGGAAGATGGAGCAGACTGAACAAAAGACAGTGATTGATTTTGTGTGTTTGGATGACCAGATAATAAGGTCTGCGCTTGTTTCAGACTGTACAGAGGACTGGGGAGCAGCAGAAGTGTCAAGAATAAAAATTAATGGACGAACAGACGTTGAGGGATACTGGAGGAAACAGTTTTTGCAAAGGGAATACAGTAGAAATGCTACAGGTACAGGAAAGAAAGTGAGGTACAAGAAGGAGAGAGAAGTTGTAACTTGATTTGGGTCAGGTGGAAGAGAGAAGCTATGAATGAGATATTTCACAGAATATTTTTATATAGCGTAAGGGTTCTTGCAAGAAGCTAGAAGAGGGGAAAAGAAGGTGATAGAAACAGCGATGTGTAGAAAGGAGGTAAAAATAATGAGCTGTAGGAGACACAGACAGACAGACAGACAGAGGAGGGGGAAGTACAGGAACTGGGGTTATAAAGAGATGAAAGAAAACTGTTTTTTGATAAATTCAGCAAGTGAGGGCATGGAAAGATGGAATGAGGAGTATGGAGACAGCCTTAGTGTAATATGGAGATAATGTAAGAAACTGTTTCGTAGTTGTCAAGAAAAAAGACTAGATAATAAGGGAGGTAGCAGACGGGTGAAAGGTGGAAAAGGTAAAATACTGGTGGAGAAAAAGCAAGCAGATAAAGAAGAAAGTCTTTTGAGGTGTTTAGAATAAAGAACGGAAAAAATGCCAGTATGGGAATGGCTGAAAGAAGAAACGACAAGACGGAGGAAGGAATCAGTGACATGGAAGTGTGCGAGACATGGACGAAAGTGATAATAGAGAAATCACCAGGAGTTTATAGTGTGGGGTGAATTGTTCAAACATAGACTAAACATAGTGACTAAATTGGTCTAGAAATATGCAGATTGACCTCGGAGGACGATAGAGTGCCAGAGGATTGAAAATCAGATAAAATAGTTTCTAGTTTCCATGTATTAAGGGAAATGTGAAAATTGTCAGTTATAGCAATATTTTTCTTGTAAGCTGGGCGTGAAAGATATATAAAAGGATACTTGCCAACAGTTATCAGAAGAGTCGAAGAATTAGTTTGAAAAAAAAGGGAAGGACATCAGAAAGGAGGTGGGGTGTGAAGACCAAATATTCTTTCTGAAATGTAAAGTTGAAATATATTTTGTAGAAGAAAAGAATTTGTATGCTGCCTTCGTAGATCTGGGGAAAGTGTATGAAACCAATGGAACGTGGAAAGTGTTAAGAATATGTGGAGTATATGGGAAATTTTAAAATCCGCTCAAGAGTCTGTGTGAAGGCAAAAAGGTGACAGTGCACGTGGAGAATGAAGGAAATGAGTTCTTTGATGAAAATATTGGACTGAAACAGAAGTGAACAATGGCACTAGGAATCAAAGACCATATGACACTAATTCAAAGCAAAGCTATATGGAACAGAAACAGGAAAAGAGAAAAGAAGATTAACAAGAAATGGTAACATCAAGTAAAAACAAATTTTAAAAGGTATATAGATAACGTATGGCTAGAAATTCAGTGAAATGTAGGAGAAAAAATATAAATCTAAATGTAGCACAAAAAGCCAATGCGAGATTTTAAAAAAAAAAAAAAAAAAAAAAACATTAGACGGCTCACAGAAAAAGTCCGAGATTCAATCAAAATATAAATAAAAGAGGAGGGTGGCCAAGACAAAACAGAGAAGGAAGAGACTGGCGACGAACACCACTATAAAGAGAACTATCGAGAACATGATGAACTGACAGGGTCGTGTCACAATCTGAGCAATGTGGAGGAGGATCTTCAGACATCAAATAGCCATGAGTCGGATGGGTAAGGTCAATCCTGAGACGTGCCAACGCCGACTCCCAACGGCGAGTATGAGGACAAAGAGCGGGCCAAGGTGTCACGAAGAGTTTAACAGCATTAAGTTTAGCACTGGTAACTGAGGACTAGCAAGTCCCACAGGGGCATAGTAAGACGCATAGAGAAGACAAAAGAAGTCTGACACCGGGACAGAACGGAATGGTATGCGGTGTGATCTGATGGCAACACTGCTAATACATCAATGGTCTCATTGTCTAGGATATCTACTTGACTAGGCACCCAACAGGAATCTGCAGACTTATGCTTCACTGACAATCAGGACAGTCATTCTAGAATCCACACAGGAGGGGGAGACCTTTGGACTGAAGCAGAGATGTGTTATGTCCCCATGGCTGTTCAATATATAATGTGCTACAAGAGATGCATGAGAAACTTAAAATAACTAATCCTTAGGTAATTTCAAATAAAATAATGCTACGTCAATAAGGGATCTATTCTCAGTCCTTCCTGACCTGCATTTGTTAATGACCTTATGTATGAAATATGAGGAAGACCATTTTCATCCATAAAATCATCAGCAAGAATTAAACCCATATTGACATGGTATTTTCACTCAAAATTAGCTGAAGAGTAATCGTCTGAATTTTTTCACATATCTTGCGGGACATCCTGTATAAGCTTGATGTTATAAAAGAAATACCAAGTTAGCCAGTGGATGTACAGTCATAAGAAAAACCATCGTTACCCCCAGTTATGTTCGATGCTAAACAAACGTTAGCTGAGCTATGTGGGCGGGTCCTTGCTGTTCGCCCCTCCCCAATCTAGTGTTGCCATATCACAATCCCATTACAAGAGTTGGAATAATGAGCAAGAATAAGCCATATGGCGGGGAAATATATAGGACATATTTGCATTACCCCGAGGGCCCCTCCGGGGATTAATAATGAAACTCGGCACGTTTATTATTTACCTAGTATTCAACACATTATCTATAGAATACAACAAATAAATTATTTTGAAGTGTATTAAACCTATAGGCATCGACTGTTTTTTTTTTTTTTTTTTTTAATGACAGTGTAGCAGGGGTGCAAGAGTTAATTTGTCTGCTTGAGATGGGTGGTTAAATGCTTCAGATGGATGCTTCAGTTAGTGGCATCCATGCGTCGACGTCTAGAGGCTGTATTGGAAGCAGGGGGTGGGTATACAAAACATTTAACCAAAGCGAATGAACACGTATTATTATTTTCCTTCTACTCAACATTTATTATACGTAGAATGCAATACATATCATTATTACACTGAAATTTACTAACTTGGCTTGTATCGGCTGAATTACTATCATACGTCTAGCACGGGTGCACATACTTATTGCCCGTCTGCATATGTGTTGCCGACTCTGCACCACTCTGTTATATTTTTATTTAATGAATTCGGTGCCGAATAAAAAATATATATATATCGTCTCTATGCACAGAGGCCAAACTATCTAATTAGCTTTTATTACCTCTAGCACAAATTCTAATATCTGTGTCTCATATCCGACATGGACGGGTTTGCGGTGCAAACTTTCCTGGCCCATCATTCTACAACACTTCATCGTTGTGCCATTGTGCATAGCTCTGAAGGGTAACGATAGTTTTTCTTATGACTGTACAATAGACCTTAGCGAGGGAGAGTAATGTTTGGAACTTTCCTGTACTTTTGTTTGTTGATACTGTTGTATGAAGTGATGACAAGCAGGGGTTGCAAAGCTTGGTGAGAGTCTGGAAGTGTTTGTGAAAACACAAAAATTGGATGTGAGTGTAGTAAAGAGTAAAGTTATGGTCTTTGGGAGGAATTAAGTCACGGAGGGCATCGCGAGGCTGAATAGTTAGAAAATGGAGAACACACTCGGCTTTATGTATTTTTGTACTGTAATGAGCAAAATAAGTTTAGAGGATGAAGTGCAAGAAAGGGTGCACCACGGAAGGAACACTGCATATAATCTGAAGGCAGCGTTAAGGAGCAGGGAAGTGAACGCAAAATTAAAGAAGTCATTCCCTGACAGATTTGTGATTCCCACTCAAGTGAATGTGAAGCTTGGAATGTGTTGGAAAGATACAAATCAGGAGTGAGAAGAGTGGAAATAAGCTGAGAGAAGTTTGTGAAGTTACGTGGAGAAACAGACAAATTAAGAAGTTTGGTGGCGTTATTGTGCTGATGGAGTTGTTCTGAAAAGTGTTGGAAGTATCCTGAGGTGCATTGCCCATGTGGAGAGAGTGGAAAATGAGAGATTGGCAGGATAGTATATGTGCGTGAGGAATAGAAAGGGAGAAGAGGGAGGCCGACGATAGAGTGCAGAAGTGAGATGAGGTTGATGTGAGACAGAGTAGCCTGATGGCGGAGACAGGGTGGCCTGGAGGCGATCTGTATATGGCCATCCTCTGATCTTATCTTACATTTCATTGCACGCCATCACCATCAGTAGAATGTCATCTTTATTATATGATTTTTCATCTACTTGACCACTACCTCTGTGGCCGAGTAATTAGTCCCAGGTTTTGATTCCTTGTGTGGGTAGCTGGATGACTCAGTGTCCATCCATTCATGATGGGTTGGTAGGAGGAATGGGTACCTAGGATATCAATTAGAGGAAGTTATTGTGGTAATCAGGATAGCCTTGGCTCTCAGGATAATGAGTGAATAACCCGCCCCAGGCTCAACGGCCCAAGTTGCGGAGATGAGCACCGCGGCTCATTCAGGTTAGGAGACTCTTTTCGAACATAAAATGGTTTGATAAATGATTTCATTATTCCCATCATTACTTGAGGGTCTTCCATGTCTTTATAAAAAAATGAGATAGCAAACATAACATTAGACTGACTTCACCTGATTTCAGGAGTTAACAAGTTGTTCTCGGGGTTGGCTTCCCGCTTGGTGTTTCCTCACTTGCCTCGTCTAGTGCTTATCAAAGTCCGCAAATTAATACTGTAATTCACTGTATTAGGGATATTAATAGGTTGGCATAAATTAATAACTCTATCTTCACATCACAGTATATTTATCAAACTAATCTTGCAGGTAACATTTTGAATTCGCGTTATTCATCATGCATGATAGTTCAAACACAGAGAGCATGAATGAATTTACATATTTAGTTGCTTATTTATTCAATTATTCAGTTAGTTATTTGTGTGTTTATTTATTTACATTTCTTTTTATATATTTATTCTCATTTATCTTTTTACCTGTCTGTTCATTATTTGTTTTTATTTATTCATTTATTTAGTTCATTTATTTGTCTATCCTTTTATTTACTTGTCTTAATTTATTTATTTATTTATTTATTTCATTTGCTCCAAGACTTTCCTAAATTGGTCCCTCGGGACAATGTTCAGTAAACCATTCTATAGGGAGATCAGTCAGGAGTATGTCGGTCTCACGCATCGTTTCACTGTGGATCTTGTTCAGCGTGTCTGGGGCCAGCATCAGCCAGTACACGTCACAGCCGCACGTCAGAGGGTTGTCTATGGTTGCGTCAGGACAGAAGAAAATACAAGTTGCACTTTAACCTTTTTTTTCGCCTCCCTGTTCATCTATTTATCGTCACTTAATCTTAAATTAAATAAAAAAAAAATCTACCTAAGCCCCTCTTTCCATCCCACCTAAATCCACTTTACACACGACCAAAATCCGATTTTCCTACTTACCCCTAATCCTCCCTTTCACCCTAATCTCCACCCACTCCTACTTGTTCTTTGTATGTAACTAATTAATTGATTGATATAAAAAAGACAGCGCGAATGGAAAGCCAGTTTATGATATCTGACACTCAATGAAGAAATAATCATTTGGAAAAAAGTGTCTGATCATGCAGAAGCTTACTAACAACATATTACAACTGAATCATTGATAAAATAAATGAGAGGCTGTCTGCACTGTCTTAGTCTCACGTTTAATAGTACATTGTTTATTTCCAAACGACAATAAGTCTTAGTGAGAGAGAAAAAAAAAAAAGGTCAAAAATAAGCATGGCAGTATCCCTACTCAAAGCAAGCAACACAGGAGAAACTGACTGGATGTATGATACTAAAGGCTGAAGCATTTAATTACATAATCTACTACGGTAAAATGTTTGAACTGTTACAGTACTTAAACATTAATGCCGGAGGGTTACTATGAACCTGCCCGCTCTGTAGCATCAGGGTCCGGGTCCTGGTCCAGTCAGCTGGTGCCACGTGCTGTAGATCAGGTGCCAATTTAATCTTCATAGGTTTGTACATAAAATGAGTACCTATGGTACCACATAGGGTAGGTAACTGTGGCAGCATAATCCAGATGATAAACGGGTCTTGTGTCCTAGGAGAGTTGGCGAATAACCCGCCACAGGTTCAAAGGTCTAAGTTACGGAAATTAGCTGAGCGCCTCTTGTTATCTTTCCCCACTTTTACTTACATTTATTATTGACTGTATTACCTGTATGGATATAAGGCACAATATAAAGCAAACAGTTGAGCAAAGTAGGACAAGGTCTTAATACCAATGCCCTCAATTTCCACTGCCACTGCAATCGTCCTCATCCCAATCATCACCATCTATAACATCCATGATCACCGTCCTCGTCACCACAGTCGCCACTTGTAGCTGTTACAGTCGCCACAATCCTCTGTCATCATCTCTCAACATCATGCATTGTCTTTCACCACCACATTCACCACTGCAGTTATCGATACACGTAACAACGGTTAATGCCACTTCCTTTTCTTAACCGCAAACATCACAATCGTTCACCATCACAACCACCCCATTAACTCTACCATACCAGCAAACTCTGACTACCTGCACCACCACACCCTCACCACCACCAACACACCATTACTACTACCAACACACACCCTCACCACCACAACAACCTCACAACCACCACACCCTCGTCACCACCACTACATCCTTACCACCACCACACCTTCAGCACCACCAAATTTTTGCCAGCATCACACCTTCACCACCACAACCTCGCCACCACCAAACCCTCACTACAACCACACTTTCGCCACCAACACACCCTCACCACAACTACCACACCCTGATCGACACCACACCTTTACCACTACCACACCTTCACCGCCACCACACACCATCACCACCAGCACACCTTTACCACCACCACCACACCGTCACCACCACCACCACACCCTCACCACCACCACACCCTCACAACCACCAACACACCTTCACAACCACCAACACACCCTCACAACCACCACAGCTTCACCACCAACAACACACCGTCAACACCAGAACCATACCCTCACCACCACCACACCCTCACCACCATCACCACCACCAACACACAATCATCACAACCAACACACCCTCACCACCTCCACACCATCACCACCTCCACACCATCACCTCCATCACGCCCTCATCACCACCAACAAACCTTCACCACAACCACTACACCTTCCCCACCACACACCTCCGCCACCACACCCTCACCACCACTACCACACCCTCACAACGAACACATCCTCACCACCAAAACACCCTCACCACCACCAATACACCCTCACCACCACCATACCCTCTTCACGACCACTACACCTTCACCACCACCATACCCTCACCACTAACGCACTTTCACCATCACCACACCCTCATCACCACCACATTCTCACCACCAACACACTCTCTCCACCAGCACACTCTAAGCACCAACACACCTTCACCACAACCACTACACCCTCACCACCACCACACCCTTACCACCTCTACACCCTCACCACCAACACACCCTCAACACAACCACACCCTCACCACCATCACACCCTCACCACAACCACACCCTCACCACCAACACACCCTCACCACCAACACACCCTCACCACCAACACACCCTCACCACCAATATACCCTCACCACCACCACACCCTCACCACCAACACACCCTCACCACCAATACACCCTTACCACCACCACACCCTCACCACCACCACCATACCCTCACCACCACCACACACCCACCACCATCACACCCTCACCACCACCACACTCTCACCACCACCTCACCCTCACCACCACCACACCCTCACCACCACCACACCCTCACCACCACCACACTCTCACCACCACAACACTCTCACCACCACCACACCGTCGCCACCAACACACCCTCACCACCACGACCACACCCTCACCATCAACACACCCTCACCATCACCACTACATCCTCACCACCACCACACCCTCACCATCAACAGGCCCTCACCATTTTCAGTAGCGTGGTTAATCTCTATAGCGTAGTTTATCGTAGTGGGTTCGTTAATACCGCTTGCCACCAATCTCAATAGCATAATCTCGATAGCGTGGTTTATCGTAGTGGGTTCGTTAATACCGCTTGCCACCAATCTCAGTAGCATAGTTTTAGGTACTTGTGGGGAAGATAGAGCAATCGGTTAAGGGATCGTTAAGCTCAGTCAGAATAAAGTAGTGAGACGTAGTGTCAACGAGGTGAGTTACAGCACTCTTGGGTTACAAAGTTTATTGCACAGTTGTAAAAAGTGAGCTACAGCTTAGTAGAGCGTGATCCTAACGTCGGACCTTCTCACTAGCCCTTCTCTCCCCTTCCTCTCTCTAACCCCTTCTCACTGTATCTGACCCTCGTTTTAACGGACCTACTCTCCAACCCCTTCTGATCTGAAGGGAATGTCTCCGACATTATATACAGACTGTAGAGACTGTATGTTTGTGACGTAATGTCTGGTAGATTTACGTGGACTAACCGGCTAGGGCTGGTTACTCCATGTGTTTGAATATGTCATGAAATTCTTGGTTGTCTGGCCTACCCGGAAGTTTGAGACACATCGTATGGTTAAGGATTCTTGATGATCTGGGACAACAAGGGTTGTGGATATACATTATGTGAATTGACATTCCTGGTTCGTCTAGGCAAGGGGATGTGTTCTCCAACTCTTCCTGGAGGCCTCAGACATAACTATCTGTTTTACATATTGTTACCTATAGCAATATAGTTACATACAGTATTGTGCTATATTATGTCTACACCATCACCACTACATCCTCACCACCACCACACCCTCACCATCACCACTACATCCTCATCACCACCACACCCTCACCATCGACATGCCCTCACCATCACCACTACATCCTCACCACCACCACACCCTCACCATCAACACACCCTCACCATCATCACTACACCCTCACCACTATCACACCTCCTGCACCACCAATTCATACGGTACCTGTAAGATCGATAGCGTCGTTTGTATTGACTTGATCAAGGAGGCCTTCCCAGTTCTCTTGAGGCAGGAGGGTGATCTGGTTGCCCCTCAGGCTCACATGGGCTGTGTCGTCCAGGGCTTCACACAGTGCAGAGGAAGGGGAGTTATTTTTTTATTTGTTTATTTGCTTCTTTCTTTTTATTTATTTGTTTACCTATCTATTATTTTTAATAAAATTGGAGTGATTTAAATTCAAAGAAAAAGGACCAGCACTCCAAGGTGACAAACCTGTTCAGTCAAAAAGGTTTTAACAAATAATAACATTGATTTATCCAAGCTATGCTTTAGACAATTGGAATAATGTGACAGGAAACACTGTAAATGTTGATCAGCAGTATTTAGCACTGTTACTTTCCTTGTGCATTGCAATAAGGCTCACCGGATAAAATGTACTGTGGGTCACAAAAGTATCGGTGCACAGGAGGTCCGATGCCTACCGAAAACATTCGATCAACTGCTGGCATTACCAACGTCTCAGTGTGTATGAACAATGTCTCGTTATATAAACATAACATTTTCTTTATATGTGCAAGAGGATATTGCTAGTTGGCGACATATGACACCTCCCGACATCAGGGTTGCCAATGTTTGGTAAGTCGGACACTGATATTTCAGTGACCATCATTCTTTGGTCCCAAATATTTCACTCATATTGTGTACCAATACTTTTATGACCCATATTACCCCTTCAATGCACGTTGATGGGAATTGCATTCTTTGTGGTTTGGCACATAAACGCACACTGAGGTGAATCGCATGAAACAGCAGAAAAAATGCCATCAAAAAGAGTGTTTATGGCCGATATGCTTTAAATTTTGTGCGTTCTAGCGGGCACATCCCTCTTCCGAGGTAAACACTTGGCAACATTGTAGAGCCTCCTTGGACCCTGTCATTAGCAATAAACCTCAGTACCTCACAAGGAATCAGGCTGTAGGGTTGCGGTGTATATGTTGTCCCTTTAAACCCTACTAATTCTCCCCCTCCCGCCCGAGCCAAAGCCCTAGGGACTGAGTGTGATAACATATTATTCCTGACCATATTTTGATGTGATTTTGTTGATGGAGCATAGATATATATCTTGAAAAGAAATGGTGCCCGTTATTGGTCCTTAGGCCAAGGGGCAAGACACATGTTCACTGTAGGGGGTTTTTGCCACTCTGCCTCCCCTAGGCCCTATGCTGTGAGCACATTTACGTATATATTGAAGCCAATGCCTAAACTGTATATTGTGTGAAACATATAGTGCCTGGCTTTGTGATATATTGAAACTAGCATGTGTTACGGACGCCATAGCCATACATGTGGAATGGGGCAGGCGTTACCTGTATGCTGTAGTCAGGAAGGGATTATTAGAGGTGTTAGGGATGGCATTTGATAATGATATTGTATATGCGTATGAATTTGTGTGAAATATACGTCAAACATGCTGTGAGTGTTCGTGAAGGAGTGTGGTATGTGCCAATATGGCAGTGCATCGTAAATCTTGAGGCGAAGGTGCTGTGTCAGGGTCACGTTGTACTGTAGTAAGGAATGGAATAATTGAAGAGGTAGGGGTGGAATCATTGTGGTAGTCATGTATTTGTGTATGATTTAGTGTGAAGTGTACATGAGTTGAGCCGCGAGTGTTCATGAAGGGATAATTTGCTCAGACATTATACTTTATGTAGAATGTATGTGAAATGTGCCACGAGTGCTCATGACGGGATAATTTAGGGTGTGTAGCATAGGTTAGCGATACCTTAGCAGCAGGTGTGCAGGGGACGTAAAAACGCTGGGCAACCACAGATGTCAGTGGACAGGTACTGTACCTTGCTAAGACATTTGTTGATTTTTTATGATTTATATAAAATGTTAGTAACATGTGTCGCAAGTGTTTGTTCTGGGATATTGTGGGTGCGTAGCATATGTCAGCGATACCTTAGCAGCAGGTGTGCAGGGGACGTAAGGACGCCAGGCAACCAGGGACGTCATTGGACAGGGACTGTACCTTCCTTAGACAATTGTTGAAATTTATGATTTATATAAAATGTTAGTGGAATGTGCCACGAGTGTTCGTGGAAATATAGTATCATGTGTTGGGGGAACCTTAGGGAAAGGAGGAAAATATATATATATATATATATATATATATATATATATATATATATATATATATATATATATATATATATATATATATATATATATATATATATATATATATATATATATATATATATATATATATATATCTATATATATATATATTGTTACATAGCCTATGATTTCATCATCCTTTGTGTAATTCTAACGTACAGTATGCTGCATGTTTGATCACGAGCGTGTTCTACCTCACTCCCCCCCCTCCTCCCTTATAGTAGAGTAAGTCGTTCTTTCTGTTGTTCAGAGCAGGAGTGTCAACTCTTTGTCCCCTCTGGCTTCATTTGTGCGTCCTTCTTACAAGTTGTATCAAGCTCTGCCGGCCCCTATATAATGAGCTCAGTCTCTGCATTATTGCCACTTAGATCTACTCCTCATTTTGTTCACATCTCTGTCCTCCCCTGTACAGTTGTTATTATTGTGAGTGCTCAGGAAGTCTCCAACCATCTAGCAGCTGTGTAATTTGAGTATGAGTGTTATTATATTTTTTCTTGTACTGTGTAGCGTAAGGTGTTAATTCTTAGGCCTAGTAAGGTTTTTGTGATTCATGTGTTTTGGGTGTCAGCCCTTATTAATAATATTTCGTATCTGTAATAATATATCTTGCATTCACTGAGTATTATCTGGTATTCTCATTTTATCAGAGCTGACTTAGATAAATTTACTCTTGCTAATTTCGTGTTAATAAAGGCTATTGCAGTTAACCATATATTTAACCTGTTTTGTGCCATTACATTATCCTTATGAGTCCTGAATGTTTTGTTGTTAGTTTGAGCATTAAACTTTAACTTGTAATTTTACCTAACTCTTTTGTTTTGAACCTGGAACTTTGCGGGACAGTTTTCTCTGTTCCATAACATAAATTTGGCGACCTCTTATCAGGATATTCAGGATATTATCATAAGGATATTGCTTGATATTTTGTGACACTGATTTATTCATGATGTCTACTATTACTATGCTTGATGAAGCCAAAGATTTTTTGTCAAATGTGCAAACAGTGTGTGATGTAGAAAACAGAACAAAGAATGAACTTAAGCTTGTTGCTCAACAATTGGGAATTGCTGTTCGCTCTCATCATTCTAAAGATCAAATTGTTGACATGATTAATGAAAGCTTGTTTAATGTAACTCCCCCAAATGAGCAAACGCAGATTGAATTAGCTAAGTTACAGCTAGCCCTGCAGGAGGCTCGTGCTAAGGAGGCTGAATTTCAGGCAAAAGCTCGTATTCAGGAGGCTGAGTTTCAGGCTCGTGCTAAGGAGGCTGAGTTTCAGGCACAAGTTGAACTTGCTAGGATTCAGGCAGACCATGAGTATCGCATGAAACAAGGTGGAACTGGATCATCTAGCTCTGATGATTTTGATGTGGCTAAAAATGTTAAACTTGTCCCTCCTTTTAATGAATCTGATTTAACAAAGTATTTTTAGTTGTTTGAGAGGGTAGCTACAGGTTTTAATTGGCCCAAAGAGTATTGGCCAGTACTCCTTCAAACTGTTCTCACCGGTAAAGCTCAAGTAACTTATGCATCTTTGCCTCAGGATCAATCTGATAATTATGATGTAGTTAAGAGCTTGATTCTTAAGGCCTATGAGCTTGTTCCTGAAGCCTATAGAGTAAAATTTAGGACAACTTATAAGCAAGATAAGCAATCCCATGATGAGTATGCAAAAATCAAAGAAGATCTGTTAGACCAGTGGTTAAATTCTAAGAATATGGATTCTGATTTTGACAAATTTAAGCAGATGATTTTGCTGGAGGACTTCAAAAGGTGTATTAATAAAGATGTAAGCCTATATCTTGATGAGAAAAGAATAGATAATTTGTCTGATGCTGCAGTTTTAGCTGATGAATATGTTCTCACTCACAAGAGATATTCTAAAGAAAAAAGGAAAGCTGAGAGTAAGTACGTTCCCTCTACTCAGAGTACAGGTAACAGGAAAGAGAATAAAGATGATGTTTCTCAGGAAGTAAATACCAGCTCCACCTCTAGATTTCAGAAGAGTAAATGTACTTATTGTAGTAAGCTTGGTCATACTACGGAGAAATGTTTCAGGAGACAGTGTGATGTGAACAAAAAGGAGTCTTTAAATATTCAGTCAATTGGTCTAGTGTCCACCCTTGAGAGTTCCCAGAATTCTTTAACTGAGTTAACTGAACCTGCTTTGAGGGGTAAATTAAATCCTCATGATGGAGCTCCTCTTTTGAGCAGTAACGTGGGTGACACTCTCAAGAGTTCATGTGCTAATTTCCTGTCTGATGGTTTTGTCAGTCCTCTGGACAGTAATGACAGGAAATCAGTTAAAATAAATCGTGATACAGGTGCTTGCCAATCCCTTATGCTGACCAGTGTTCTAGGCTCTAATGTTAATTCCTCTGATGAAACTGTAATCTTACAAGGTGTAGGGAATAATTACTTCTCTGTCCCTCTGTGCAGAGTGAATTTAGAGTCTGGTTTTGTTAATGGTTACGTTATGGTTGGGTTGGTTGAGACACTCCAAATGTCAGGTGTAACTTTCTTACTTGGAAATGATATTGGTGGAAGTCAAGTGTGTCCAGCTCCTCAGTTGTCTAGTGAGCCAGTGGCTGCGGCCCAGGATTGTGATGTCCCTGAGGTGTTCTCTGCATGTGCTGTTACTAGGGCTAAGTCCAAATTTACTGGTGACTTAGAGGATAATGATGATGATGATGTTATCCTAGCTGACACTTTTCTTGCTAATTTGGACCACTCACCAGATGAGGCAGTACCCCGTAGTGTTGATAATTTGTCTCGTCAAGAGTTGGTTCAGTTGCAGGTTGCTGACCCTGAGTTGAAAGGTCTAGCTAACTCTGCTTGCAGTGAGGAAGAGTCAGCTGGTGCTTCTACTTGTTATTATATAAAGTCAGGAGTACTTATGAGGAAGTGGAGACCCCCAACAGCATCAGCCGACTGTGAATGGGAGGTTGTACATCAAGTTGTCATCCCTAGTGTTTGTAGGCAGGATATCATTAGAGTGGCTCATGATTCCAGTTTGGCAGGACACCTTGGAGTGAGGAAGACTGTGGCACACATTTTGAAACACTTCTACTGGCCAGGTATCTTCAGGGATTTTTCCTGGTATTGTAAGTCTTGTCACACCTGTCAAGTTGTGGGGAAGTGTAATCAGACCGAAAAGGTTGCACCTCTAGTTCCCATTCCTCCTTTTGAGGTGCCATTCACCCGTGTGTTGGTGGATATTGTGGGCCCTCTTCCTAAGACTTCTTCAGGATTTTCTTATCTGTTGACCCTGATTGATATGGCTACTCGTTATCCTGAAGCCATTCCACTTAGAAATATCTCAGCAAAGAACGTGTTTAAGGAAATGCTAGGGTTCTTCACAAAGTTTGGTCTGCCCAAGGAGGTACAGTCAGACCGGGGAAGTAATTTCATGCCAAATGTTTTCAAGCAGTCTCTGAAAGAGTTGGGCATCACCCAGATCACGTCTTCAGCTTACCATCCCCAGACCCAAGTAGCGTTGGAGAGATATCATCAAACACTCAAATCGATGCTCAAGAAATACTGTTTGGAACATCAGAAAGACTGGGATAAAGGTCTTCCATTCGTTGTATTTGCCGCAAGAGAATCTCCAAATGAATCACTGGGCTTCTCACCTTTTGAACCACTGTTTGGCCATGAAGTAAGAGGACCCCTTAAGCTACTCAAGGAATGCTGGCTGTCGGAGGAAGATGACGTCAACCTGCTGGAGTATGTATTGAAGTTCAAAGAACGGCTGTCCACTGCTTTACAGCTGGTGAGAGAGAATTTAGGAGCTGCTCAGGAGAAGATGAAGACTTGGTATGATAAGAAGTCCAGGTTACGCCACTTTCAGCCAGGAGATCAGGTTTTGATTCTGCTACCAGTGCATGGGCAACCTCTTCAAGCCAAGTTTAATGGTCCTTATGTCGTGGAGAAGAAACTCAGTGATGTCAACTATGTCATCGCCACACCAGATCATAGAAAGAACAAGCAACTTTGTCACAGCAATATGCTAAAGTTATATCACAGGCGGGACGAAAATAATCCAGTCTCCACTGTAGCTGTTCCACCCGAGTCTGCAAGCGAAGCTCTCCCATGCAGTATGAGCCTGAGTGATAGTTTGGGGAAGAATCCTGATATCATGAATGATCTCCAGACTAAGCTTTCTCATCTAGCTCCCGAGGAAAGGCACGAGTTTTCGGCATTACTGCAGGAGTACCCGCAAGTGTTCCGTGCCACTCCAGGAAGAACCACTGTGTTGATGCATGATGCCGATGTTGGAGACGCAAAGCCAATTAAACTGCCTCCTTACCGTGTGAACCCAGTGAAAGTTCCTCTCATTCAGAAGGAGCTTGGCTACCTGTTGGACCACAAGATGATTGAGCCCTGTCAGAGTGAGTGGAGTTCTCCTGTCACTCTGGTCCCTAAGCCAGGTGGGTCAAAGCGGCTTTGCATTGACTACAGACCTGTTAATCAGATAACCAAAACAGACACTTACCCTCTCCCTCGTGTGGAAGATTGCATAGACAAGATCGGAAAGGCTAGGTACATAAGTAAGTTTGATTTGTTAAAGGGATACTGGCAAGTACCTATGACTGAACGTGCTAGGGAGATCTCATGTTTTGTAACACTAGGAAAGACTTTTGCATGTTCTGTAATGCCATATGGTATGAAGAATGCACCAGCCACATTTCAGAAGCTCATGAATGTTGTAACAGAGGGTTTGGCAGGGTGTGTTGTTTATATTGATGATGTATTAATCTTCAATGACAACTGGAAAGATCACCTATGCCATGTCAGTAAATTTCTTGAGCGTTTGGTTCAGGCTAATCTTGTAGCTAATTTATCAAAGTGTGAGTTTGGTCAAGCTAAAGTTCAGTATCTTGGGTACGTAATTGGTGATGGACATGTTGCACCACCAGGAGCTAAGGTTCAGGTTATAAGTGATCTTCCCAGACCTAAAAGTAGAAAAGAGCTAAAAAGATTTTTGGGAATGGTAGGTTATTACAGGAGATTTGTTCTTAACTTTTCAATTCTTGTATCACCACTTACAGACCTACTGAAAAAGGGAGTTAAATTTGTCTGGACCGATAACTGTGAATCCTCTTTCAGCAAACTTAAAGCTATCCTATTAAGTCAGCCAGTGCTCGCTACTCCAAATTTTGCTAAGCCTTTTAAGATGGCTGTTGATGCATGTGATACAGGAGCTGGGGCTGTTTTGCCTCAAGAGGATGATGAGGATATTGAACACCCTGTATCTTATTACAGTAAGAAGTTCACTCCACCTCAAAAGAACTACTCAACTATTGAGAAAGAGCTTTTGGCCTTGATTTTGGGTTTACAGCATTTTTTATTTTATTTGTGTTCTGGTTTTGACCCCATAGTCATTTATACCGATCATAACCCACTGAAAATCCTTAGTAAGTTTAAAGATAAAAATCAGAGAGTGACAAGATGGAGTCTACTTCTTCAGGAGTATTCATTAGACATACAGCATGTCAAGGGGAAAGAAAATGTTATTGCAGATTGTTTATCTAGACTTTAGACAGATTGTTTTAGAGTAATAAGAAATTTCCTTTGTAAATTTCTTTTTCTTTGTGGGGAGGTGTTACATAGCCTATGATTTCATCATCCTTTGTGTAATTCTAACGTACAGTATGCTGCATGTTTGATGACGAGCGTGTTCTACCTCACTCCCCCCCTCCTCCCTTATAGTAGAGTAAGTCGTTCTTTCTGTTGTTCAGAGCAGGAGTGTCAACTCTTTGTCCCCTCTGGCTTCATTTGCGCATCCTTCTTACAAGTTGTATCAAGCTCTGCCGGCCCCTATATAATGAGCTCAGTCTCTGCATTATTGCCACTTAGATCTACTCCTCATTTTGTTCACATCTCTGTCCTCTCCTGTACAGTTGTTATTATTGTGAGTGCTCAGGAAGTCTCCAACCATCTAGCAGCTGTGTAATTTGAGTATGAGTGTTATTACATTTTTTCTTGTACTGTGTAGCGTAAGGTGTTAATTCTTAGGCCTAGTAAGGTTTTTGTGATTCATGTGTTTTGGGTGTCAGCCCTTATTAATAATATTTCGTATCTGTAATAATATATCTTGGATTCACTGAGTATTATCTGGTATTCTCATTTTATCCGGGCTGACTTAGATAAATTTACTCTTGCTAATTTCGTGTTAATAGAGGCTATTGCAGTTAACCATATATTTAACCTGTTTTTTGCCATTACATTATCCTTATGAGTCTTGAATGTTTTGTTGTTAGTTTGAGCATTAAACTTTAACTTGTAATTTTACCTAACTCTTTTGTTTTGAACCTGGAACTTTGCGGGACAGTTTTGTCTGTTCCGTAACAATATATATATATATATATATATATATATATATATATATATATATATATATATATATATATATATTTTTCTTTTGTGGGGAGGTGTTACATAGCCTATGATTTCATCATCCTTTGTGTAATTCTAACGTACAGTATGCTGCATGTTTGATCACGAGCGTGTTCTACCTCACTCCCCCCCTCCTCCCTTATAGTAGAGTAAGTCGTTCTTTCTGTTGTTCAGAGCAGGAGTGTCAACTCTTTGTCCCCTCTGGCTTCATTTGCGCATCCTTCTTACAAGTTGTATCAAGCTCTGCCGGCCCCTATATAATGAGCTCAGTCTCTGCATTATTGCCACTTAGATCTACTCCTCATTTTGTTCACATCTCTGTCCTCTCCTGTACAGTTGTTATTATTGTGAGTGCTCAGGAAGTCTCCAACCATCTAGCAGCTGTGTAATTTGAGTATGAGTGTTATTACATTTTTTCTTGTACTGTGTAGCGTAAGGTGTTAATTCTTAGGCCTAGTAAGGTTTTTGTGATTCATGTGTTTTGGGTGTCAGCCCTTATTAATAATATTTCGTATCTGTAATAATATATCTTGGATTCACTGAGTATTATCTGGTATTCTCATTTTATCCGGGCTGACTTAGATAAATTTACTCTTGCTAATTTCGTGTTAATAGAGGCTATTGCAGTTAACCATATATTTAACCTGTTTTTTGCCATTACATTATCCTTATGAGTCTTGAATGTTTTGTTGTTAGTTTGAGCATTAAACTTTAACTTGTAATTTTACCTAACTCTTTTGTTTTGAACCTGGAACTTTGCGGGACAGTTTTGTCTGTTCCGTAACAATATATATATATATATATATATATATATATCGTTTCGTTTTTAAAGGCTCCAACATGTTTGCATGCGTCAGCCTTGGTCACCTAATGGCGGCTCTCCATGCTGCACGATCCATTGCAGCCTCCCTGTTCAGTCCCTTAACCCTGAGGTCACACTTAATGACCTCGTCCCACGTCTTTCTCGGTCTACCCTTCGTAACCTCACCTCCAACATTAACACTTCTCACCTTCCTCACCCAATTATCATCCCCCATCCTCTCTACATGTCCAAACCGTCTCAATCTACCTGTCCTCATCACAATACCAATACACTCCAGTCCCATCCTACCTCTCAACTCTTCCATCGTGAACCCAGCCCCCCCAGACCTTGGACGCAGGGATGCACTACACATCCACCTAATCATTGTCATTTCTGTACGTCTGAGCCAGCGAATATCTTCCTCCTTCATTGCCTAGGTCTCACTATCGTACAGCATTACTCTCCTAACACATGCTGCATACAAAGACCCCTTAGCACATAGGGCGAGTCCTCTCAACATCAGGAAAGGCAAGAGCTCCCAGAACTTCTTCCAACCACTTCTCACTCTAGCCACAGAGCTAGCTCCAGCCCCACCTCCAGCACACAACATGTCTCCCAACTAACAAAACTCTTCCACACACTCAAGAGATTCACCAGCAAGTTCAATTCTTTCACGTCCGACAATCTCCACCTGCTCTCCCCGACACGCCGTACACACAAAATCAGCATTATCTCGCATTCTACCTCTGATACCACTACAGCTCTTATGCACCCATTTATCAAAAACACCGCACAAGATGGAATTATACCCTTGTGGCAAACCGCACATGGCCACTCTCCCTCGTCTTTGACAGTACTGCCACCAACCCTAGATATCATCACTTTTGTTTTATCTGCATTTACCATTAAGCCCTTGTGCCCCCTACCATCTCTCCATTTCCTAAACCTTTCCTCCGCCTGCCTTTCGTTCTCTGCAATCAACACCAAATCATCAGCATACAACAACTCCCACGGAAGTCCATTTCTAAAGTCACGTGAAAGGGCTTCAAATACCATGATAAACAACATGGGACTCAAAACTGACCCCTGATGCACACCAACATTCATGGAACACCCATCACTCAAAGCTCCATTCACTCTTACCTGGGTGTGAGCACCCACATACATAGCCATAACCACCCTAACCAGCCACTCCTCCAAGCCAAGCTTTCTCATTGCCCACTTCACCACCTCTCTAGGGACTCTGTCAAAGGCCTTTTCCAAATCAACAAAAACAAAATAAAGATCCCTTCTCCTACCAATATATTTTTCCTAAAGCTGTAGAACAATGAATATGGCATCAGTGGTCCCCCTGCTTAGCATAAACCCAAACTGCATCTCGTCTATATTCACTCTTTCTCTAATCATACCTTCTAAAACTCTCCATTACCTTCACTATCTGATCTAAAAGCTTTATACCTCTATAATTTCCTCTTTCCAGGGCATCACCCTTCCCTTTATACACATTTACAGTTACACTCTTCAGCCAATCATCTGGGACAACACACTCATAAATAATCCTATTTATCTGGTCAGTGGCTAACTTGACCCCTATATCGCCTGAGCCCTTCAACATTTCGGCAGTCAACCCAGACACACCTGCTGCCTTCCCCACCTTCATCCTGCCTATTGCCTCACTCACAGTAGCAGCATCAATCAAAGGCCAAGGGCCAGACACTGGATCTGCTGACTCCAAACCTTCTCTGTCCCAGTCAAACTCCTCATGCAACAACCGGTTATGATGCTCTTTCCATGCATCTTTAATAACCTCACTGTTTACCACTACCCTTCCTTCATCATTCTTCACACACTGCTCACCTATAATATCCCGAGTATCCCTCTTCACCTGACCTGCCACCCTAAATATCGTATTTTTCCTTTCCCCATGATTTAGGTTATCAAGTAAAAGTCTCTGTGACTCAGACTTTGCCCTATATATATATATATATAATATATTAATATGTATATATATATATATATATATATATATATATATATATATATATATATATATATATATATATATATATATATATATTAATATGTATATATATATATATATATATATATATATATATATATATATATATATATATATATATATATATATATATATAATATATATATATATATATATATATATATATATATATATATATATATATATATATATATATATATAATATGTATATATATATATATATATATATATATATATATATATATATATATATATATATATATATATATATATATATATATATATATAGACGCCAGTGGACAGGGATGACATCAAGCAAAGATGCTGAAATGTTATCGTTTATGTGAACTGTTCGTAAATGGTGCAGTGATTGGTCATACGGAAAGATATAACATCACTTGCGTAGTGCTACTCTCAATGGAAGGTGTAACGTGACAGTGAATACAATCTCTTGTTTTTCAGTTGAGAACCTAAAGCTCATACTGAACTTTAGTGTCAGTGCTTGCCACGATGGAGAAGAAGGGCTTGTCTTCTGAGGAGTGGCAGAAGGTTCTCTTTGAGGTGGAGACCGAGAGCGAGGAAGAGGAGCTGCTAAGCGATGCATCGAATGGGGAGGACTGGGATGACATCCTGCGTTGTTCCTGTTGAGAGGCTTTGCCCCAACCCCTACCACCACTGGAGCAGACACCACCACCAGCATCGGGACCATCAGCCCAGCCAACGTCTTCACTTGGACGTCAGGCATCCCTTTTGCTTGGACCTCTCGCTTCAGCAACCTCTAACCTCCAGTTCTCCCTTGGCCGAGCCCATGTCACCGGTTGCAGGGCCTAGTTACATGACACTGGCACCTGTACACTGTGCAGGGTCTGCAGTGCAACTGGTGCAGGATACGACTGTGTCATCGTCCCCTGCCCAGTCGACAAGGGTGCTGTGTCCGACAGCATTCATCTCTCCCTACATTTTCCAGCAGCAGGAGACAGCCTCGTCATCCTCGTCGTCACAGCCGTCACCACCTCGACGAGACTGCCATAGTCTGTGGCCTGGCTACAGGGGGCGGCCAAGGGGTGGCTGAGGAGGCAGAAGGGTGTCAGTAGGCCGACCCACTGCCACCACTGTGGGAGGAGTTGCAGCAGAGGATCCAGGGTGGAGCAGTGGCCCGTTCACACCATGTACTGGGCCCTTCACAGGATCCCTAGGAATGAGGGTAGATCCGCCAACAACACCACTGCAGTTCTTCCAGCTGCTCTTCACCAAGGAGTTGTTGACCTATTTCACCCACGAGACCAAGAGCAATGCATCATTCCTGGGGACTATGTTGGACGCATGGTTCATCTGTAATGAAGAGGAGATGGCCAAGTTCCTGGGGTTGTACTTTTTCATGGGGGTGGTCAATATGCCGACCATCATGCATTACTGGAGAAGTTCCTGTCTCCACAACGACCCCCATTTCCAGTGAGTGATGAGTGGGAGGCATTTCAGGGCCATCCTGAAACACTCCCATGCCTTCAACTCACTTGCTATACCCCAGGACAATTGCGATCAGCTCATCAGGGTTCGCACGGTGATGGAGTACCTCTTTCAGTGGTTCCAGGACACCTACCTACCTGAGGAGCACCTCAGTCTGGACGAGGGTTTGCTGGCATGGAAGGGGCACCTCAGCTTCCATGTCTACAACCCCATGAAGCCCTCGAAGTACTCCATCAAGTTTAACATCCTGACTGAGGCTTCCTCGTGGTACATCTGGAACTTTGATGTGTATATAAGGCAGAAGAAGATGCTGAAGAACACCATTTGGGGCCTCATAGAACCGCTGAAGGTCCAGGGATACAAAGTTTACCTGGACAACTATTATAACACTGTATCCCTGTGCAAACGCCTCTTCAGTGCAGGAACCATTGTGTGTGGGACCCTATGCCTGGCAAGAGGAGCACCAAAGCAGCTGCAGGACATTGCCAGGGCCAATAGCCTGCCAGAGGGGGGTATGGCAGCAAGGCACAAGGACAATGTGATGGTGTTGAAGGAAACGTACATCCTCAATATGATCTCCACCTTCCACAGCACAAGCACCGTCCAAAAGCAGGTTTGAGGGAAGACCAGGGGTCCTGACGGGAGGACAACCTATGTCCAGAAGACCACGGACAAGCCCGTCATGGTGGAGGACTACACTCAACACATGGGTGGGGTGGATCACTTCGATCAGATGGTCCAGTATTACCCCATCCAGCGGCAGACCTTGAAGTGGACCAAGAACATCACATTTTACTCCATCCAGATGGCCATCCTCAACGCATTCGCCCTGTATAAGAAGTGCTCATGCAGGTCAGTCAGTCTGCTGGAACTTGTGGAAGAGATAGTTGACAAGCTCCTCCACTTTGATGAAGCAGAGTGGCCCACATCAGGGCACGTCATCCACCATGCCCATGACTTTCCAACACAATGGCCAGCAGGATCTCCGGCACTTGTGGCACCTGCAGCAGCACCACCACAGGTGCCAGCACCACCGTCTCCTGGACCAGCACCAGCACAGGTGCCAACACCACCATCTCCAGGAGCAGGACCAGCACAGGAGCCAATGCCACCATTGCCTGCAGGACCAGCACAGGTGCCCAGACCATCATCTCCAACAGTTCCTAGTCTGTCGGGAGAACCTGTTGCTGTTGCCATGCCAGGCCCTGCAGCTGCACCTCCAGGACAATAGGACCAGTGAAGACCAGGAGGACATCCAACCAAGCACTGGAGAGTCATCAACGACAGAGTGCGGTTGGATCACACACTGGGCCATCGAAGGGAGAGGATCCCTAACCGGAGGAGGCTCCGGTGTGCCCTGTGTGCCCTGGCGAAGATGAGGAGGGACACAAGTCACATGTGTCCTGTTTGTGATGTGCAGCTTTGTGTGGGTGATTGCTTTGAACGGTACCATGAGAGCGAAGTATTCACTAGTGGAGTGCGCACACACACACACACAAACACACACACACACACACACACACACACACACACACACACACACACACACATACACACACACAAACACACACACACACACACACACACACACACACACACACACACACACACACACACACACGCACTCACACACTACATAACTCCTCATCTTCAAACCCCACAAGGTCCTGCAAGCAGCTCAACACCCCTGGAGGAAGTGAGTTTTCCGAATTTTGTTGATTTGTATATTGACCTATTTCAATACCTCTATATTTTTCACACAACATTTTCTTCTACATATTACACATATGACAAAGTACAGCTTCATTATCAGTAACTAGGAATACGAGTAAGGGTAGTGTAGTGGTCATGTTGAGTACTATAAAAACAACCCTTGGAAATTTTACAGTTTGTGCATGACAAAAAAAAAAAAAAAAAAAAGGGCTTTGGGAGCATATTCTTTAGGTAAAGGCGGGAGGAGAGAGTGTTTTTTTTTTTTGCTCGCTTGCAATAAAAGTAGGCAGTGCTCCGAGGAGTATTCTAACTTTGTTGTCCAGTTACTGGAAAATATTGGAGGTATCGATTTCCTGTAAGAACTATGATAAAGATCAGTGAATTATATGTATGTTCATTACCAAAATATAAGCCTTTGGGAGCATATTTTTAGGTAAAGGCGGGGAAAGAGAGTGTTTTTTTTTCTCACTTGCGGGAAAACTAGGCAGTGCCGGAAGGAGTATTCTAAGTTTGTCGTCCAGTTACTCGAAACTTGGCCATATAAATTTCCTGTAATGACCATGATAAATTTCAGTGAACTCTACATATGTACGGGACATAACAATGTAGTATCTCTGATAAAAAGTCGTTCTTACGTAGGTGGGAATATAACTGTTGTTGTGCACGTATGACGAAAGTGCAGCACGGACGTGAGTACCCAGTAGCTTTTTGCAATTTACTCAGAAACTATGAGGTGTATCAAAAATTTGCGAGGACCTTGAGAAAGGTCATGAAATTCTACACAATATTATGAAATAAAAACATAAGATGTGCAAGCAAACTTTTGCAGTAGAGCTCCCTGAACAACAATCAGTTTTTTTTTTAATGGCTTTGTTTTTTGCTATTTTCTTGAAAACTACAAATCATATCACAACTGGGCAAAGCTCATTAGAAAGCTGATGAAATTCTCTTTCAAAACTTCTAATAACATTTTTCTGTATGATGGAAAACATTCGAATTATGACCTTGGGAAATGAGATTGATATTCTGAAATGTTTATTCACACTGGCCTAATGTACTTTTATTTTATTTTATTTTTTTCTTATCGGCTAGAACAAAGATCAATGAATAATATGATGTAGGATTCATGGCAGTATATCGAGGTTTGGGTGGTGAAAATAAGGCGAGAATACATGTTTTCAGTGGCGTGCGGGTGGGCTGGCCAGGCGGGCGGGCGGATAAAACCGTGTCATGTAAAACTTATAAAACTTATGCGTGCACAAGAGGGTTACTTTCCTACGTTATATTTCTTCTTGCTTCAAAATCTATATTTTAATTTTTTATGAATCCGACTCTGGGCATCAACTTGACAGTCTGTTTTCTAAGGCCCAAATGTCCTCCTACATGCAATACACGTTCAGGTTTTACACTTCGTCTCTAACATCCAGCATATTAAAAAGCACGTGCTACAGCCGTGTCACTCTGGACTAATGTAATGGTATTAGCTGGGATGCATTCATTAAATTCAAAACAACAGTCTGTTCCCCTCCAAAGTCAAGTATTTACTGTACAACAAAACATGAAGGTATCCATATTATATATATATATATATATATATATATATATATATATATATATATATATATATATATATATATATCCATCATCCAATCCTTCATTGCCCCATGAGGAGCGTAGGAGTCTGGGGCTAGGCAGCTGGTCCTGACATTTAAGATGAGAGTGACCAGCCTCACTCATCTCTGAGTGGTATTACGTGAGCAATAAACCCCAACCATCCTATCTATCTATCTATCTATATACCTAGGCTGCTTCCCCCAAGGAAAGGGAGGTAGCCGAGACAGGATGACTCACTCTCCATTTACTCATCCATTCAAACACATTCATTCGCATCTTAGCCCCAAAGGGGAGAACGGACAGATCCTCACCGCATCACACCGCACAAGGGTCAACTGCGCAATGCAAGCAGTGACATCCACAGCAGGGCCCGACAGCAGAACTGGTTTACCCCTGCCACATCATAACAGACCCATCCCCTTACCCGCACCTGACCTGACTAGCTGATCAGACCAAATGCGGGAGAATATCCCCTCAGGGCTGCGTCATCACTTATTCATTCACAATTTCTCTCCATTATTTCTGTCACGCACAGCCACTCTTCCTTGCTCAACAGACATCCCTCTCGCATCCAGCGCTCTCTTCACACTGTCCATCCATCCTATTCGTGGTCTTCCTCTCAGTCTTACACCTCTCACATCAGATCTAGTTATCTTTTTCACCAATCGCTCATTATCCATTCTCTCCATATGCCCAAACCATTGCAACACCCTCTGCTCAACTCTACCAGCCATCTCCCGAACAACTCCAGTTCTCCTTCGCACTTCATCATTTCGCACTCGATCCATACGCGTCACTCCACACATACTCCTCAGACATCTCATCCCTTGGAAATAAACCTTCACCGGCTCAATCAGAATGGAGCGCCGCAATTACCCATTAACCCACCAGGTGTCAAAATTTGGTTATATTGTTACCACAGAGTGTAGTAAATGGTTTCCTGGTGTACAGGAAATCATTTGGCTTCCACTCAGTGTAGAGTTACCCATAGGCAGAAGGAAGATGAAAGAATGAAGGAAAGAGAGAGGAGGGAGTGTAAAGTCACCCATAGGCAGAAGGAAGACGAAGTAATAAAGGAAAGAACGACAGAAGAGGATGGAAGGAAAGAAGGATGGATGAGAGGAAAGGGCTGACACCCGAGAGCAGCACTACATTGAGTGAGTGGATGGTGAGCTCCCCCACCTACCACTATATATATATATATATATATATATATATATATATATATATATATATATATATATATATATATATATATATATATATATATATTGTTACGGAACAGAGAAAACTGTCCCGCAAAGTTCCAGGTTCAAAACAAAAGAGTTAGGTAAAACTACAAGTTAAAGTTTAATGCTCAAACTAACAACTAAACATTCAGGACTCATAAGGATAATGTAATGGCAAAAAACAGGTTAAATATATGGTTAACTGCATTAGCCTCTATTAACACGAAATTAGCAAGAGTAAATTTATCTAAGTCAGCCCTGATAAAATGAGAAAACCGGATAATGCTCAGTTAATGCAAGATATATTATTACAGATACGAAATATTATTAACAATGGCTGACATCAAAAAACTCCACATGAATCACAAAAACCTCATCAGGCCCACGAATCAACACCTTATGCTATACAGTACAAGAAAAAAAATGCAACAACACTTATACTCATATTACACAGCAGCTAGATGGTTGGAGACTTCCTGAGCACTCACAAAAATAATAACAACTGTACAGGGGGAGGACAGAGATGTGAACAAAATGAGGAGTAGATCTAAGTGGCAATTAATGCAGAGACTGAGTTCATTATATAGGGGCCGGCAGAGCGTGATACAACTTGTAAGAAGGACGCGCAAATGAAGCCATAGGGGACAAAGAGTTGAAAATCCTGCTCTGAACAACAGAAAGAACGACTTACTCTACTATAAGGGTAGAAGGGGGGAATGAGGTAGAACACGTTCGTGATCAAACATGCAGCATACTGTACGTTAGAATTACACAAAGGATGATGAACTCATAGGCTATGTAACACCTCCCCACAAAGAAAAAGAAATTTACAAAGGAAATTTCTTATTACTCTAAAACAATCTGTCTAAAGTCTAGATAAGCAATCTGCAATAACATTTTCCTTCCCCTTGACATGTTGTATGTCTAATGAATACTCCTGAAGAAGTAGACTCCATCTTGTCAATCTCTGATTTTTATCTTTAAACTTACTAAGGAATTTCAGTGGGTTATGATCGGTATAAATGACTATGGGGTCAAAACCAGAACACAAATAAAATGAAAAATGCTGTAAACCCAAAATCAAGGCCAAAAGCTCTTTCTCAATAGTTGAGTAGTTCTTTTGAGGTGGAGTGAACTTCTTACTGTAATAAGATACAGGGTGTTCAATACCCTGATCATCCTCTTGCAGCAAAACAGCCCCAGCTCCTGTATCACTTGCGTCAACAGCCATCTTAAAAGGCTTAGCAAAATTTGGAGTAGCGAGCACTGGCTGACTTAATAGGATAGCTTTAAGTTTGCTGAAAGAGGATTCACAGTTATCGGTCCAGACAAATTTAACTCCCTTTTACAGTAGTTCTGTAAGTGGTGATTCAAGAATTGAAAAGTTAAGAACAAATCTCCTGTAATAACCCACCATTCCCAAAAATCTTTGTAGCTCTTTCCTACTTTTAGGTCTGGGAAGATCACTTATAACCTGAACCATAGCTCCTGGTGGTGCAACATGTTCATCACCAATTACGTACCCAAGGTACTGAACTTTAGCTTGACCAAACTCACACTTTGATAAATTAGCTACAAGATTAGCCTGAACCAAACGCTCAAGAAATTTACTGACATGGCATAGGTGATCTTTCCAGTTGTCACTGAAGATTAATACATCATCAATATAAACAACACACACTGCCAAACCCTCTGTTACAACATTCATGAGCTTCTGAAATGTGGCTGGTGCATTCTTCATACCATATGACATTACAGAACATGCAAAAGTCTTTCCTAGTGTTACAAAACATGACATCTCCCTAGCATGTTCAGTCATAGGTACTTGCCAGTATCCCTTTAACAAATCAAACTTACTTATGTACCTAGCCTTTCCGATCTTGTCTATGCAATCTTCCACGCGAGGGAGAGGGTAAGTGTCTGTTTTGGTTATCTGATTAACATGTCTGTAGTCCACAAAGCTTAGGGACTAGGGTGACAGGAGAACTCCACTCGCTCTGACAGGGCTCAATCATCTTGTGGTCCAACAGGTAGCCAAGCTCCTTCTGGATGAGAGGAACTTTCACTGGGTTCACACGGTAAGGAGGCAGTTTAATTGGCTTTGCGTCTCCAACATCGATATCATGCATCAACACAGTGGTTCTTCCTGGAGTGGCACGGAACACTTGCAGGTACTCCTGCAGTAATGCCGAAAACTCCTGCCTTTCCTCGGGAGGTAGATGAGAAAGCTTAGTCTGGAGATCATTCATGATATCAGGATTCTTCCCCAAACTATCACTCAGGCTCATACTGAATGGGAGAACTTCACTTGCAGACTCGGGTGGAACAGCTACAGCTTTGTGGACTGTTTTAAGATTGTATGGACTTGATGGTAGGTTACTAAAAGGGGTGAAAATTTTTTATGTAAGTGGTAGAGCATGTGTAAGAGTGGGAAATGCTGTGAGTGATTGGTTTCCCGTGAGAGTGGGGCTGCTACAGGGATGTGTGATGTCGCCTTGGTTGTTTA
The DNA here is from genome assembly GCF_032717465.1 of Coenobita brevimanus. Lineage (NCBI taxonomy): Eukaryota > Metazoa > Arthropoda > Malacostraca > Decapoda > Coenobitidae > Coenobita > Coenobita brevimanus. The sequence continues at coordinate 8,297,101 of NC_136965.1, read as the reverse complement.
ATATTTACATGGATGGTGTTGTAAGGGAGGTGAATGCAAGAGTTTTAGGTGGTCTGAGTCTGGTAAATGTTGATGGAGGAGAGTGGAATCTGAAGCAGCTGCTGTTTGCAGATGATACTGCACTGGTGACTGATTCAGAGGAGAGATTGAGACAGTTGGTAGAGGAGTTTGGAAGGGTGTGTGAAAGGAGGAAATTGAAAGTAAATGAGAATAAGAGTAAAGTGATGAAGTGTACGAGGTTGATAGATGGTAGGGGGATGAATATAGTTTTGAATGGTGAGTTGCTTGAGGAGGTAGATTGTTTTAAATATCTAGGGTCACATGTTGCTGTGGATGGAAGAATAGATGCAGAAGTGAAGTTTAGAATAAATGAAGTAGGAAAGGTGCTGGGAGGAATGAAAAAAGTGTTTAGATGTCGTTCGCTTAGAATGGATGTAAAGAGAAGGCTGTATGAGGGTGTTGTGGTACCGACTGCATTATATGGGGCTGAAACATGGAATATGGGTGTAGCAGAGAGGAAAAGTTTGAATGTAATGGAGATGAGATGTCTGAGGAGTATGTGTGGAGTGACGCGTATGGATCGAGTGCGAAATGATGAAGTGCGAAGGAGAACTGGAGTTGTTCGGGAGATGGCTGGTAGAGTTGAGCAGAGGGTGTTGCGATGGTTTGGGCATATGGAGAGAATGGATGATGAGCGATTGGTGAAAAAGATAACTAGATCTGATGTGAGAGGTGTAAGACTGAGAGGAAGACCACGAATAGGATGGATGGACAGTGTGAAGAGAGCGCTCAAGGCGAGAGGGATGTCTGTTGAGCAAGGAAGAGTGGCTGTGCGTGACAGAAATAAATGGAGAGAAATTGTGAATGAATAAATGATGACGCAGCCCTGAGGGGATATTCTCCCGCATTTGGTCTGATCAGCTAGTCAGGTCAGGTGCGGGTAAGGGGATGGGTCTATTATGATGTGGCAGGGGTAAACCAGTTCTGCTGTCGGGCCCTGCTGTGGATGTCACTGATTGCATTGCGCAGTTGACCCTTGTGCGGTGTGATGCGGTGAGGATCTGTCTGTTCTCCCCTTTGGGGCTAAGATGCGAATGAATGTGTTTGAATGGATGAGTAAATGGAGAGTGAGTCGTCCTGTCTCGGCTACCTCCCTTTCCTTGGGGGAAGCAGCCTAGGTATATAGATAGATAGATAGATGTCTGTAATCAATGCAAAGCCACTGTGACCCACCTGGCTTAAGGACTAGAGTGACAGGAGAACTCCACTCGCTCTGACAGGGCTCAATCATCTTGTGGTCCAACAGGTAGCCAAGCTCCTTCTGGATGAGAGGAACTTTCACTGGGTTCACACGGTAAGGAGGCAGTTTAATTGGCTTTGCGTCTCCAACATCGATATCATGCATCAACACAGTGGTTCTTCCTGGAGTGGCACGGAACACTTGCGGGTACTCCTGCAGTAATGCCGAAAACTCCTGCCTTTCCTCGGGAGCTAGATGAGAAAGCTTAGTCTGGAGATCATTCATGATATCAGGATTCTTCCCCAAACTATCACTCAGGCTCATACTGCATGGGAGAACTTCACTTGCAGACTCGGGTGGAACAGCTACAGTGCAGACTAGGTTATTTTTGTCCCGCCTGTGATATAACTTTAGCATGTTGATGTGACAAAGTTGCTTGTTCTTTCTACGATCTGGTGTGGCGATGACATAGTTGACATCACTGAGTTTCTTCTCCACGAAATAAGGACCACTAAACTTGGCTTGAAGAGGTTGCCCATGCACCGGTAGCAGAATCAAAACCTGATCTCCTGGCTGAAAGTGGCGTAACCTGGACTTCTTATCATACCAAGTCTTCATCTTCTCCTGAGCAGCTCCTAAATTCTCTCTCGCCAGCTGTAAAGCAGTGGACAGCCGTTCTTTGAACTTCAATACATACTGCAGCAGGTTGATGTCATCTTCCTCCGACAGCCAGCATTCCTTGAGTAGCTTAAGGGGTCCTCTTAGTTCATGGCCAAACAGTAGTTCAAAAGGTGAGAAGCCCAGTGATTCATTTGGAGATTCTCTTGCGGCAAATACAACGAATGGAAGACCTTTATCCCAGTCTTTCTGATGTTCCAAACAGTATTTCTTGAGCATCGATTTGAGTGTTTGATGATATCTCTCCAACGCTACTTGGGTCTGGGGATGGTAAGCTGAAGACGTGATCTGGGTGATGCCCAACTCTTTCAGAGACTGCTTGAAAACATTTGACATGAAATATCTTCCCCGGTCTGACTGTACCTCCTTGGGTAGACCAAAATTTGGTGAAGAACCCTAGCATTTCCTTTGCCACGTTCTTTGCTGAGATATTTCTAAGTGGAATGGCTTCAGGATAACGAGTAGCCATATCAATCAGGGTCAACACATAAGAAAATCCTGAAGAAGTCTTAGGAAGAGGGCCCACAATATCCACCAACACACGGGTGAATGGCGCCTCAAATGGAGGAATGGGAACTAGAGGTGCAACCTTTTCGGTCTGATTACACTTCCCCACAACTTGACAGGTGTGACAAGACTTGCAATACCAGGAAACATCCCTGAAGATACCTGGCCAGTAGAAGTGTTTCAAAATGAGTGTCACAGTCTTCCTCACTCCAAGGTGTCCTGCCAAACTGGAATCATGAGCCACTCTAATGATATCCTGCCTACAAACACGAGGGATGACAATTTGATGTACAACCTCCCATTCATAGTCGGCTGATGCTGCTGGGGGTCTCCACTTCCTCATAAGTACTCCTGACTTTATATAATAACAAGTAGAAGCACCAGCTGACTCTTCCTCACTGCAAGCAGAGTTAGCTAGACCTTTCAACTCAGGGTCAGCAACCTGCAACTCAACCAACTCTTGACGAGACAAATTATCAACACTACGGGGTACTGCCTCATCTGGTGAGTGGTCCAAATTAGCAAGAAAAGTGTCAGCTAGGATAACATCATCATCATCATTATCCTCTAAGTCACCAGTAACTTTAGACTTAGCCCTAGTGACAGCACATGCAGAGAACACATCAGGGATATCACAATCCTGGGTCGCAGTCACTGGTTCACTAGACAACTGAGGAGCTGGACACACTTGACTTCCACCAATATCATTTCCAAGTAAGAAAGTTACACCTGACATTGGGAGTGTCTCAACCAACCCAACCATAACGTAACCATTAACAAAACCAGACTCTAAATTCACTCTGCACAGAGGGACAGAGAAGTAATTATTCCCTACACCTTGTAAGATTACAGTTTCATCAGAGGAATTAACATTTGAGCCTAGAACACTGGTCAGCATAAGGGATTGGCAAGCACCTGTATCACGATATATTTTAACTGATTTCCTGTCATTACTGTCCAGAGGACTGACAAAACCATCAGACAGGAAATTAGCACATGAACTCTTGAGAGTGTCACCCACGTTACTGCTCAAAAGAGGAGCTCCATCATGAGAATTTAATTTACCCCTCAAAGCAGGTTCAGTTAACTCAGTTAAAGAATTCTGGGAACTCTCATGGGTGGACACTAGACTAATTGACTGAATATTTAAAGACTCCTTTTTGTTCACATCACACTGTCTCGTGAAACATTTCTCTGTAGTATGACCAAGCTTACTACAATAAGTACATTTACTTTTCTGAAATCTAGAGGTGAAGCTGGTATTTACTTCCTAAGAAACATCATCTTTATTCTCTTTCCTGTTACCTGTACTCTGAGTAGAGGCAACGTACTTACTCTCAGCTTTCCTTTTTTCTTTAGAATATCTCTTGTGAGTGAGAACATATTCATCAGTTAAAACTGCAGCATCAGACAAATTATCTATTCTTTTCTCATCAAGATATAGGCTTACATCATTATTAATACACCTTTTGAAGTCCTCCAGCAAAATCATCTGCTTAAATTTACCAAAATCAGAATCCATATTCTTAGAATTTAACCACTGCTCTAACAGATCTTCTTTGATTTTTGCATACTCAACATGGGATTGCTTATCTTGCTTATAAGTTGTCCTAAATTTCACTCTATAGGCTTCAGGAACAAGCTCATAGGCCTTAAGAATCAAGCTCTTAACTACATCATAATTATCAGATTGATCCTGAGGCAAAGATGCATAAGTTACTTGAGCTTTACCGGTGAGAACAGTTTGAAGGAGTACTGGCCAATACTTTTTGGGCCAATTAAAACCTGTAGCTACCCTCTCAAACAACTGAAAATACTTTGTTAACTCAGATTCATTAAAAGGAGGGACAAGTTTAACATTTTTAGCCACATCAAAATCATCAGAGCTAGATGATCCAGTTCCACTTTGTTCCATGCGATACTCATGGTCTGCCTGAATCCTAGCAAGTTCAATTTGTGCCTGAGCCTGTACCTGTGCCTCCTGAATACGAACCTGAGATTCAGCCTCCTTAGCATTTGCCTGAAATTCAGCCTCCTTAGCACGAGCCTCCTGCAGGGCTAGCTGTAACTTAGCTAATTCAATCTGCGTTTGCTCATTTGGAGGAGTTACATTAAACAAGCTTTCATTAATCATGTCAACAATTTGATCTTTAGAATGATGAGAGCGAACAGCAATTCCCAATTGTTGAGCAACAAACTTAAGTTCATTCTTTGTTCTGTTTTCTACATCCAACACTGTTTGCACATTTGACAAAAAATCTTTGGCTTCATCAAGCGTAGTAATAGTAGACATCATGAATAAATCACAGTCACAAAATATCAAGCAATATCCTTATGATAATATCCTGAATATCCTGATAAGAGGTCGCCAAATTTATGTTACGGAACAGAGAAAACTGTCCCGCAAAGTTCCAGGTTCAAAACAAAAGAGTTAGGTAAAATTACAAGTTAAAGTTTAATGCTCAAACTAACAACTAAACATTCAGGACTCATAAGGATAATGTAATGGCAAAAAACAGGTTAAATAGATGGTTAACTGCAATAGCCTCTATTAACACGAAATTAGCAAGAGTAAATTTATCTAAGTCAGCCCTGATAAAATGAGAAAACCGGATAACGCTCAGTTAATGCAAGATATATTATTACAGATACAAAATATTATTAACAATGGCTGACATCAAAAAACTCCACATGAATCACAAAAACCTCACCAGGCCCACGAATCAACACCTTATGCTTTATAGTACAAGAAAAAAAAATGCAACAACACTTATACTCAAATTACACGGCAGCTAGATGGTTGGAGACTTCCTGAGCACTCACAAAAATAATAACAACTGTACAAGGGGAGGACAGAGATGTGAACAAAATGAGTAGATCTAAGTGGCAATTAATGCAGAGACTGAGCTCATTATATAGGGGCCGGCAGAGCTTGATACAACTTGTAAGAAGGACGCCCAAATGAAGCCATAGGGGACAAAGAGTTGACAATCCTGCTCTGAACAACAGAAAGAACGACTTACTCTACTGTGAGGGTAGAAGGGGGGAGTGAGGTAGAACACGCTCGCGATCAAACATGCAGCATACTGTACGTTAGAATTACACAAAGGATGATGAAATCATAGGCTATGTAACAATATATACTGTATATATATATATATATATATATATATATATATATATATATATATATATATATATATATATATATATATATATCAGCCATTACAATTCCACTGCTGAACAAAGGCCTTCCCCAACTTTTCCCACAAATTCCTTGACTGAGCCTATCTTTGCCACGTTTTCCCTGCAAATCTGTTATCCCTTATTCTTGCAATATGGCCTGCCCACCTCCATTTCTGTTCTTTTATAACTTCTATAATATCTTTGACTTTAGTCTGTTCTGTCACACAAGTTGATCTTTTCCTGTCTCTTAAAGATATTCCCAACATTGACCTTTCCATTGCATTCTGAGAACGGGTTAGTTTATTTTCCATTGATTTTTACAATTTCCAAGGCACAACCATACGTCATAGCTGGAATTATGCATTCGTTATACACTTTTCGTTTCATGCAAGTTGGCAAGCTACTTTTTATAATGTCTCTGTGTTTACCGAAAGCCTTCCATCCAGTTATAATGCGTCTTTTTATTTCGCTATCATGATTTTCCGTTAATTTTAGTATTTGTCCCAAATAATTGTACCCCTCGACTTCTTCAAGAATTTCTCCGTTTATTCGGATGACACTCTTTCGTGTTTATGGATCAAACATTACTTCAGTTTTACTCTGGATTATCTTTAGCCCTACTTTGAAACTTTCTCTGTTCAGGTCATTTAACATTTCTTGCAATGTCTCTGCTGTGTCTGAAATTAGGACAGCGTCATCTGCACATCTTAAATGGTTTAGCTTTTCTCCATCTACGTTCACTCCTTTGTTTTCCCAGCCTAGCTTTCTGAAAATACTTTCTAGGCATGCTGTAAATAATTTTGGTGAAATTGTATCTCCCTGACGCACGCCCTTCTCAATCTTAATTTATTTCCGAGTCCTTATGTAATTTAACTGTAGCAGTTCCCTCTTTATATATGTTTTCCAGCAGTTTTACAATGTTCTCATTCACTTCTTGTTCTCGCAATGAATTTATAACTGCTATGTGCTCCACTGAGTCGAAAGCCTTTTCGTAATCAACAAACCCAAATCAAAGTGGTTTACTATACTCTGTCAGCTGATTCATTGTGTGTAGGTGATCAATAGTCGAATACCCGCTTCGGAATCCTGCCTGTTCACGGGGTTGGTTTTCCTCCAAATTTGTAGTTATTCTGTTCGTAAGAGTTGATAGTTACTAAGATCACCTTTTTTGTAAAGTAAAATAACTATTGCACTACACCATGTTTTGGGAATTTTCTTTTTTATACATTGAGTAAATAAGTGAGCAACCCTATTTGTATTTATACTCCTCCATCCAACAGTAAATCTGCTACTATTCCATCTTCTGCCGGAGCCTTCCCTCTTTTCATGTTTTTAAGAGAAATATTTACTTCGTCTGGCGCTACCTCAAGTATTTCACTTGTATCAGCTGAAAAGTTAGCTGTTGGTACTACAGTTTTTGATGCGTACAGTTCTTTGTAAAATTCTTCAACTCTTTTCATCATCTTTTCTTCGCATTTAATGAATTCACCGTTTTGTCTTTTAGCGATGTAATTTGTTGCTTTCCAAGTACCATTTTACTTTGGACCTGTTTCAAACTTTTTCCTTTTCTGATGGTTTCTTTGATCTGATCCATGTTTCTCTTTCTTTTTCTTTTGTCTTTGTCTTTTGTTGATAAGCTATTTAATTCCGCTCGTTCTGTTTCATCTTTCTTTGTTTTTGCCTTCATTTCCTTTCTTTTTCTCATAACCTCAAATGTCTTTTCTGAATACTTCTTGGCTTTGGTTGCATTAGGTTTTCCTACTACCTCCACTGATTCTCGTAGCACTTTTGTTAGTCTTTCATTCAGATGTTCAATGTCACATTCAGCATTACTTAGAGCCTGAAATCTGGTTCTTATTTCCAACTGAAAGGTTGCTTTGTTTTCGTTTACTTTTATTGGGCATATCTATTTATCTTTGATCATCTTTCTTTCACTTCTGAAATTGAATCTGGCTGTGCAACCCAACATTCTATGGTCACTTCCTCTATTTACTTTGTTGATAACTGACATTTGTGATCGTGATTATTATCTGCTATAATGAAGTCGATTTCATTCTTTGTTTCTCCATATATATATATATATATATATATATATATATATATATATATATATATATATATATATATATATATATATATATATATATATGTATATATATATATATATATATATATATATATATATATATATATATATATTTTATCTATATATATATATATATATATATATATATATATATATATATATATATATATACACAGGGTGTAACGCAACGTGTGACAAAAACTTACACCAATGATCTATCATGCAATTTTCAGTATATTTTGTTCTATAACATATACTCTCTGCGACCCCAGTTCAGTACGCAGCATTCGGCTGTTGAAGTGTAAAAGTTTCGTGGCTGGCATGTGCCATTGGGTGAGAGCTTCGCAGGGCGGCAGGAGACGAGTATTATTAGCTTATACTGTACTGTACATAAAAATCCCATATCCTATTAGTGCAAACGAGTTTTAAGAAGAAACTTTATTTAGTCTATTGATTCTTTAACATCATCATGTATTCCTGCAATTCTTTTGCACAAAAAGACCGTAACTTGAGGATTAAATTCAAATTTTATGGTAAGCAACGTTGGGTCTGGTTAGTACTTGGATGGGTGACCGCCTGGGAACACCAGATGCTGTTGGCATCCCTACGTCAAGTGGGGTTGGTGGAGGATTAGTGCCCCTCCCTGTAAAACAATTAACTCTAAGCCCTTGGCCACCCCGTTTGGGATACATGGTGTCTGGCAATGAATGAATGAATGATGAGTGAGTAGGGAGAGAGGAGAGGGGCTAGTGTGTTGTTGCCAGTTATGTAATGTTTAGTTTGTAGGATATTGCTACCAGCATTATCATAACACCCACAGCTCATTCAGTGGAAAAACGTTATTGTGAAGGACACACTTTAAGTCAGGAAGAATATTATTTATAACAATTTTTCCGCTGCAAGTAAACGTGGCGCGATTGGGTATCTCCACTTGTATTCCTATCTGCAACACTGGCATTACCATCGCAGAATCGGTAAAAATAGACGATATCTGCATATTCTTCATTGCTGTATGTACAGTACGTTGCATGCTGGTTCATGAACAAGTGAAGCTGAACCCAGTGAACAGCTGAACGTGGTGAACAGTATTTGAAGTGTGTGCCTAGTCTGTAAATTTTCCCGTTCAAAATAATGACAGTGGACGTAGGGTTGCCAAGTCCTTATAAACACTCTCGCTACTTTAGTCCTGAAAACTGGCTGGAGTGTTGCTAGATAGTAAACACTGCAAAACATCGCTAGAAAATACGATTAAATCTCTAGAATATCACCTAAAAATGGCAAAAATATTCAGAATGTAGCTAGATATCATGTTGCCAGATGTTAAATAATGCCGCTAGGTAAGGGCAAGAAATAGATCTAGCTGCATAGTCGTTACATTGGCAATCCTGTGTCACTGTTCTCACGTCAACATCATATGAAAGAAATGGTGCCACGTTTACTTGCAGCAGAAAAATTGTAATGAATAATGATATTACTCCTGACTTGAAGGGATACTAGTCAGTCATTACAATAATGTTTTTTCACTGACTGTGCTGTGGGTGTTAAGATAATGCTGGTAGCAATATCCTACAAACTAAACATTATGTAACTGGCACAACACACCAGCTCCTCTCCTCCCTCCCTACTTTCTCGTAAGCCATAAAATTTAAATTTAATCCTCAGTTTATAGTCGATTTGTGCAAAAGTATTGCAGGAATGAATGATGGTGTTAAAGAATCAATAGACTAAGTAAAGTTTCTTCTTAAAACTCGTTTGTACTGATAGGATATGGGATTTTCACGTACAGTACAGTATAAGCTAATAATACTCGTATCCTGTTGCCCTGAGAAGCTCTCACCCAATAGCACATGCCAGCCACGAAACTTTTACACTTCAACAGCCGAATGCTGTGTACTGAACTGGGGTCACAGAGAGTATATGTTATAGAACAAAATATACTGAAAATTGCATGATAGATCATTGGTGTAAGTTTTTGTCATGTCACATTACACCTTGTGTATATATATATATATATATATATATATATATATATATATATATATATATATATATATATATATATATATATATATATATATATATATATATATATATATATATATATATATATATACAGTACAGTAGGTGGGGTCTCACCATCCACTCACTCGATGAAGTGCTGCTCTCGGGTGTCTGCCCTTTCTTCTCCATCCTTCTTTCCTTCCATTCTCTTCTCTCTTTCTTTCCTTCATTCTTTCCTTGTCCTTCTGCCAACGGGTGACTTTACACTCCCTCTTTTGTCTTTTTTCCTTCATTCTTTCCTCTTCCTTCAGCCTGTTGGTGACTCTACACTGAGTGACAAGCGAAATGGTTTCCTATACACCAGGAAAGCATTTACTATGCTGGGTGGTAACCATATAACCAGATTTTGGCGCCTGGTGGTTTTAGTGGGTAATTATTGGGCTCCAATCGGATTGAGCCGGTGAAGGTTTATATCCAAAGGATGGTTGGGGTTGATTGCTCATGTAATGCCACTCAGGGATGAGTGAGGCTGATCACTCTCATCTTAAATGTCGGGACCAACTGCCCAGCCCCGGGCTCCTACGCTCCTCATGGGGCAACGTAGGTTTGGATGATGGATATATATATATATATATATATATATATATATATATATATATATATATATATATATATATATATATATATATCTTGCATAAAAAGTTATAGTCTCGCTTTTTATGTTACTACCTTTTCTTTTCTTCCTTTCTTGTTTTTGTTTTTTTAAATAACACAAAAATTTAGAACATATACAACGGTGGACTTTCATCACTGAAAGATTTGGGTATGTTATTTTACAATATCAGATTTAGACATACGGAGGCAAATATATCAGAGAGAGTAGACTGTAGCACCAGTCGGGCACGGCGGTACTCCCAAGGAGGATGGTAAGCTGATGACAGGGAGAGCTGGGTCTCCCTTTCCATCAGCCCTCAGGACTGCTTCCTGGCCATCCGCTTTTGCTGAGCCCTTTCAAGTGTTTCAGTAACGCAGACAGTAGGCCAGCATGTTCTCCAATTCAAGTTCCTCTTACTGCCAACACCAAAGTTCATGTACATTACACAGTAAAATTCGTATTCAGGTTCAGTCAAAATGGAGTCTTCTAATCAAGCCTCTGAGTCCCTAGGGAGGAGGGGACCATCAATGCCCCCACCATCCGCTCCTCCCCCGGTGACCAGCCAGGGAGATGCGTGGAACCACTGTCTGACTCATATATTCTTCTCTTCTGCAACATTCACGCCCTTTCCTCTAACTTTCTCTCTGTTGAGAGCCACTTCTCTACCTCTAAACCTCACCTCTTCTTCCTAACAGAGACTCAGCTCTCGTGTTCCTGAACTTGAATAATCTGAATTCTCTGCTCTCTGGCTTCGGCTCTCCTGTCATTCTCTGACTAAATATATCTGTGCTGTTTATCTGCTGATTCTAATGACTATGAAAAATCTTTTGACTATCTTACTTCTGAGATGGAACACATTCTGTCCACTTCTTCTTTCTCTGAAATCTCAGTTCCAGGAGGTCTCAATGTTCACCACCACCTTTCCCTCTCCCCTCCTTTCACTGATCCACCTGGTGAACAAGCCTACATTTTTTCTATCCTTAATGACCTAGAGCAGCTTGTACAGCACCTTACCTGTATCCATGACCCCCATGGAGAGAGTTCCAACATACATGACCTCTTCCTTACAGGTAATCCTTCTGCTTACACTGTTGATTTTTCCTCTCTCTTGGGCTCCTCTGATCACAACCTTATCATCTTAATCTGTCCTATTGCTCCAGTAAGGCCTGTGGACCCTCTAAAGAAGCGGCGGCTGTGGCACTTTGGAGCTGCTGACTGGGAGGCCCTTAGGAAGTACTTTGTTAGTTTTCCCTTAAATGATTGTTGCTTCAATGGCCGGGGACCATCTGAGCGTGCCGTGCGCATTACAGAGGTTATTCTCTCGGGCATGGAAGCATACATTCTTTTCTCGCATCTTTGACAATTGCAAGAAAAAAAAAAACTTGGTTTAATCACGCTTGTTCTGATGCTGTCCACAACAAGAAGAAAGCCTACAAAAGTTACCGGAACCAATCGACTCCTGAATCTCATCTCTTTTATGCCCGAAATACTGCTGTCAGTTTTTCGCTCTGCGAAAAATAATTTTAGTCCTGCTACTTGCTCCGAAATCTCCAGCTCGAATTCTTCCCGCTCCTTCTGGCACCTTGCCATAATCCTGTCTAATAACTTTACCTCATCATCCGTCCTTCCTCTTTCCCGCTCTGATGGCTCTCCAGCTATTTTTTCTACTGATAAAGAAGATCTCTTCGCCCAGACTTTCTCCTCCAATTTCACCTTCGTCAATTCCTGTGCTGTTCCTCCATCACTTCCCCCCTCTGACTTTCTCATGGCTGACGTTAAAATTTCTTCAACTGATGTATTTTCTGCTATTACTGGCCTCGATACTAACAAGGCATATTGGCCTGATGTGGACCCTCCAGTTGTCTTCAAGAACTGTGCTTCTGTGCTAACATCGTCCCTAGTTTAAGCTCTTTCGCCTTGTCTAGCAACTTGTACCCTTTTTTCTTGCTGGAAGTTTGCTCATCCCAAAGAAGGGTGGCCATTCCCAACCCTCTAACTACCGCCCTATTGCTTTAACATCCTGTGCCTCAAAAGTTTTTCAGTCTCTTCTTAGCAAAGAAAAATTTTAAGCATCATTCCTATCACAACCTTCTTTTTGGTCGACAGTATGGGTTTTGTCAGTGATTCTCCACTGGTGATCTCACTTACCTTTCAGACTCCTGATGGGGAAGGCGATGGCTGAATCGGTAGTGAGACGGCCTGCAGTCCTAATGGACCAAGGTTCGAATCCCGGCTGGGGCAGGGAACAGATTAAGAATTTGAATTTCATAAAAAGCAGACTTTATTGATCTACCAGAAGACCCACCGACTTGTCATAAAAGCACCCCCTCTTTTACCAGTACACCAGTCCTGTATGAGGCAGCCCTAGCATGTATTCAATATGGGCAGTGGGTGTTAACGCCGAAGTAGTGACATGTGGTGGTGTAGGAGGGCTACTGAGCCTTGGAATAGGCCATTGCCACCAAGAAATAGGCCCTGAAGCCTTTGCTCAGAGTCGGACACATGAAAAAAAAAAAATCCCCCTTTCTGGATTTTGGCGAAAGCTTTGCCATTGCACTTGACATCTCAAAGGCTTATGATCGAGTCTGGCATAAATCTTTAATTTCCAAACTGCCCTCTTATGGTTTCTGTCCTTCTGTCTGTGCCTTCCATCTCTAGCTTCCTTTCCGGCCGTACTATAGCTGCTGTTGTAGACGGCCACCGATCTTCTCCTAGATCTATCAACAGCAGTGTTCCTCAGGCCTCTGTCCTTCCTACCACCAATTCTCTTCCTTTTATCCATCAGTTACCTAAGTTGTACATCTAACCCTATCCACTCATATACTGATGACTCCACCCTTCACCTTTCCATCCGGTTCCCGCTGCGTCCATCTCAGCAGTTACTTCAACAAACAAGGGATGAGGCTATGGCACACCTAATTTCTGACTTGGCTCGTATCTCTGATTAGGGTAAAAGTAATCTTGTTTTTAATGCTTCAAAAATGCAGTACTTACACCTATCATCCCAACAAAATCTTCCACAGGAGTACCCACTAATGGTTAATAATATCAGCGCAATCTTGCATCATCTTTAAACATGCTTGGGGTTTCATTAGCTCGGGATATATCTTGGAAAGATCATATTACATGTCTTGTAAAATCTGCGTCCAAGAGATTAGATGCACTATGCCGACTCTGTACCTTCTTTACCCCTGCACAGTTGCTGACTTTATACACGGGTATTATTCATCTCTGCGTAGAGTACAACTCTCATGTGTACGGAGGCTCCACACATACAGCTCTTCTCAACAAGGTGGAGTCAAAGGCTTCTCGTCTTACTAACTCTCCCACTTTTACTGACTCCCTTCAACCTCTGTCTCTTCGCCACACTGTTGCATTTTTGGCTGGTAGTATTAAACAACCTCTTCCCCTTCTCGCGAAGCATCTTCGTGAAGAGGCTCTTCCCAGTTTGATACCTTTAAACCCCGGCAGAACAGCCTCTTCCCAGAAGGAGACTATGGAAGGGTTGGTATCCTGCGGGGGTGCTCTCTGGGAGAGAAATCGTAAGATTGGTACGCCGGAGGAGCGCATGTTTGCCGTCATCTGTTTTATGTTTAGCCTACTCTCTCGTGTGATATATTGCGAAAATAATATGCTAAATCTAATAAACAACGTCTCCGAATCAGTCCAATGGTAGGAAGTAGTTTTAATACTTGATACTCTAATACTTGAGAGGGGGTCCAATGGTGGTTAGGATTACAGCAACTAGAATTTAGCGATTTTGTTTGGTGGTTCAATTAGGTTAGAAATAGGGTAGTTTAGATCAGGTCAGGTTATCTAACAAACTTGTACACCATTCCACTTTTCATTACCCCCTGGGGGTAGAGGGGGTTTCAAGAATACTCCCCCAGTATCCCTGCTTGTCATACGAGGTGACTAAAAGGGTTGGCGGTGGGTTAGTGCCCCACCCCGTAGAAAGAACTAACTAAAAAAGCGAATAAAGTGCCTCGGACCCGGACGGACCATACGTTGACGACTAAGGAACGGACAAAGGACATTCTTAGGGTGGGAACGTGGAATGTGAGAGGAGTGAATGATGAAGTGAAAGAGAGAGAGATTGTTCAGGTGCTTGAGGATGCAAAAGTGGATATATGTGGATTGACTGAAACTAAATGGTAAGGTGAAAGGGTGAGAGAATGGGAATATGGTTTAGGTATATGTGCGGGAGTCAATGAAAATGAGAGGGCAAGAGAGGGAGTATGTCTGATGATAAGCAAGAAGTGGAAGGTGAATATAAGAGAGTATGGAACAGTGGGTGCAAGGATTGTATGGGTGAGAATGAAAGCAGGTATACAAGCGTGGGCGATTGTATGTGTGTATGCCCCGACAGAGGATTGAGTGGCAAGAGTGAAAGATGAGTTTTGGGCAAGTGTAGAAGCGTGTATGGACAAGTCTGAGAGGAGCGAGAGAGTGCTGTTGATTGGAGACATGAATGGCAAAGTTGGGAATGTACGAGTGGATGGAGTGGTTGGTCAGTGGGGTGTGCCAGCTGACGTAGATGGGAATGGAAGTGCTTTGGTGGACATCTGTGCTTGTAAGGGGTTGGCAATAGCCAACACCTACTTTCGGCATAAGATGATCCACCGGTATACATGGAGAGTGATGAGGAGGATGGATGGTGAACTTGTTGAACGAAAGGCAATGATAGACTACGTGTGTGTGGATGAGCGAATGAGAAGACAAGTGTTGGATGCAAGAGTGTGGAGAGGGTGGGGGAATGGAGTCTCGGACCATCACTTAGTGATGGCCAAGGTAGAGCTGCAAAGAAAGTGGTTGAGGAGACGAAGGGGAAGACAGGAGGAAGCAACTCCTGTGAGAAGAGTGGAGAAATTGCAAGATAGTGAGAAAATGACAGAGTATAAGAGCATAGTGGAAGAAAGATTGGGAAGGTACGAGCTAGAGCAGATGGAAGGGGTGGAAGACGTATGTAAGATATTCACGGAAGAGATAGGTGCAGCGTGTGAGGCGGTTTGTGGAGTGAGAAGGAGATGCAAGGGTGTGCAAGGGACAGCATGGTGGAATGATGAGGTGAAACGAGCTGTGGAACAAAAGAAGAAGGCATATAGTGAATGGTTAGCGAGTAGAGGTAGGGGAGAAGATGAGAGAGAGAAGAGAGAGGTATATGTGAGCAGGAGAAGGGGGGTTAAGAGACTGGTGAAGGAGAGTAAACAGAAAGTGGATGAAGAGTTTGGGAGGAATCTGAGCGTGAAATGGAGGGAGAGTAAGAAATTGTTTTGGAAGGAGATAAAGAAAGTAAGGCAGTGTGAAAAGGGAAATAGTAGGGGAGTGAAAGATAGGAATAATAGATTGTTGGTGGAGAAGAGAGAGAAACTGAGGAGATGGAAGGAGCACTTTGAGGATTTGTTTAATGTAGAGAGTGAGAGCAGTGCGAGTATAAGTGGTTGGGGAATGGCTGGGAGAAGAAGAGATGAGAGGAGGGAGGAAGAGATCAGTAGGGAGGAAGTAGTGGAAGCGATGAAGAAGATTAAGTTGGGAAAGGCCCCAGGAACTGATGGAGTGTGTGGTGAAATGCTTAGGTATGGGGGTGAGATTGTTGTGGAGTGGATATGGAAGTTGTGTAGATTGGCTTGGGAAGAGGGAAGAGTTCCAGAGGACTGGAAATCAGGTATAATTGTTCCTTTATACAAAGGAAAAGGGGAGAGAGAAGTATGTGGTAACCATAGGGGCATTTGCCTACTTAGTGTGACTGGTAAATATGGTAGAATATTCATTGATAGGGTTAGGCATATGACAGAGGAGCTAGTTGGAGAAGAACAAGGGGGATTTAGGAAGAGAAAAGGGTGTGTAGATCAGATATTTGTTCTAAGATGTTTAGTGGAGAAGTATCTAGAGAAGGGAAGGAAAGTGTATGCTGCCTTCATGGACTTGGAGAAAGCTTATGACAGAATAGATAGGCAAGGTATGTGGAAGGTATTAAGAATATATGGAGTGGAGGGGAAATTGTTGAGTACTGTGAAGAGTATGTACGAGGGAGCTAGGGCTACGGTGCGAGTGGATGGTAAGCTGATTGAGTTCTTTGATCTCAATGTGGGACTGAAACAGGGTTGTGTGATGTCTCCATGGCTGTTTAATATATACACGGATGGGGTTGTAAAGGAGGTGCAGGGTAGGGCAGTGGATGTGGGGGTGGCTCTAATGAGTGAGGGTGAGATTTGGAAGCTTCCGGTGTTGCTGTTTGCTGATGATACAGTACTGTTGAGTGAAGATGAATGGGAGTTGCAAGGTTTGGTGAATGAATTTGGGACAGTGTGTAGGAGGAGGAATCTGAAAGTTAATGTAAACAAAAGTAAAGTTATGGTGTTTGAGAGGAATGAAGTCACAGAGTGTGCAGTGAGGTTGGATGGTGAGGATATGGAGAATGTGAGTGCATTCAAGTACTTGGGTAGTGTGATGAGTAAGGACGGAACTTTGGGGGATGAAGTGCGTGAAAGGGTACAGCAGGGAAGGAAGGTTGTTGGTACACTGAAAGCAGTGATGAGAAATAGGGAGGTGAGTATGGAAGTTAAGAAGTCACTGCATGATAGTATTGTGATCCCTACCGTGACGTATGGAAGTGAGGCATGGACCTTGCAAGAGGGGAACAAGTCAAGAGTGAGAGCAGTGGAAATGAGTTACTTGAGAGGAGCATGTGGAGTGACATGGAGGGACAGGTTGACGAATGAAGAAGTGAAGGAACGCTGTGGGGTGGATGTGGATGTGGTTGAGAAGATTAGGAGAAATACACTGAGGTGGTTTGGACAAGTGGAGAGAATGGAGAATGAAAGACTGACTAAGAGGGTGTATGTAGGTGAGGTGGAGGGAGGGAGAGGGAGAGGTAGACCGAGGATGAGGTGGAGGGATGGAGTTGAGAGGTATATGATGGAGGGGGGGGTGAGTTGGGGGGAGGGTAGTCGAATGGTGGGTGACAGAGCGACTTGGAGGCGTTTTGTCTGCGGCCACCCTTTGCGGGATTAGGGCGTCGGGCTATAGATAGATAGATAGATAGATTTGGATTACGGCAGTTAGAATTTAGCGCCGACTTCTGTAATCCTAACCACGGTTAGGATTACGGCAGTTAGAATTAAGTTGTTTGGTTTGGTGGTTCAGTTAAGTTTAGGTTAGGTCAGGTCAGGTCAGTTTTAGTTAGGTTAGATTAATACTGCTACAGTTCAGCTTCAACCGCTACAATTTAGCAGTCATGTTTGGTTTTTCTGGTGTGTTAGAAATATGTTCCGTTAGGTTATTTAGGTTAAAATGGCTACCGTAAAAAGGAAGTGATCAGGATTACGACAGCTAGAATTTAGCAGCGATGGCAGTAATCTAACCACGGCCTTAAATATACCACGTGCTTGCATTTCTGAAGACAGTAGTGAAAAGCGGAATGGTTTACAAGTCTGTTACATAAAGTGCTCTCGGAAATAAGCAGTGAAGTTGCCTGGATCACCACTGTATGAGACACAGGTAACTTGGGAATATTAGAAGTCAACGACTGGGCTGTGTGCATGTAGCAGTCACTGAGCTCTATAGGGGTAGCAGTAGTTTGATCGTAAACGGGTAGCACCAGTCTCCTAAAAATCTATAAATAAAGATAGTATCGCACACACAAAAAATGATAACAAACATTTTAAAAAATTGCAAATGCATTTCGTGAATGTAAAGGTACTAACTAGTGACATGAATATGATATCAGTATAAAAAAAGATACGAAGATATTTGAGAAGGGGCGGGTGATGCTCCTGCTTCATATTCCAGTACTTTCAACCCCGAGAGACCTCTTCGTGCGCCGTACGAGGAACCTCTTCGCTTTAAAACTACGGCTGGCGCGACGAAGAGCTTGCTCGTGCGAAGAGGTAGTTTAATACTACCAGCCTTTATCTCTTTTCTATTGCTACTTCAATGGTCACTGCTCCTCTGAACTGTCTGCTTTCATCCCTTCACCACTACGGAGGGTGCGTAGCATCCGTCTAGCAAGAAATTCTCATCCCTTTTATGTCCAACTCTCTAATGCAAGAGTTAACAGTTACTCCCAGTCCTTCATGTATGCAACTGGTCAGCTCTGGAACTGTTTCCCTCTGTCTGTATTTCCTACTTCCTATGATTTCCAATCTTTCATACGCAGTGTGTCCAGGCATCTCGAAGTGAAAGGATCTTGAATTTGGCTGTCTGTTGTATTGCTTTTGTTTTTTCTTAGAGGGAATGGTTTGCGGGCTCCTGGCCTTTAGTTCCTTCTGCTTTGCATTAAGAAAAAAAAAATAGTGAGGAGCGCATAAAATTGTTTGAGTGATTTCCTTAAGAAGCTGAGTCGGTTTTCCAAGAGTGTTTAGGTTTTCGGCTTTTCAGCGACGTTCCTTCCATACTGCTACATATACAATTCCTTTACAACAGTATGTACTCAGCAAAGAAGATATTGCTAGATGTTTCATGAATACAATATTATTAAACATGAGAAAATACAGTCGTCAGAATCATTTCACCTATTGTGCCTTGATAGCACGATTTACACCTTTGCAGCCAGCGTCCTCAATATAGAACGGAACTGGGCATTTTCATAATTTAATAAAGAAGGGAACCCCGGGGTAGCGACCTATGAGTTTCGCGACTATGTACCGACAGGCGGAGGACGGTACGCCTAGCACCCTTCCAGCAAAATCCCTCGCACGGTAACTCTGGGAGCTAAGGGGTTAACGTTCTGTATTTATAAGAGATGTTTCCTATTTTTTTTTTTCATGAGCCAGGCTTTGGCTGTTGACAAGACTGTCCGTTCACAGAGGTCTATATGGTACCTGCAGGCACGGTAGACAGTTGGTGCTTTCACTCCTGGCAAACACATTGAGTTAATGTGCATTATCCCACTGACTCACATTACATCTATTGCATACCTTTGCCCACCAAATATCTTACCATTTCAACCTTATGTTTTGTTTTTGTTAAACCATAGTCTCTCTGTCCGAGCAGACCAGTCGAACGCAGGTAGGATATTGCCCCTAAGGTATCGTCCTATTGGTTTCCCATACCGTCAGTGTTGTGTCTGCGCCTAAGTGTGGCATGTGCTGTGCAGTGCCCCATTATGTAGGTTATATTGTGTGGGCATATTGTGCGAGCGGGACACGTGTCATCTGTGACTGCACCTAACCCAAATCTATGAGGAGGGCTGGGTGGTGTCTTGATCAAAGCCTGGCTGGGTGAACTCTAGCAGATCTGTTTAAGAACACTTCTGATGGATAGATGTTGTGATGAGGGGAGAGGGGAGGTTGTAATATAGCGATCTGATAGAAGTGTTGTATTGTTCTGTGCGTGAAATGAGTATAAATATGTAAATAAGTATATAAATGAAATGTCTGGAGTTGGGATATTGCTGAACTGGGTGTTGTGAAATGAAGCCACTGAATTTTTCAGTGAGGTTGGATGGTGAGGAAATGGATCTGTGAGTGCATTAAGTACTTGGGTAGTGTGATGAGTAAGGATGGAAGTTCGGAGGATGAAGTGCTTGAAAGGGAAAGGTTTGCTGGTTCATTGAAAGCAGTGATAAGAAATAGAGAAGTGACCATGGAAGTAAAAAAAGGTTGCTGCATGATAGTATTCTAGTACCAACTTTAACCTATGGAAGTGACGCTTGGAACTTGTTGGAAGGATACGAGTCAAGAGTGAGAGGAGTGGAAATGAGTTATTTAAGAGGAACCTGTGGAGTTACATGGAGAGACAGACTGACAAAAGAGGATGTGAAAGAACGTTGTGGTGTGGATGTGGATGTGACAGGAGGTGGTTTGGCCATGTGGAGAGGATGGAGAGCGGGAGACTAACGAAGAGAGTGTATGTGAGTAAGATAGAAAGGGGAGAAGGAGGGGGAGGCCGAGGATGAGATGAAGGGATGGAGTGGAGAGGTATATGAGAGAGGAGGAGTGTGTGGTGGAGGGAGGACAATGAAATGGGGGGGGGTGACAGGGCGACATGGAGGCGATTTGTTTAGGCCACCCCTCACGGGATTAAGGCGTCTGGTAATAAAGAGATATTGTAGACAGAGTGTTTTTTGTGCATATTTTTTTTTTTTGAAGGCTTTACAGTATCATGTAATGACACTGGTGTTTTGTTGTACCCAGACTGCTGCATAGAATTATGTGTTTCTCATACAACGAGACATGCTCTGACAGGGAGAACTTTTGTTTCAAAGTATATGTGAGATGTGGAAGTGGTTTTGATGCATGCAGTAATGATGCATAGGGTTTTGTTCTGTGTGCTTTCCAAGGTGTTTTATTGATTCTCAAATACGATGAGGCCCATCCAAGGAAGGCACTGGAAATAATATATTATTTGTAGAGTAGGAAGTGTTTTTTTTTTTTTTTTTTTTTTTTTTTTTTTTTTTTTGCCGGAAGTGTGTCCCTGTAAGTGCCCTTAAGTGCGCTGAGTCCGGGAGTGCACCGGATTTTTATGTTTTTATATGGTCCTTGAAGGCGAGTCTGGTGTCTTATGTCACTGAAAGTATTGAATGTGTTTAATGGGGTATATTTGTTCACATGACTGCTGCTGATGATGATTGTGGTGGTGGATTTAACTGGAACAATAATATTGTCACCCTAGTGCACTCAATCCGTGCCTGAAGGGTACTGAGGTAGTCTTTTCGCTGTGAGCAAGTTGTGTCTATGCTGCGAAGTGTCCGTGTTGTGCTAATGTCATGTACATATCAGGCAACGTTTGTGGACATTTATGTAGGAATTCCATGCACGTATAAACTGCAGACCTTAGATGAACCGTGGAAATCCACTGGGGAAGCATCGTGTTTGTTAAGGCTTGCCCTGGAGTGTAGCATGTGCATGTTTACCAGATAAGTAGTTGCCAAGCCTGCGTTTGGTGTTGGTCTCCTTATTTGTATTATAGATTCAAGTGATTAGTTTGCATTGAGGTTTGGAGTCTCAGAATTTTACAAATGTCTTTTATAGAAGAAGTGCATGTTGTGCGGGTCTTACGGAGTTGGTCCCATCAGATGTGTGTTGTGTGAGGTTGGTAAGTAAGGTGACTGGAATGGAGTGCTCTAAAGCCATGCTCTGAAGGAGGAAGGGGAATATGAGGTGTGTCTATGTTAATAATCAGACGTTCAGTTATCTTGGATGGTATACCTTATAGTGCTGTGGATCTGAAAGATAAAGGATCTGATGGATCATTGTTTGGTTTAAGTATAGTGATGACTGTTCCATGTCTTCAATCATTGGGAATGTTGCAGTGTATGTATGAGTAGTCGCTGATGTTTGTGCGAGCCTGAATGACTTGTGGTCCGAAATGTTTCAGGTATAGGTTGCTGATGCAATCCAGCCCTGTGCTTGTGTAGTTCATTGTTTCTTGATAATGTTACGGGTCTGTTTTGGAATAAAAGAATTCCACCGTGTATTCTGCCTAAGCAGAAAAGATTGTTTCCCAGGCTCAGTACATCTTGGTGTAAGGTGATATGTATGCGAAATTATTCACGTTTATCTCTGGCTGTTTTTTGTAAGAAGCGATGAGTTCGGTGTTGGAGGTGAAGGCATCGTGGGTTTGGGAGTTGTTTGTTTGTGACTTAGTGATGCTTTTAAGTGTTTTGTAGAGCCGAAAGTGGTCCGTAGCATCGTTGAGTGATGTTACATAGATTTTCCAATTCTCTGTTCTCTTTGTATAAATTTTGTTGTTTATTGCGTTGTTTCGCTGATGAAGCTTTGTGACTAAATCTGTGTTACTTATTTTATCGTGTGAAGCATTACTTACCCAAGAGGTGATCGTGATGTGCTCCTTGCATTCATTAGCCCGTATACTGTGTAACCATTATAAATCTGGCCCACCGAAGCAAATGCCCTAATATACACTTTATGTGGATCACTGAGTAGGTAAACAATCAATACGAAATGAGGAGAGGAAAAGTTTTTGCTGGAGCGGGGGTGTTATAATCAACCAATGGGAGTCTTGGGAAAATAGGAGATATCATAACTCCGTCCCAGACTTGTATGGGGAGGAACTGGTTGGGTTGGTGGGATGACTGCGAATTCTCTTGTCTGTAGGTTCATCCTGGGGGCCTTATTCTTGATGAAAAGGGTTTCTAATGTTTGTAGGCATCTCGTATCATAAGCTTCCCCGATGACCTGTGTTTTCTCCTTGAATGTGTACTGCGACTGCGTCTAAGGTGTGTTATAGGGGTACCATTCTGCAGGTGCAGATTTTTTCTTCGACTAAGCTTAGTGGTTTAATATCCTGTGTATGAAGAGGGGAGGGACTCACACTCCCCTAGTTTTCAAGTATATTCTTGCACAACATGACCCTCGTATATGTCCGACGTTTGTCTAGTCGGGTTATTTTTGACATGTAGGTTTGTAGTTTTCTTGTTTTATAACACGAAGTCGAAGGTGTCGGGGCCTTTTTTGTTTAACATTCCTGATCAGCTGGTTCATTATTCTTTTTCTGTTCTGTATTCAGGATGTGAACTTTGTAACATACTAAATCAGATTCAACTCCTCCCATATTTTGGATGAAGAAAAGACCAGAAATACTCGTGCTCTACTCATGGGAGACTTCAATACAAAAGTTAGCAAATCGAAAATGGAGAAGCATGTATGGGAAAATTCGAAGTAGGAGAGAGGAATGACCCAGATGAAATGATGGTAAAATTTGCTGAATGTATAACATGAGAGTAATGAACATATTCTTCCATAAAGAATAGGGAGAAAATGGACCTGGAAAAACCCAAATGGGAAACAAAGTGTGTAATCGACTTCATTACAGCAGATAAGAACAACACAATCACTAATGTCACAGTTGTCAACAAAGTAAATATATACAGTGACCACAGAGTGGTAGGTTGCACAGCCAGATTCATTTTCAGAATTAGAAATAAGCTGATTGAAAAGAGAAAGTTATGCCCAATTAAAAGTAAGCGAAAGCAAAGCAGCCTTTCCGTTAGAAAATAAGAAGGAACAGATTTCAGGCTCCAAGTTATGCTCAGTGTGACACTGATAAATTCAATGATAGACCAACAAAAGTGTTAAGAAAATCAGCGGAGGTAGTAAGGAAAACAAAGACAACCATACTCAACCTGTATGCAAGAACGATCCTAGAGCTCACGAAAAAAGAAAGGAGATGAACATATAAGGAAAGAAAGATGAAATATAAACAGCAGAATTAAATAAGCTTATCAACAAGAGATTGAAAGAAGAAAAGAGAAAGAGAGCATGGGTCAGATCAGAGAAACCACACAAAAAAGAAAAAGTCTGAAACAAAACCGAAGCAAAATGGCACTAGGAAAGCAACAAATTATATAACTAAAAGAGAAAAATGGTGAAGTCATGATAACGCAGAAATAGGATGATGAAGAAAGTTGAAGAATTTTACAAAGAACTGTATGCATCAAAGACAACGGTACCAATAGCTAACTTCTCAGCTGACACAAGTGAAATACCTGAGGTAACACCAGACGAAGTAAACATTTTTCTTAAAAATATGAAAAAAGGAGAGGTCCCAGAAGATGAAATAGTAATAGATTTCCTGTCGGATGCAGGAGTAAAAGTTCAAAACCGACTCGTCACCTTACTTGCCCAATGTATAAGAAGAAAATTCCCAAAACAATGTGTAATGCAATAGTTATTTTGATTTACAAGAAAGGCGACTGAAAAGATCTTAGTAACTCTCGATCCATTAGCATATTACCAGTTATTAAAAAGTCCACAAAAGTCCTTGCGAACAGAATAACAACTAATTTGGAAGAAAACCAACCTCGTTAACAGCCAGGAGTCCAAGGCGGGTATTCGACAACTGATCATCTACACACTATGAATCAGCTAATTGAAAAAAAAAAAAAAAAAAACTATAGAATACGATAAAATATAATAAACCACTGTGCTTAGGTGTCGATTACGAAAAGGCTTTCGACTAAGAGGAGCACATAGCAATGACAAACTCATTGCGGGAACAAGGAGTAAACGAAAACATTGTAAAACTGCCCGAAAACATAATACAAAGAGGGAACTACAAACTTAAGGTACATGTGGACTAAGAAAAAATTTGGAGTAAGAAAGGCGTGCGTCAGGGAGATACAATTTTACCAAAATTATTTGCAGTATGTGTTGACAGCATTTTCAGAAAGCAAAACTGGGAGAAAGAAGGAGTTAACACAGATGATGGAAACTTTAACCATTTAAGATTTGCAAGTGAAATTGTCCTAATCTCGGAAACTGCAGACACATTACAAGAAATGTTTAATTTCCTATATAGAGAAAGTCTTAAAGTAGAGCTAAGGTTGAACTGGTTTAAAAGCAAAGTGATGTTTTCCCAAAGTTGCCTGCCAGTATGTCCGAAACGAAAGGTATAAAATGAATGTATTATCCCAGCTATGATGTTCGGCTGTGAGATCTGGAAACTGACAAAATCAATGGAAACAAAGTAATCCATACACAAATAGCACTGGGAAAGTCAGTGTTAGGAATATCTTTGAGAGACAGAAAGAGATCAACTTGGATGTGAGGTCAGAATAAAGTAAAAGATATTATTGAAGTTATAAAAGAACAGAAATGGAGGTGGGCAGGTCATGGAGCAGAAATAAGGAATAACCGATGAAGCAAGAGGCTGACTGACTGGACTCCAGGAGATTGTAAGCGTAGCAGAAAAAGGCCAAACAGAGGTGGATAAATGAAATAGATAAATTTGCAGGCAAAACGTGGCAGAGATTAACTCACTGAAAGATTTCGTGGAGAAGGTTGAGAAGGCCTTTGTTCAGTAGTGGACATGAAGTGACATTATGAAGATGATGATGATGATGATGATGATGAGAGACAGACAGACAGACAGAGAAATATGGACTGGTTGTACTGTGCACTGTATGTCGTTTGGTAAGCAAGAGAATAAATATATACCAGTACCAGCATAAATAACCACAGTTACCGTGTCGCCATCAATCAGTGGTGCAGGTGCATCAAACTCACAAGTATGAATCATGTGCTTCCATGTTGTTATTGATACAACTGAAATCAGTCACATGAGACAGACAGACAGACAGACAGACAGAATAACACAACAAGGATTACAAGACAGTTGTGGCATTTATGCAAATGGAAAGGGGATGGATGATGGGGTTGTTATGGTCTTGTGGAAAGAATGGGTATGAATAGGGTGGTGAAAAGGGTATATCTCAGCAAGCATGAACATAGGAGGATGCATGGATGGCCAAGTAGGTAGACAGTTATGGTAAATGAGTGTGTGTGAAAGAGAGTCTGGAAGCTGTTGAGGTTAGGGAACTGACAAGAGACAGTTGGCTGGAAGAATTTTTTTTTGGGGGGGAAGTTCATGACCACAATTTGGCTCCTCGATTTGTTCAAACAGTAGTCGGACTGACTTTGTCGGATAAGTGAATGTGACGTTGCGTGCCTAATAAGTTTTGCTCTATCGTGTGGAGTGGGGATTACGGGGGCTTCAACGGTGAGCGTATGGGAGTTTGACCCGTTCGTTTAGGCAAACTTTGGTTAATATGTCATTTTGGCGGGTTCTTTCTGGTTCTCTGATCCCTCCTTCACCCAACCCAAGGATGGGAAAGAAGTTCTGGATGATGATCATGATGCTTATGATGATGGTTAGCCTGTGCATGCATGATGCAGAAATAGACTGTTGTATAGAAAAATATACTTTTTCCCCTCCACCTGACAAAGTCAGAGGAGGGTATTTTATCACTGGCGTCCGTCCGTAGAGTTGGGCGGCTGGCCGGGCGTAGAAATTTCGTTTCAGGAGCAAATCTCTGAAAGTATTAACTATGGAGTCATGTCAGTTCACAAAGTTATGTCTCATAGTGAACTGGTGCCTTTTGATAGGTAGAATGTTGTGTCTTAAGCAGCTTTTTTAAATTAATAAAAAAGTAAAAAGGCGTAGAGATTTCATTCCGGAGCAAAACTCAAAAAGAATTATCTATAAAGACATGGAACTTTCACATAGTTATGTGTCTTATAGTGCACTGGTGCCTTTTCATAGAATGCTGTTTCTTAAGTAGTTTTTTGAAAATAATGAAAAAGTATTTTAAAAAAAATCTCAGACATTTCAACGCACCTCGCAAGTAATCTTAGGGGACCAGGTTACGTTTACCGTGGATGAACTACCGAAATAAAGTTTTAATGTTTCTGTGTTATACGGGGGGTGGGGGGGGGAAGAGGGAAGGTGAGGGCTGTTATGAGCTTGGTTTGGTGTTAAGGCAGGTCGGGGCTACGTGCTTGGTCACAGCTTATCGTTGATGATGATGGTGGTAGTGGTGATGGTGGTGGTGGTGGTAGTGATGATGATGATAATGGTGGTGGTGATAGTGATGGTGGTGGTGGTGGTGGTGGTGGTGGTGGTGATAATGATGGTGGTGGTAATGGTCTTGGTGGTGGTGGTGGTGATAAATATGATGATGGTGGTGGTAGTGACGATGGTGGAGGTGATGGTGGTGATGATGATGATGATGATGGTGGTACTGATGATGTTGGTGTTTTTTTTTTTTTTTTTACTTCCTTTCACACTTCCCTATTCCATATCGTTGTTTTTTTTGTTTTTTTTTAATGTATCTGTTATACAGAGGGGGTTAGGGGGTGAAAGCCGTTATACTGTACTCTTGGTTAGGTGTGCAGGGAGGTGGGGGTATATACAAGGTCAGATGGAGGGTTCTAACAGCGTAGCGTTGGCAATATTGTAATTATGTTAGCGAAACATGTGAAAAGCAGATAGATTTTTAAATGATTTGTTGCCTACTGCTAGTGGTATATGACATCCTTTTCGTACTCCAGTGAATGTAGTCCTGACAGAAATCAGAGTAAGATTCACATAAACTATGCATATTACGGAATGGTAAGCGCAGTTAGTATACAGAAATTTCACAGACTAATCAGTTTTGTGAATGTTTCTAAAAAACGGAATTCTGCAACGGTATAATGATAGACAGATAGAGAAATGGGTAGATAGATGGGCAAATACATAGATAGATAGATAGGTAGGTAGGTAGAGATATAGATAGATTGACTGATAGATAATGGTAATGAAATAGTCTTTCAGACAGAAAAAGAATCATAATATAGTGTAATGTGTCGGTGAAGGGCGAGAAACTACATGTGGTTCTTTACGCAAGGAAAAAGGAATCAAAGACTAGAAGAGTTGTTGTTCCCTTTCAGAAGAGAGACAGACAGACAGAGACAGAGCGAGAACATTTGTTCGAGAAGTATGGGCAAATTGCGTTTAAAGGATTGGGGTCATAGTCAGAAGAAAAAACAGAGTGGGGAAGATAAGTATCAGGATTGTCCTGTTGCACACGCAAGTGACTGGGAGTAACAACTAATTCTTGCATCATAGAGCTGAACAGAAAAGGGGTAAGTGTGCAGTGCCAGTCAGGCGCAAAGCTCCCGCTATAATGGAGAGGGATGCCAGCAGTCAGTTCAGAAGAGCAGTAACCACTGAAATAGCGACAGTACAGAGATGAAGATGCAACAGTGCAGCGGGGAGAGAGAGGATGAAAAGTGTCAGTAAGAGAAGGAGTCTTGATAAGACGAAAAGCCCTTGACTGCTCTGTGTTTGGAGGAGCAGTGTGTGGCGATCTCTCCACATATGAGAGTTTTTCACAGGGGCAAGTAAAACCCCTGTGCAAAACCCACAGTTGTGCAGGGGTAAAAAAACAAAAAAATAAATAAGTAAATAAACGCATAGTCGGTTGGGAGCACCTAATCCCTTGGAAGCAGATTTTGCAAGAGAGGCAATTTGAACTTTCCATGATAAGAAAAATAAATACCAAGGATACTAACAGAAGATGAAGGAGTGAGTAGTTGAAGGTTAAAGTATACTTTTGCGGAAGATTGTGGTGCTTCGATAGATACCGCAAGAGGGCAGCCTGGAACTTGGAGACATATGCCATACTTGGTCGAAAGCCTTTGTGATGTCAGAGGCAATAGCAGAGCTTTGCGAAAGTCCCGAAAGGAGGATGGCCACAAGCTAGAATAGTAGGTGAGAAGATCGCCAGTGGAGCGTCCAATGCGGAACCCATACTGGCGATTGGGGGGGAAAAAAAAAAGTTATGATTGGAAAGGTGTTATATTTATTATTTTCTTAGAACAAGCTCCAGTACTTTAGAAATAAAGAATACTAATGCAATTAGCCGATAGTCAGAGGGCTGGAAAAGGTCGTCATTTTTCGCGACATGCTAAAGGACAGCAAATTTCCAGAAAGAAGGAAACAGGCAATAGCCAAAGATTTTACCAAAGTAAGCTGTCAGCAAAGAAGCACAGTTCTTGAGAACAGCAGGGATCCCATCAGATGTATTGAGGAGCTTGCGTTTCTTTGGTGCAGTATGAGAGAGAGAGAGAGAGAGAGAGACAGACAGACAGAGAGACAGACAGACACAGACAGACAGACAGACAGACAGACACAGAGAGAATATATTGAGTATATGAAGAACAGGCACCCAGTGATGTAATATACTTGTCGCAACAAAGGACCCTGGTTTGCAAGAGAGATCTGAGTACAGAGGCTGGAATAGGACTGGGGGAAGTTGTGACAGCGCCAAAATTTACCCGTTTCAGCATGAAATAAATATACAAGCGTTTTTGCAAGACTGTATTGCCCTTATCCTACTGACAAACATGCAAAGGTTGTAGGCTTAAACTTGATTTTCCTATCGTATAAAATTTTGAAAATACTCTCCAGAGAAACATCATTCTGCCGGTAGGCGGTAATGGGTTTCCATATGTCTTTGAAGCCTTGCATGGACATGAATATAAAAAAAAATAACAGTAAATGCATGTGGTGTGCATAGGGTGGCTATGATAAGAAATTTCTATTCGTGTAAGATGTGAGTGAAGGAATACCGGTGGCCAAAGAGTACAAGATATCGTTCCGAAAGCATGGGTATGAAGTGAAATGAAAAGGCATATGTAAGTGAGACTGAGGGCAGGAGGCGTCCTGGAAACGAAAGACAGTGGACAGATGGATTAAATTAGTGTGGAATTAAACAGTGTGATATTCGTCGGCAACAACAAACCCACAGTACTCATTCGGAACTTGTAATGATATCGATGTTTGTGCAAATGACCAACTTACTCTCATTGATGGTATTATATAATAAAAAACAATCACTTACCGTTTGGGTATTAGCTCATGCTCATGGCATGATTGTCTGTCGGACAGGATTGCACTGAACTATATATTTATAATAAAACTAAAACAGACAGAGAAACAAATCTCTCTCCATGCCTGATGACGAAGGTATTAAAAGTTTCCTTCCTCACCTTCGGTGCCGAAAGCTGTCGGGTGGATATCGGTGATTGTGTTGTTATCTAGGTCAACAGACCTAAGTAGACGATGCACAGGGTTGATAAAGTCCTCAATTAACTGACCAGAAATCACGTTCTCACTCAGATCCAGAATGGTAAGATATTGGTTCTGGAAAACGTTAGGAGGCATTTCAGTGGGTCCCAGTTCCATTCTCCTTAGGTACAACTTTTCCAAGTTGGTTGCACCGGCGAAAGTGGTCTCGGTCAAGGTCAGACCTGTATTGCCCGATAAGCGGAGGGTTGTCAGAGAGTCTGACACAATGTCCGGCGGTGTGGTCGCCCTGTTGTTTGCTGTGTTGAATTCCCTCAAGACTGTAAATAAATCTAGTGTCTCGAAAGGGAAGACAGCTATATCGTTACTTGACAAGTCAAGCATGGAAAGTGTGCCATGGGAATTAACTAGCGTTTCCTCCTCGATAGTGCTGATGTAAGTGTTTGATATATAGATTTCCTGATAAGTAGTAGGACCGAACACTCCAGCTGGTAGGCTATTGAGCTGTGGTGCAGCAGCATCAGGCTTGATAGTGAGGGACTTAAAATCCGTAAATGGAAAGTTTGTCCCAGCAAAAGCTGCTGCCAGTTGCTCGGTGCTTGTGGTCTCGGAACAGTCAAGGTAAAGGTTCAGTTCTACGTCAGCAGTACAGATACAAGGGTATATTTCGGTGTCCACAGGACATGGCCACTCTGACATTTGAGCTTGAGTCGGGACGATGGTAACAATCGCCAGCAGCAGCGTTGCCACGAGTGTTGCCTTCATTGCTGCCTGTCTCTGGTTGGTCTGTCGGGTCTGGAGACTAATCTTGCTGCTATTTATATACCCTCGCTGATGTTTCTTATCCGCAATGCACCCCTGCGAAATTTATCATTGCTTCATTACTCCGTCCATTCCTTTCTTCCTCGCGTTCTTTTATGCCTCATTCTCTCTCCTCTTTCTTCCTGTATGTTCGTTGTACTTCAGTCCCACATTACCTCCTCTGTCTCAGTTTCTGATCATCATGTCAGGTATATACAATTGTATCATTAACTAGCAATTTTGCTTGTAAAGATTAGCCCCTATATTTTGTCAGCATAAAAGAAGCTGCGTTCAGTGATCATTTCAATTGAATGAAAAAGAAAAATGTACTATTTTTATGATACGTAAGAGTTTTTGGTATGAAACTTAAATTGGCGATAGTCTGAAAGATGAAAGTAGTAGTAGTAACAATGAGATTTATAGCTGTGACAACAGGTAGGATGGTGAAAGCAGTTTGGGTGGTGACAACAATTAGGGTGGTGACAATAGTTAGGGTGGTGACAACAGTTAGGGTGGTGACAACAGTTAGGGTGGTGACAAAAGTTAGGGTGATAACAACAGCTGGGATGGTAACAAAATTTGGATGGTACTGACATGCATGGCAAGCACGATGTTATGTTTCAGTTTGGCCTTTCATTAGTATAACACACGTTCAGTCTGTCTCTTCAGTAGTATGTTTCATTCAGTCTATCGCTTCAGTAGCATGTCACACGCTGAGTCTGTCTCCCCGACAGAGCATCACACGTTCACTCTGTCTCAGCAGTGTCATCGTCACAATCATCATCACCATATCCAATTTTTTATTAATAGCCTATTGTATATATATTATATTATGTACCCACTTCAGGCACAAAATGATCCATAGTTATACATGGCGAGTGATGAGAAGGTTGGGTGGTAAACCGAATGAAAGGAAGGCAATGATTGATCATGTGTGTGTGGATGAAAGGATGAGAAGGTGTGTAATGGATGCAAGAGTATATTAAAGAGGTTGCGGGAGTGGACTTTAAAAGAAATGGAGAAATGGAGAAATAGAGGAAGGGAAGGACAGGAGGAAGTAGTTCATATAAGGAGGGTTGAAAGGTTACAAGAGGACGGAAAACAGGCAGAATATAAGAGGGAAGTGGAGGAGCGATTGGGTAAACAAGGATTGGAGCAGATGGGGGACGTGGAAGGCGTGTGCAAGATATTCACAGAAGAAATCTGTGCAGCATGTGAGGTGGTGTGAGGGGTGAAGAGAAGACGAAAGGGGGTGCAGCGAACAGCATGGTGGAATGAAGAGGTGAGAGAGGCTGTGGCACAAAAGAAGAAAATATAGTGAGTGGATGAGAAACGGGCGTGGAAGAAGTTGAGAGACGGAAGAGAGAGTTATATGTAGAGAGGAAGAGAAAGGTGAAAAGATTAGTAAGAGAGAAGTAAGAAGAGATCGGATAAGGAACTTGGTGGAGGGAATGTAAGAAAATGTTCTGGAAAGTGGTAAAGAGAGTTAGACAGGGTGCCAAGGAAGTTAGTTGGGGAGTGAAAGACAAAAATAGTAGACTACCAGTGGAGAAGGGACAAAAGGTGAGCAGATGGAGAGAACACTTTAAGGAATTGTTGAACATAGAGAATGAAAGTAATGTGAGTATAAGTGGCTGGGGAATGGCTGGGAGGAGGGATATGAAAAGAAAGGAAGAAATCAGTAGGATGGAAATCGTGGAAGCAATGAAGAAAGTTTAAAATGGGGAAAGCCCTAGGAACTGATGGAGTGTGTGGTGAAATGCTGAAGCATGGGGGAGAGATTGTCGTAGAGTTGGTGTGGAAGATGTGCAGATTGCCCTGGGAGGAGGGTAGAGTCCAGGAGGATTGAAAGTCACGTATAATTATTCCCCTGTACAAAGGAAAAGGGGAAAAAGAAGTGTGTGGTAATCATAGGGGGATTTGTCCTCTTAGTGTAATAGGAAAAGTAAATGGTAGGATACTTATTGACAGAGTTAGGGAAATAACAAGGGAATTAGTTGGAGAAGAACAGGGAGGTTATAAGAAGGGAAAAGATTGTGTAGATAGGATACCGGTATTCATTCTTAGAGCTTTAGTGGAAAAGTTTCTAGAAAAGGGAAAGAAGTTGTATGCGCCCTTCATGGATTTGGAGAAAGCATATGACATGGTGGTTAGACAAGGATTGTGGAAAGTATTAAAAATTATGGAATAGTGAGGAGTAAACTGCAGCACCAGTCGAGCAGGGCAGTACTCCCAAGGTGGTTGGAAGGCTGATGACAGGGAGAGCTGGAGCTCCCGTTTCATCAGCCCTCTGGACTAGATCCTGACCATCCCCCCTTGCTGAATTTTTTCAGTGTTTCATTAACACAGAGAGTAGGCCAGCATGCTTTCCAATACAAGTTTCTCTAACTGTCAAGACCAAACTAAATGCACAGTACACACTACACTTCCCTTTCAAAATTAAAAAAGTAAAATGGCAGCAGAAAATCATTCCTCGGAGTCCCCGGGGGAGGACCATAAATTCCCCCACCATCCGCCCCTCTCCCAGTGACGACTCAGAGAGATGCCTGGAACCACTGTCCAACTCACTTCTTCATTTCTACAACATTCGCGGCCTTTCCTCAAACTTTCTCTCTGTTGAACACTACCTCTCCTCTAAACCTCACCTTCTCTTGACAGAGACTCAGCTGTCTGAGGCAACTGACAGCAAATCCTTTTCTGTTTCCTCCTACTTTATCTATACTCATTTCAAAGCAAAAGGTGAATGTTGTGTCTATGTATGCAACGATTTATCTTGTTCTTGTGTTCCTGAAATTGATTCTTCTGAATTCTCTACTCTCTGGCTTCGGCTTTCTTGTCATTCTCTGACTAAATATATCTGTGCTGTTTACGTGTCCCTTAATTCTACTGACTATCAAAAATTCTTTGACTATCTTACATCTACGATGGAACACATTCTATCCATTTCTCCTTTCTCTGAAATCTCTATTTTAGGAGATTTCAATGTTCACCACCACCTTTGGTTCCCTCTCCTTTCACTGACCCAACTGGTGAACAAGCCTACACCTTTTCTATCCCTAATGACCTAGAGTAGCTTGTACAGCACCCGACCCATTTCCCTGACCACCTTGGAGAGAGCTCCAACGTACCTGATCTCTTCCTTACAACTAACCCTTCTGTTTACACTATTAATCTTTCCTCTCTGCTGGGCTCCTCCAATCACAACCTTATTACTTTAATCTGTCCTATTGCTCCGGTATGGCCTGTAGACCCCCCAAAGAAACGTTGTCTGTGGCACTTTGGGGCTGCAGATTGGGAGGCCATCAGACAGTACTTCTTTGATTTTCCCTGGAATGATTATTGTTTCCGTGGCCGGCAGCCATTTGAGTGTGCCTTGCGCATTGCAGAGGTTATTCTCTCAGGCATGGAAACATACTTTCTTTTCTCATATCCTTTGACTAATGCAAGAAACCCTTGGTTTAATCACGCTTGTTCTAATACTGTCTGCAACAAGGAGAGGGCCTATAAAATGTACCAGAGCCAATCCACCCTTGAATCACATCTTGTTTGTGTTTCTGACCGGAATCGTGCTAAGTCTGTTCTTCATTTTGCTAAGAATATTTTCGTCCGTACTAAGTGCTCTCAGCTCTCCAACTCGAATTCTTCCCGCTCCTTCTGGCACCTTGCCAAAAACCATTCTAACAACTTTGTCTTATCATCCTTCCCTCCTCTTTTCTATTCTGATGGCTTTGTAGCTATTTCTTCTACTGATAAAGCAGATCTCTTAACTCAGACTTTCTCTTCCAATTCCACCTTAAACGATTCCGTGCTATTCCTCCATCACTTCCCCCCTCAGATTCCCTCATGGCTGACATTAAAATTTCTTCAGCTGATGTATTGTCTGCCATCTCTGGCCTCAATACTAACAAGGCATATCGGCCTGATGGAGTCCCTCCTGTTGTTCTCAAGAACCTCAGGAACTGTGCTTCAGTGCTTACACCCTGCCTAGGTAAACTCTTCTGCCTTTGTCTGTCAACATGTACCTTTCCTTCTTCCAGGAAGTTTGCTCTCATTCAGCCAGTCCCAAAGAAGGGTGACCGTTCCCAACCCTCTAACTATCGTCCAATTTCTTTAACATCCTGTGTCTCAAAGGTTTTCGAGTCAAGTCTTAACAGAAAATTTTTAAAGCATCTTTCCTCTCACAACCTTCTTTCTGATCGTTAGTATGGGTTCCATCAGGGTCGTTTCACTGGCGATCTTGTCACCTACCTTTCAGGCTCCTGGTCATCCTCCTTTCGGAACTTTGGCAAAAGTTTTGCCATTGCACTTGACATCTCAAAGACTTTCGATCGAGTTTGGCATAAATCTTTAATTTCCAAACTGCCTTCTTACGGTTTCTATCCTTCTATCTGTGCCTTCATCTACAGCTTCCTCTCTGGTCGTTCTATAGTCGCTGTTGTGGACGACCATCGTTCTTCTAGATCTGTCAACAGTGGTGTTCATCAGGGTTCTGTCCTATCACCAACTCTCTTCCTTTTATTCATCAATGACCTTATAAGCTGTACATCTAACCCTATCCACTCGTACACTGATGATTCCACCCTTCACCTTTCCATTCGGTTCTAGCAATGTCCATCTTAGCGGTTACTTCAACAATCAAGGGATGAGGGTATGGCACACCTAATGTCTGACTTGGCTCGTATCTCTGAGTGGGGTAAAAATAATCTTGTTGTTTTTAATGCATCGAAAGCTCAGTTTTTACACCTATCAACCCAACACAATCTTCCACAGGAGTACCCTCTAATGTTTAATAATATCCAGCTCAATCCTGCATTATCCTTGAACGAGCTTGGGGTTTCATTTACTCGGGACTTATCTTGGAAAGATCACACTGCATCTCTTGTAAAATCTGTTTCCAAGAGATTAGGTGTGTTAAGCCGGCCCTGTTTCTTCTTTACCACTGTACAGTTGTTAACTTTATACACAGGTTTTATTCGCCCCTGTTTGGAGTACAACTCTCTTGTGTAGGAAGGCTCCCCACCTACAGCTGTTCTCAATAGGGTTGAATCAAAGGCTTTTCGTCTTATCACCTCTCCTCCTCTTACTAGATCGCTTCAACCTCTGTCTCTTCGCCGCAGTGTTGCTTCTTTATCTCTTTTCTATCGCTACTTCAATGGTCACTACTCCTCTGAACTGTGCTTGCATTCCTCGACCTCTACGACGGGTGCGTAGCACCCGTCTAGCAACAAACTCTCATCCCTTTTCTGTCCAGCTCTCTAATGCAAGACTTAACCGTTACTGCCAGTCATTCATTTACGCAACAGGTCAACTCTGGAACTGTCTCCCTCTGTCTGTATTTCCTACTTCCTGTGATCTCCAGTCTTTAAAACGTAGTGTGTCCAGGCATCTCAAAATGAATGGATCTTGAATTTGGCTGTCTTTTGTATTGTTTTTGTTTTTTTCTTTGAAGGAACGGCTTGCAGGATCCTGAGACTTTGGTTCCTTCTTTCTTGCTTAAAAAAAATAATGGGAAGTCATTGAAGGCCGTGAAGAGTATGTATGACGTTGCTAAGGCTGCAGTGCATGTTGATAGTGAACTGAGTGAATTTTTCTATTTGAAGGTTGGATTGAAACAAGGATGTGTCATGTCTCCATGGTTGTTCAATCTGTATATGGATGGGGTTATAAAAGAGATACAAGGTAGGGCAGTGGATGTTGGAGCGGCCCTAATGAGAGAGGGCAGTGTTTGGAAATTCCCTGTACCGTTGTTATGCAGATAATACAGTACAGTGCTGTTAAGTGAAGATGAAGGGGAGCTGCAAGGCTTAGTGGATGAGTTTGGGAGGGTGTGTACAAAACGGAATCTAAAGGTGAATGTAGGGAAGACTGAAGTTATGGTCTTCGAGAGAAGTTAAGTCAGTGAATGTACAGTGAGGTTGGATGAGGAGGGAATGGAAAATGTGAGTAAGTTTAAGTACTTATATCAGGACTCCATATTATAATTACAAATCATAATAGATAGATAGATAAATAGATAGATAGACAGCTCTATGCCAGCCTGGGAATGGGAAATGAGCTTTAATTGCTAAGTTTTCAACGATATAGAAAATGCAGAGAATGGTCTTGTAGTTTCTGTGAAACTGATATTTAATCTTATCATACCCTTCACTGTAATCTCTTGTCCATCTACTGTGTATAAATCTAAATCATCTTCATCCAGAAAAGTTACTTTCTTTTTATTTTTAAGAATTCTATTTAGTTCTTCATGTGTTATTAAGTTCACTGGAGAGCCTGTATCTAAAAATAAGGAAACGTTTTGATCCTCACATACAGCTGGTATTAAGATACACTCATTTCCCAACATGCCTCCTATGTGAAGTTTAGCCTTGTTTTTCTTTACGTTTGTTCGTTTTTTGTCATGACTTGGTCTTCCTCCGATTTGAACATAGACACAATTTTTTCTACTGTTTTGCAATCACTGGTCCAGTGCCCTTGGTATCTATGATGCCTACAGTAAGGACCAAATCCTTGTGTCTTTTGTTTGTCCACTTTTGCCTTGATAAAGCATTCATACCTTGTGTGTCCTGGTTTTGCACAATAATGACATAGAATGCACCTATCCCTTGACTGTGACCTACGAGGTGATTTCCCATAAGAAGTGTTGTTTATGGCGCGAGACCTGCTCGGGCTGTGCGAAAACTCATGAAACTGCCTGTAGGAAGGCGTCTTTGAACGAGGCCTTGTCACGTTTGCTTGTTTGGTTTGCCTGATTTCTGGTCGCGATCGATTTTGTTCTCTGTTTGGGGTCGGTGTAGATGTTTTCACAGCTGATACTGTCTCAGGTACCCTCATTCTACCAGAATGTGCATGTGTGTCGACCATACCTGCTTTACTGCACTGCATCTCTACCTCGTTCATTAAGTCTAGCAAGCACATTCCTGGGGTGTACGCGATCGTCTTGGCGATCTTAAGGGTCCTATCAGGTAATTTACACAAGGCAGCTACATAACCAATAATGTCCACGACGAGGTCTGGGGACATCTTTCCCTCATCTGTTATCCAATTAGAATTTTCCAAAGTAGCTAATAATGTTCTCTTGATTGTGGAGACATCAGCAGTTATTTCACTGAGCACATGGTTTGTAGTGTGCTCCCTTACAAGATCTACAATTTTATGTAATTCTGGAATTATACCTGGCAAGAAGTTCATACCTCCAGAAAATTTCTTCAGAAATTCAGTTTTAAATTCATCATATGTCCTAGCATGATGGAGCTTGTCGGAGCGAAGCAAGTTGCTCGCTGGACATCTTTCCTGGCTTATGCAAGATGAAAAAATAGCAATTTTCTCTTGTTCATCTAGTATGTGGCGCTTGATGAACATTTGTTCGCACTGACTGACTAACGAAATGACATCAATGCGATCTTTGTCTGTGCCAGAGAATTCTGGGGCAGTTTTATCCTCGTGATACACAAACACGTGAGGTGTGGTTGTTATCTCAGCGGTATTTGTTTCTTGATTCATTTTTACTGTTTGCTCTGTTAATTCAACTTGGACGTGTTTTTCGTTGTGTGAGGGAATGGTGGAATATGTACGACCGGACTGGTGAACCCTGTTAAGTATATTGGCATACGTGTGCAAGGCAGCAGCAAAGTCCGCACTTTCTACGTCAGAGGGGGTTTCCCACTCATCATCTGAGACTGCCGTATTTGTTTCTTGATCTCTAGTGTGTGGTGAGGCTTGTACAAGGGATGGGTTGCCTTGGGGCTCTCTTAATTGTGAGTCTGTTGTTGTGGCAATTTGTGTGTCATCTGGTGTGTTGCCTTGGGGCTCTCTTAATTGTGAGTCTGTTGTTGTGGCAAATTGTGTGTCATCTGGTATTAACGTGGGTGGTGGCGAAAATATTCTTGTCATTAAGATATGGTGTTATGAAATACGCCTCTTGTTTATTTATGTCCTAACAAAATAGATGAGTAAATAAGTTGAATATAGCTAATTTTAGCACTGAGAAGAAATGAGTAAGTATAATTTTACCCACTTGATACAGATCGTAGAGGTGTGTCGATACAAAAGACGATCTCGGAAGAAAAATACAGGTTTGATTGAAGATCTCTTGATAATTCTAGTGGTGTGTTGATGGACGATATTACTCAGGAAATTCCATGACCTGGTGGCTGTGGTGGTTAACAGCTGTCCCAGGCAAACCTCAGCATAGAACGTCGAATTTCCAACTTAACTGTGAAAATAAATGAGTATTAATAGGAGCTATGTGAATAATGAGTAATGAGTAGCGGTTGAGAGGTGCCTGGTGTCAGTCACACGTTGCTTGGCATGGCAGACTCGCGTTGTGATGTCATCTCAGCACATGGTGATGTCGGCTTCCCACACTGGTAGCTGTGGTGAGTAAATGAGTAGCGATGAGTAACTTGAGTGAAGATGAGTGAGTAAGATGAGTTGTGAATATGGACTTGGTATTTTTTTCTTGTGATTTACTCGTTGTAGGATGAAGACTGCTGCTACTTGTAGGTGCGTGTAGATGATTATACAGACGACTCGTAGAGTTGTTAATTGTATTTGATTATAGATGGTTGTAGTTCGTTGGTTCGTCATAGAAGTTGCAAGATCGTATCAATATTTTGTTAAACTACTTGCAAGGCGTCCTGTGACATCTTCACCTCTGCATCAGCATGATGATCGGGGAGACGGAGGGGGCTGATTGGAGAGAACTGTCAGGAGCTGGTTGTAAGTTGTTGGTTGTGAGAGGTATTCTTGTTTTCAATCTTGATATTTTGTAGGAATTCACTGTTGATTCGTAGACGAGGTTCGTGTACATTCGCTGCTACCAAATGTCAGACTTAGAGGCACTTGCAGTGGTTTTTGCATTACAAAAGTTTCGAGATTTGGTATATGGTTACGAAATCCACTTATTCACCGACCATAAACCACTGGTGGGTATGTTTAAAGAAAAACTCCTTTCTGGGAGGAGAGCAAGATGGAAATGAATAGTTGAAAACTACAATGTACAAATTCATTATATACAAGGTAAAATGAGCATAGTAGCTGACGCATTATCTAGGAACCCGAACACAATTCAGGTCGCGGCGTTAGATCTCAAAGGAAATATCCCAAACCACGAGGATATCGCAAAGGCACAAAGACTTGACCCAATATGGTCTAAAGTAATATACAAGTTAGAAAGTGGAGATGACATACAATTACCCAAACTGCATGTCCCACTTGAACAATTCACATTGGTCAATAATACATTATACAAAATTAACTCTAAACAACCAGAATGCCAAAGAAATACTAACCAGTTGGTAGTACCTAATGACATGATACCCTAAGTATTACGATTGATACACGACAGCCCGCATGCAGGACATCCTGGAAAGGATAAGACATTCAACCAAGCCCAGCTATTATATTACTGGCCTTCATTACGAAAAGATATAAACAATCATATAGACAGATGCGAATCATGTGCGAAACACAAAGGATACCCAATCACACCTGCACCGATGGGTAATTACCCTGTACCACATCAACCATGGGACGTTGTCGCTGTTGATTTACTCAAGATGCCATTATCATACAATAATAACCTATACTTATTCGTAGCAACGGATCATTTTTCCCGTTATGTCATTTTAGCTCCAATTAAAGATAAGACAGCAGAGACAGTAGCAAAGGCAATAACAGATAATGTAATATGTCGCTTTACTACCCCAAAGGTACTAATAAGTGATAATGGAGGAGAATTTAATTCTGAGATCTTACAAGAAATATGTAAACAATACAACATCAAAAAGGTTAACGTTTTGGCCTATCACCCAGCATCGAATGGGTTGGTAGAGAGACAAAATAAAAAAGTATTAGATGTGCTACGACACATTCTCAGTGAAAATTATGCAAGCTGGGATGATTGGATTCCCAGAGTAGAAGCCTCAATTAATGGGTCTATAAATAAATCCATCGGTGACACACCACATTTCATTATATATGGCACAGATAAAAAATTACCATATGAGCTCCTAGAAGGTGACAGCATGCCTATATACAATTACGATGATTACTCTAAACTCCGTTTACGTGAATTCCAGGACATTCACAAAAGAGTCAAAAAACAATTAACGATGTCCAAGGAAGAAATGACGAAGGCATTTAACAAGAAGGCAAAAGATTCACCTATCAGCTTAGGAGACATTGTTTACGGTGTCATTCATACGAGAGACAATAAATTATCCCCAAAATTTGAGGGCCCATACAGAGTAATTAACATAAAAGCAAACAAAGTTTTAATTAAGTCACTTTCAAGTGGCGAGGAGAAACAAGTTCATATTGACCATTTAAAACGAGTTTCAAGGGAATTATCCCATAATTATTCAGCCTCGGATACAACCGAACAGGTGAACGTACCTCAAGAAACCAAGCAAGAACATAACAATGATTACAAAAAGAAATTAAGGTCATATACCAAACAATCGAACATAGGTGCAACTGTTCCAATCAAATCTACAGTACATCATTTACGAGAATTAAATATCGATTTAAACTCCTTCTATAAATGAAATAACAATCAACCGTAACGCACATCATCACTATCATCGACCACAGCATGACCATATTAGGAAATTAATAGATTTTTTTTGTCGGTAGGTAACGATGAAGGGACTTATGCTATGGATTCTCCTCTACATAGCAAGAGGATATGCGCACTTAGACCCCCAACACATAGTACGACAAGGATGC
>NC_136965.1:8049627-8255805 GCF_032717465.1 Coenobita brevimanus | reverse complement strand
CGATGGAACATATTCTATCCATTTCTCCTTTCTCTGAAATTCCATTCTAGGAGATTTCAATGTTCACCACCACCTTTGGTTCCCCTCTCCTTTAACTGATCCACCTGGTGAACAAGCCTACATCTTTTCTGTCCTTAATGACCTAGAGCAGCTTGTACAGCATCCTACCCGTATCCTTGAATGCCTTGGAGAGAGCTCCAACATACTTGACTTCTA
This sequence comes from Coenobita brevimanus, assembly GCF_032717465.1. Classification (NCBI taxonomy): domain Eukaryota; kingdom Metazoa; phylum Arthropoda; class Malacostraca; order Decapoda; family Coenobitidae; genus Coenobita; species Coenobita brevimanus. The sequence continues at coordinate 8,255,589 of NC_136965.1, read as the reverse complement.
CCTTACAACTAATCCATCTGCTTACAATGTTAATATTTTCTCTCCGTTGGGCTCCTCCGATCACAACCTTATTACCTTAATCTGTCCTTTCACTCCGGTATGGCCTGTGGACCCTCCAAAGAAACGTTGTCTGTGGCACTATGGAGCTGGGGATTGAAAGGCGCTCAGGCAGTACTTCTTTGATTTTCCCTGGAATGATTATTGCTTCCATGGCCGGGAGCCGTCTGAGTGTGCCTTTCGCATTATGGAGGTTATTCTCTCGGGCATGGAAGCATATATTCCTTTTTCATATCCTCTGACTAATGCAAGAAAGCCTTGGTTTAATCACGCTTTTTCTAATGCTGTCCTCAACAAGGAGAGGGCCTATAAAAGATACCAGAGCCAACCCACCCCTGAATCACATCTTTTTTATGATTCTGCCTGGAACTGTGCTAAGTCTGTTCTTCTCTTTGCTAAAACTAATTTCATCCGTACTAAATGCTCTCAACTCTCCAACTCAAATTCTTCCCGGTCCTTCTGGCACCTTGCCAAAATCTTTCTAACAACTTTACTTCATCATCCTTCCCTCCTGTTTTCTAATCTGATGGTTCTGTAGCTATTTCTTCTACTGATTAAGCAGATCTCTTTGCACAGACTTTCTCCTCCAATTCCACCTTAGACGATTCCTGTGCTGTTCCTCCATCACTCCCCCCCTCTGACTTCCTCAAGCCTGACATTAAAATTTCTTCAGCTGATGTATTTTCTGCTATCACTGGCCTCAATACTAACAAAACATATGGGCCTGATGGAGTCCCTTCTGTTGTCCTCAAGAACTGTGCTAATGTGCTTACGCCCTGCCTAAGCAAACTCTTTCGCCTTTGTCTATCAACTTGTACCTTTCCTTCTTGCTGGAAGTTTGCTCTTATTCAGCCAGTTCCAAAAAAGGGTGACCATTCTCAACCCTCTAACTATCGTCCAATTGATTTAACATCCTGTATCTCAAAAGTTTTCGAGTCAATTATTAACAGAAAAATTTTTAAAGCATCTTTCCTATCACAACCTTCTTTCTGATCATCAGTATGGGTTCCGTCAGGGACGCTCCACTGGCGATCTTCTCACCTACCTTTCAGACTCCAGGTCATCCTCCTTTCGGGTTTTTGGCGAAAGCTTTGCCATTGCACTCGACATTTCAAAGGCTTTCAATCGAGTCTGGCATAAATCTTTAATTTCCAAATTGCCCTATTACGGTTTCTATCCTTCTATCTGTGCCCTCATCTATAGCTTCCTTTCTGGTCATTCTATAGCTGCTGTTGTAGACGGCCATCGTTTTTCTCCTAGATCTATCAACAGTGGTGTTCCTCAGGGCTCTGTCCTATCACCAGCTCTCTTCCTTTTGTTCATCATTGACCTTCTAAGCTGTACATCTAACCCTATCCACTCGTACGCTGATGATTCTACCCTTCACCTTTCCATTAGGTTCCTGCAACGTCCATCTCAGCAGTTACTTCAACAAACAAGGGATGGCTATGGCACACCTAATGTCTGACTTGGCTCGTATCTCTGACTGAGGTAAAAATAATCATGTTTTAAAAACAACAAGATATCAAAGACTGAGTTCTTACATCTATCAACGCGACAAAATCTTCCACAGGTGTACCCATTAATGTTTAATAATATTCAGTTTTATCCTGCATCATCCTTGAATATGCTTGGGGTTTCATTCACTCGGGACATGTCTTGGAAAGATCAAATTACATCTCTTGTAAAATCTGCTTCTAAGAGATTGAGTGTGCTAAGCCAACTCCAGTTCTTCTTTATCCCTGCACAATTGTTGGCTCTATACATGGATTTTATCCGCTCCTGTGTGGGGTCCAACTCTCATGGGTGAGGAGGCTCCCCACACACAGCTCTTCTCAATAGGATGGAGTCAAAGGCTTTTCGTCTCATTAACTCTCCTCCTCTTATTGTCTCCCTTCAACCTCTGTCTCTTCACCGCACTGTTGCATCTTTATCTCTTTTCTATCGCTACTTGAATGGTCACTGCTCCTCTGAACTGTCTGCTTGCATTTCTCCACTTCTACAAAGGGCGTGTTGCACCTGTCTAGCAGCAAACTCTCATCCCTTTTCTGTCCAACTCTCTAATGCAAGAATTAACCGTTACTCCCAGTCCTTCATTTATGCAACAGGTCAGTTCTGGAACTGTCTCCCTCTGTCTGTATTTCCTACTAGCTATGATCTCCTGTCTTTCAAACGCAGTGTCTCCAGGCATCTCGAAATGATCGGATTTTGAATTTGGCATTCTCTTGTATTTTGTTTTTCTCTTGAGAAGGAACTGTTAATGCAGACTCGTGGCCTTTGGTTCCTTCTCCCTAACATAAAAAAAAAACTCATACATGCATATTGACAGGGAGGGAAGATGACCGTAATGACTGCTACACTATGAACAGCCAGTCACATGTTTATACATCAACGACAATCGTTCACCACCTCCCTTGTTTAATGGATTGCAATATGCACCGTTACTCAGCCAGGGTAACAGTTTCATGTTCGGACACTGCTGAGATGTGTGGCTCAGTATTTGCTTTCCGTGAACAGGGCAATGGTCGTTTGATGTTAGGGACTGGGCTAGTGGCATGTTGGCAGCTCTGTTAACACCGGAAACCGCGTGTGATCCTCTAAAACAGTTAGAAAAACAGTAATACCATAGGTTTTCACATTTGTCACACAGCTGTCAGGTTGGCTACCATCAACCGAGATGTTGACAGGTGGTACCCCTCGAGATAGGTCAGTCACGCTCGATCAAGAATGGAGGCAAGACGACAAGCAGCAAGAGAGAGGGAAATTGGTTTTCGAGGCCGCATTATCGGTATGCGGGAAAGTGGGCAGTCTATCCGAGCCATAGCGAACAACCTGGGGATTTCTACAGGAACTGTCATCAGGTGGATACGGAGGTGAGTATGGATGATGTTCTGTTGAATTTTTACATATCCGTCAGTACACACAGGTTGCCACACATATGAGACATGTCAAATAACACCACCAGCATTGTGAACTCCAAATATGAAATTGTCTGGCAGAGCTGAGGAGACTGACACGTATGCCAACTTGCCACGCAGACGACCATCACGCATCACCACTGCAGCTCAGGACTGTGCTATTCTACGTGCAGCGGAAGCCGATCTCCAGTCAAATGCCGTAGCCATTCGGGACGCTCTACACCTTGATGTCAGCAAGAGGACTGTGAGACGACGGTTGCACGCAGCGGGAGTTCATCACAGGACCCCAGCAACTAAGGAGTTCCTGACTGACCAGCATCGCGAGGGATTGCTACGGTTTGCCCAGCAATATGTGAGCTACCAGGAAGACTTTTGTGAACACGTCATCTGAACTGATGAAAAGACTTTTAGCTCTACTTCTCATAGCAGGCGCCACTGCTGGAGAAGAAACAACACTCAGTGAGTATAATCTATGCAGATGTGTTGTTTCCATATATACGATTATGTCAAAGGGGACCGCATACCCAATCATACAGGCATATGGTATTAGTACTACTCCTTTGAGATCACTACCCCTGTGAGATGAACATAACAATTACTCAACCTAATCAGACTTAACCTGTAGTACTCTTGCTTTACATAGATTTAACGTCCATGATAGTATAGTGCAGTAGGCTTAGGAGAGATTAAGAGAAAATCTATGACTTCCATTAAATAAAAATAAGTATATTTTGATGTATTACGATTGTAATGTTATTACGATTATACAGCCGCAGAAAAAATGAGCGGATTCATACCTCCTGAGATTACTGAAAACCGTACACTAAAATAACCCAACTTCATTCTACATACACATATAAGGTACACGGATATAATATCACCGTCTACTGTACTGGACTGACTCGCCTAGCCCACCTGCACTTTTACAATATTCATTATACATCAGTGCTAACATATCCACCTGCGATTTAATGGCAGACAGACCGTAACACACAACCTCCCCCCCCCCCGTCCTCTGACTCCTACAGAAGAGGCCAATCCAATGCCACACCACTTTCATGTAGAGAGCATCTTTACCCAACCTCTCCACCTCACTGTAGGTCTCCTTCTACCACACTGCTGTATTGCCATGTTCAGCCATTTACCCTATAAATGAATCATCTGAAGGTGTATTATTACAGGAACCAAAAAACGTGTATTATTACAGGGACCAAAAAAAAACACACATCCCATACTTGTTCTTTCCGTGAAGGCTATCCCTTACTAACACCACACACATTCCTGAACCAGGGCACTGCCATTCCTGTCAACTGTGATTGAGAAGTTTCAGTTACTAATCGTATTTGACTCTTTAAGCTAAGTAATTATCATGTAACCTTTCTGAAACAAAGCACTGCCATTTTGGTCAGTTGCTATTAAGAGTTGTCAATTACTATTCGTTTTTGAGTCCTTAAGTTGAGTAATAATCATGTAACCTAATAACCATTTGTAACGCATACCTTGAACAAAACCAGTATATCTCATTATTATTTCTTTCAACATATACAATCAGCAAAACATCTTTCACGTGGCCAGGTGTTGACACGTGACCGTGAACGTGTGGGGATGGGTCAGCATGCACGGAATGGGTGACATGCACCACATACAGGGTCGGTTCAATGCCCAAAAATATATTGAAATATTGAACAACTTTTTTTTGCCCTCCTTTACCGCTAGGAACCACCCCTTTCCCCCTGGTCCGGTATACTTTGTCGACGACCGCTGTCCAGTTCATCAGGCTCGTGTTGTGCAGGAGTGGTTCCAAGAGCACCCCAAGTTTCAGCTTTTGCCTTGGCCCAGTAAAGGGGCAGATTGCAACCCCATAGAAAATATCTGGGGGTCTATGGTAAACACGTGGGAACCTGGGAGGGAGCGCCCACCCCAGGAACTCCTGGATCACATTCGTGAGGTGTGGGAGGTATTTCGGGCAAGGCTTGACCTTGCCAGAAGCCACACAGCGAACATGCCACGAAGACTTCAGGAAGTCATTGACAAGGGTGGTGGATGGACAGGGTACTGAAGTGAGAAATGTTAATGTATCTGAGTGTAGCATATGTGTGAATTATATATATATATATATATATATATATATATATATATATATATATATATATATATATTGTTACATAGCCTATGATTTCATCATCCTTTGTGTAATTCTAACGTACTGTATGCTGCATCTTTGATCACGAGCGTGTTCTACCTCACTCCCCCATTCTACCCTTATCATAGAGTAAGTCGTTCTTTCTGTTGTTCAGAGCAGGATTGTCAACTCTTTGTCCCCTATGGCTTCATTTGCGCGTCCTTCTTACAAGTTGTATCAAGCTCTGCCGGCCCCTATATAATGAGCTCAGTCTCTGCATTATTGCCACTTAGATCTACTCCTCATTTTGTTCGCATCTCTGTCCTCCCCTGTACAGTTGTTATTATTGTGAGTGCTCAGGAAGTCTCCAACCATCTAGCAGCTGTGTACATTTTGTTCTTGTACTGTATATCATAAGGTGTTGATTCGTAGGCCTAGTAAAGTTTTTGTAATTCATATTGTCAGCCAATGGTAATAATATTTTGTATCTGTAATAATATATCTTGCATTCACTGAGTATTATCTGGTTTTCTCATTTTATCAGGGCTGACTTAGATAAATTTACTCTTGCTAATTTCGTGTTAATAGAGGCTATTGCAGTTAACCATATATTTAACCTGTTTTTTGCCATTACATTATCCTTATGAGTCCTGAATGTTTAGTTGTTAGTTTGAGCATTAAACTTTAACTTGTAATTTTACCTACCTCTTTTGTTTTGAACCTGGAACTTTACGGGACAGTAGTGATTTTTAGTATTCTCACTTAAAGTGTACATTATCTTTCTCTGTTCCGTAACATAAATTTGGCGACCTCTTATCAGGATATTCAGGATATTATCATAAGGATATTGCTTGATATTTTGTGACTGTGATTTATTCATGATGTCTACTATTACTACTCTTGATGAAGTCAAAGATTTTTTGTCAAATGTGCAAACAGTGTGTGATGTAGAAAACAGAACAAAGAATAAACTTAAGCTTGTTGCTCAACAATTGGGAATTGCAGTTCACTCTCATCATTCTAAAGATCAAATTGTTGGCATGATTAATAAAAGCTTGTTTAATGTAACTCCTCCAAATGAGCAATTGCAGATTGAAATAGCTAAGTTACAGCTAGCTCTGCAGGAGGCTCGTGCTAAGGAAGCTGAGTTTCAGGCTCGTGCTAAGGAGGCTGAGTCTCAGGCTAAGAAGGCGGAGTCTCAGGCTCGTATTCAGGAGGCTGAGTTTCAGGCAAATGCTAAAGAGGCTGAGTTTCAGGCTCGTGCTAAGGAGGCTGAGTTTCAGGCACAAGTTGAACTTGCTAGGATTCAGGCAGACCATGAGTATCGCATGAAACAAGGTGGAACTGGATCATCTAGCTCTGATGCTTTTGATGTGACTAAAAATGTTAAACTTGTCCATCCTTTTAATGAATCTGATTTAACAAAGTATTTTCAGTTGTTTGAGACGGTAGCTACGGGTTTTAATTGGCCCAAAAAGTATTGGCCAGTACTCCTTCAAACTGTTCTCACCGGTAAAGCTCAAGTAACTTATGCATCTTTGCCTCAGGATCAATCTGATAATTATGGTGTAGTTAAGAGCTTGATTCTTAAGGTCTATGAGCTTGTTCCTGAAGCCTATAGAGTAAAATTTAGGACAACTTATAAGCAAGATAAGCAATCCCATGTTGAGTATGCAAAAATCAAAGAAGATCTGTTAGAGCAGTGGTTAAATTCTAAGAATGTGGATTCTGATTTTCATAAATTTAAGCAGATGATTTTGCTGGAGGACTTCAAAAGGTGTATTAATAAAGATGTAAGCCTATATCTTGATGAGAGAAAAATAGATAATTTATCTGATGCTGCAGTTTTAGCTGATGAATATGTTCTCACTCACAAGAGATATTCTAGAGAAAAAAGGAAAGCTGACAGTAAGTACGTTGCCTCTACTCAGAGTACAGGTAACAGGAAAGAGAATAAAGATGATGTTTCTCAGGAAGTAAATACCAGCTTCACCTCTAGATTTCAGAAAAGTAAATGTACTTATTGTAGTAAGCTTGGTCATACTACGGAGAAATGTTTCAGGAGACAGCGTGATGTGAACAAAAAGGAGTCTTTAAATATTCAGTCAATTGGTCTAGTGTCCACCCTTGAGAGTTCCCAGAATTCTTTAACTGAGTTAACTGAACCTGCTTTGAGGGGTAAATTAAATTCTCATGATGGAGCTCCTCTTTTGAGCAGTAACGTGGGTGACACTCTCAAGAGTTCATGTGCTAATTTCCTGTCTGATGGTTTTGTCAGTCCTCTGGACAGTAATGACAGGAAATCAGTTAAAATATATCATGATACAGGTGCTTGCCAATCCCTTATGCTGGCCAGTGTTCTAGGCTCTAATGTTAATTCCTCTGATGAAACTGTAATCTTACAAGGTGTAGGGAATAATTACTTCTCTGTCCCTCTGTGCAGAGTGAATTTAGAGTCTGGTTTTGTTAATGGTTCCGTTATGGTTGGGTTGGTTGAGACACTCCCAATGTCAGGTGTAACTTTCTTACTTGGAAATGATATTGGTGGAAGTCAAGTGTGTCCAGCTCCTCAGTTGTCTAGTGGGCCAGTGGCTGCGGCCCAGGATTGTGATGTCCCTGATGTGTTCTCTGCATGTGCTGTCACTAGGGCTAAGTCTAAAGTTACTGGTGACTTAGAGGATAATGATCATAATGATGTTATCCTAGCTGACACTTTTCTTGCTAATTTGGACCACTCACCAGATGAGGCAGTACCCCGTAGTGTTGATAATTTGTCTCGTCAAGAGTTGGTTGAGTTGCAGGTTGCTGACCCTGAGTTGAAAGGTCTAGCTAACTCTGCTCGCAGTGAGGAAGAGTCAGCTGGTGCTTCTACTTGTTAGTATACAAAGTCAGGAGTACTTATGAGAAAGTGCAGACCCCCAACAGCATCGGCCGACTGTGAATGGGAGGTTGTACATCAAGTTGTCATCCCTCGTGTTCGTAGGCAGGATATCATTAGAGTGGCTCATGATTCCAGTTTGGCAGGACACCTTGGAGTGAGGAAGACTGGCACGCATTTTGAAACACTTCTACTGGCCAGGTATCTTCAGGGATGTTTCCTGGTATTGTAAGTCTTGTCACACCTGTCAAGTTGTGGGGAAGTGTAATCAGACCGAGAAGGTTGCACCTCTAGTTCCCATTCCTCCTTTTGAGGCGCCATTCACCCGTGTGTTGGTGGATATTGTGGGCCCTCTTCCTAAGACTTCTTCAGGATTTTCTTATGTGTTGACCCTGATTGATATGGCTACTCGTTATCCTGAAGCCATTCCACTTAGAAATATCTCAGCAAAGAACGTGGTTAAGGAAATGCTAGGGTTCTTCACAAAGTTTGGTCTGCCCAAGGAGGTACAGTCAGATCGGGGAAGTAATTTCATGTCAAATGTTTTCAAGCAGTCTCTGAAAGAGTTGGGCATCACCCAGATCACGTCTTCAGCTTACCATCCCCAGACCCAAGGAGCGTTGGAGAGATATCATCAAACACTCAAATCGATGCTCAAGAAATACTGTTTGGAACATCAGAAAGACTGGGATAAAGGTCTTCCATTCGTTGTATTTGCCCCAAGAGAATCTCCAAATGAATCACTGGGCTTCTCACCTTTTGAACTACTGTTTGGCCATGAAGTAAGAGGACCCCTTAAGCTACTCAAGGAATGCTGGCTGTTGGAGGAAGATGACGTCAACCTGCTGCAGTATGTGATGAAGTTCAAAGAACGGCTGTCCACTGCTTTACAGCAGGCGAGAGAGAATTTAGGAGCTGCACAGGAGAAGATGAAGACTTGGTATGATAAGAAGTCCAGGTTATGCCACTTTCAGCCAGGAGATCAGATTTTGATTCTGCTACCAGTGCATGGGCAACCTCTTCAAGCCAAGTTTAGTGGTCCTTATTTCGTGGAGAAGAAACTCAGTGATGTCAACTATGTCATCGCCACACCAGATCGTAGAAAGAACAAGCAACTTTGTCACATGAACATGCTAAAGTTATATCACAGGCGGGACAAAAATAACCCAGTCTGCACTGTATCTGTTCCACCCGAGTCTGCAAGTGAAGTTCTCCCATGCAGCATGAGCCTGAGCGATAGTTTGGGGAAGAATCCTGATATCATGAATGATCTCCAGACTAAGCTTTCTCATCAACCTCCCGATGAAAGGCAGGAGTTTTCGGCATTACTGCAGGAGTACCCGCAAGTGTTCCGTGCCACTCCAGGAAGAACCACTGTGTTGATGCATGATGTCGATGTTGGAGACGCAAAGCCAATTAAACTGCCTCCTTACCGTGTGAACCCAGTGAAAGTTCCTCTCATCCAGAAGGAGCTTGGCTACCTGTTGGACCACAAGATGATTGAGCCCTGTCAGAGCGAGTGGAGTTCTCCTGTCACTCTAGTCCCTAAGCCAGGTGGGTCACAGCGGCTTTGCATCGACTACAGACGTGTTAATCAGATAACCAAAACAGACACTTACCCTCTCCCTCGCGTGGAAGATTGCATAGACAAGATCGGAAAGGCTAGGTACATAAGTAAGTTTGATTTGTTAAAGGAATACTGGCAAGTACCTATGACTGAACGTGCTAGGGAGATCTCATGTTTTGTAAGACTAGGAAAGACTTTTGCATGTTCTGTAATGCCATATGGTATGAAGAATGCACCAGCCACATTTCAGAAGCTCATGAATGTTGTAACAGAGGGTTTGGCAGTGTGTGTTGTTTATATTGATGATGTATTAATCTTCAGTGACAACTGGAAAGATCACCTATGCCATGTCAGTAAATTTCTTGAGCGTTTGGTTCAGGCTAATCTTGTAGCTAATTTATCAAAGTGTGAGTTTGGTCAAGCTAAAGTTCAGTACCTTGGGTACGTAATTGGTGATGGACATGTTGCACCACCAGGAGCTAAGGTTCAGGTTATAAGTGAGCTTCCCATACCTAAAAGTAGGAAAGAGCTACAAAGATTTTTGGGAATGGTAGGTTATTACAGGAGATTTGTTCTTAACTTTTCAATTCTTGTATCACCACTTACAGACCTACTGAAAAAGGGAGTTAAATTTGTCTGGACCGATAACTGTGAATCCTCTTTCAGCAAACTTAAAGCTATCCTATTAAGTCAGCCAGTGCTCGCTACTCCAAATTTTGCTAAGCCTTTTAAGATGGCTGTTGACGGAAGTGATACAAGAGCTGGGGCTGTTTTGCTGCAAGAGGATGATCAGGGTATTGAACACCCTGTATCTTATTACAGTAAGAAGTTCACTCCACCTCAAAAGAACTACTCCACTATTGAGAAAGAGCTTTTGGCCTTGATTTTGGGTTTACAGCATTTTTCATTTTATTTGTGTTCTGGTTTTGACCCCATAGTCATTTATACCGATCATAACCCACTGAAATTCCTTAGTAAGTTTAAAGATAAAAATCAGAGATTGACAAGATGGAGTCTACTTCTTCAGGAGTATTCATTAGACATACAACATGTCAAGGGGAAAGAAAATGTTATTGAAGATTGCTTATCTAGACTTTAGACAGATTGTTTTAGAGTAATAAGAAATTTCCTTTGTAAATTTCTTTTTCTTTGTGGGGAGGTGTTACATAGCCTATGATTTCATCATCCTTTGTGTAATTCTAACGTACTGTATGCTGCATGTTTGATCACGAGCGTGTTCTACCTCACTCCCCCCTTCTACCCTTATCGTAGAGTTAGTCGTTCTTTCTGTTGTTCAGAGCAGGATTGTCAACTCTTTGTCCCCTATGGCTTCATTTGCACGTCCTTCTTACAAGTTGTATCAAGCTCTGCCGGCCCCTATATAATGAGCTCAGTCTCTGCATTATTGCCACTTAGATCTACTCCTCATTTTGTTCACATCTCTGTCCTCCCCTGTACAGTTGTTATTATTGTGAGTGCTCAGGAAGTCTCCAACCATCTAGCAGCTGTGTAATTTGAGTATAAGTGTTATTACATTTTGTTCTTGTACTGTATAGCATAAGGTGTTGATTCGTAGGCCTAGTAAAGTTTTTGTAATTCATATTGTCAGCCAATGGTAAAAATATTTTGTATCTGCAATAATATATCTTGCATTCACTGAGTATTATCTGGTTTTCTCATTTTATCAGGGCTGACTTAGATAAATTTACTCTTGCTAATTTCGTGTTAATAGAGGCTATTGCAGTTAATTATATAGTTAACCTGTTTTTTGCCATTACATTATCCTTATGAGTCCTGAATGTTTAAATGTTAGTTTGAGCATTAAACTTTAACTTGTAATTTTACCTAACTCTTTTGTTTTGAACCTGGAACTTTACGGGACAGTAGTGATTTTTAGTATTCTCACTTAAAGTGTACATTATCTTTCTCTCTTCCGTAACAACATATATATATATATATATATATATATATATATATATATATATATATATATATATATATATATATTGTTTGTGTGTGTGTGTATTTTTATAGGGGTTGGCAGTGCTGCACAAATCAGAAATTTATAGGGAACTCATACCTATAGTTGCCCTTGTCTGCTGCCGCATGCATGTTGTATTGCCTCGGTTTCCATAAACATTACGTATTTTATTTCTGTTACTTGGATTAATTGCACTGAAATCTTTTTCAGGTTCCACGTGATGCTCGTCAGTAGCCTATACACCCTTCACCTGAGACCGTCTGACGTGGACGCCTATATAGCTGTCTTGGCTTCAGCGCCGTTGTTACGGGTGGACTCTCGGGGCTTTAACCCTGAATATTTTTTGTATAGCCCAGAAACTGTGTGTGTGTGTGTGTGTGTGTGTGTGTGTGTGTGTGTGTGTGTGTGTGTGTGTGTGTGTGTGTGTGTGTGTGTGTGTGTGTGTGTGTGTGTTGATCAGTAAATAAAACTGTATAAAAATTAAGCTATACTGTATTTAATTCCATCCATATTTACTGTAATGTTTGTACGATTTTATACGACAACGGACGCTTGTTAGCCTACTACTTCCATTACTGTACACACCATCACACATCCAAAGAAATGTTTAAAAATCAGTTTGATAAAACAAAATGCAGTACTGTATTTTAGACTGATTTCTTCGTTCAACTGCTCTCATATGGCAAGCAATACTGTCAGAGATAGTCTGAATAAAAAAAAAAAAAAAAAATAAAAAGGAGCATACCCCCAGGCCCACCTTGAACTCGTGCCTTCGTCGCTTGTGATTCAACAGAACTCTGAGCTAAGCCCCTGTGTCCTGAATGTCTAGCAATGGCCCTGCTTGGCTCCAATCCTCGTAGATCTGCTTATCCTGAACATTCATACACTGTGAACATTACTCGGTTATTTAGTTTAACAAAACACTTCAGATAAATTGTGTGCTTGCGTTTAATACAAGCGATTTCTGTAACTAATGGCATTGGTGACGCAATATGTACGTGCTCAGACTGGAAAACTGCAACCTTGTTCCACCATTACTGGTTTCAGGATTTTGTGAAGGAATGCTTGGGTCATACCACAGTTGCTCAATATGAACCTAAATATTAATGATAACCACTGGCAATGTGTAAAATCAACAGCCAGACAAGGCATACGGAAAACGGTAACATAAACCTGTGTTTGGTAAAGCCACCTTCATTTTACATCGGTGCCATACAGATATTAATGAGACACATAGAGACCCTCATTAATGTCAGACTGTTCACATTTATTGGTGATAAAGGAAAAAACTACATAGGCCTATTCCTACTCTGTTTACGATATCAGTCGTCATCCATGATGATACTACGTAAATCCCCGTCCACACTAGCAGACAGTGACAGGCGGCCGCCAGGGAGAAGTCTGTATCAGACAATTTATGGCAAGTTTGACAGGCAAACCAGCGGGCAGTCCGTGCCCATTGTTGAGTGAAATAACCAGACACTACCCGTTTTTTCTTTGTTTTAATTTGGTTTCTTTCCCTTTATAGTCCAGCAATTACTGTTCTATACAATGCTATTTTTCGCGCACAAACTGTGTTGGCCATTGTCATACCGCAATCTGGCGCTGTCGACTACCTACTCACCGGCCACCTACTCCACACAGTCTGGACAACATCACAGTCGTGCCCTACAGACTCTGTCAGGTGTGGACACAGTCAGCCGGTCACTGCCCGCTAGTGTTAATGGGACTTTAGGTTACAGGAATAATTTCCAGTTACTGTAAAAACAGCCGTAACATCTGACAAACTGTAGGGACGTGTCGTATATTTGCACATTAACAAATAGTCACCATACTCATAATACAGGGTACTGAGCCACCCAGTGGAAAGTGTCGTGAATTGTTGCAAACCATGACGGTCAATTACAACACATGACAACGTCAATATCACGTTTCATGGTCTGACTGTAAAATGTCATATTCTCCATGAAACAATGAGTTGGCCCAGTCATCACTGTGTAAACTATCCATCCAACTGTAGCTCCTGTCGTCTACAGAAGTCCACGCCCCCTACTTCATCACCCCTCTAATCTAGCTGTCACTTCAACCACTATTGTCCCCTTCCTCACGCTCCTCCCTCCTCCTGTCTCCCAGGTCTCCCACCCCCACCCTGCCGCCTCTTGTAGGCCTAGTGCAACCTTCTGTATGTAGTGAAATTACTTCGATTTCAGACGTCTACCATTACCAACGTCATGTTCCGGGTTGTAAGGATGGGCGTCATGATAATTTTCTGTTCACTGATAGTTATGGAGACCCTAATAACTATGACTTATGAAAGGAACTGTCAACTGTTGCATGGTTCATGACTCGAAACTAAACCAATCATCCATGTCATTCCTTATACCTGCCGTTATGTAGAGGGTGTATTGTGTGACAATTTTAAAAAATAACCATAATAATGACATGCTATTATCCGTATATTTTCTGGCGGAACATTGCTTACAAATTCTATTACCACCAATAACTGCGCACAGCATCAGTGATCACCACGTTCGATTCGTCCTAGCGACTGAACGAAACCTGGTGAAGTTCCATACCCAACAATGTTACCAGATGCCGAGAGCATCACACCACCTCGCTGGCAGATGGGGTGTTTCTGTTGATATGTCCGCAACTGTACCTCTTTTGCTTTTGAAGAGGGATTATTAGAGGTCCAGGAACTTTGTATTTCAGGTGTCGCAGACTAACGCACAGTATTTGTGTGTACTTGTTTTACTATTCCCTGTGACCTCAAACGACCCCGACCGGTGGCCTCAAATGACTTCGGAGGACAACTTCACATAGCCCATATCCGAAGTGGAGGTCATGTGAGTCTCTGTGCTAAAAAACTGGGCTGATGGGTCCAGTCATTCTAGCGTGTGTTACCGATAACATCAAATGACCTCCGACCAGTGACCTCAAATGACCTCGGAGGCCAACCTCGCATAACCTGTGTCCGAATTGGAGGTCATGTGAGTCTCCATGCCAAAAACTGGGCTGCAGGGGTACCCGGCGTTGCCTGGGCCAAAAAGACGAACACCCTACCGGTGACCTCAAATGACTCAGAACTGAATTTTGACCCCCCCATAAAACCAACACTGGGTCACCCTGATTCAGAAAATATGAGTCGGGCGGTCTCTGGCAAGTGGTTTGGGCGTGATTGAAGGATAAACAAACAACTCTGTTCTTTTAAATACAGTAGACCAACACAGATGTATATATGTAGATATATGTACATATATTTATCTATTTATCTATCTGTCTATCTATCTATACATGTATACTGTATATATATATATATATATATATATATATATATATATATATATATACACACACATAGAGAGAGAGAGAGAGAAAGAGAGAGAGAGAGGGAGGGAGAGAGATGTTAGCAGGAGTGCTGGACAATGCCTAGGTAGGAAAAAAAAAAGAAGAAAAAAAATGGTGACAGGCACAACAAACCTCGCCCAAGTTATGACTCGCTGAATATCTGCGACCTTGGTCTGGACCTTCAAGGTCAATCAAAGTTAAAGGTCTCGGTGGCAAATCAAAACCCATATGGGAGTTCCTCAATGCTGATAATAGTAAATATCTTCAACCGGTATCAAGTTATACCCCACTGAATATCCGTGACCTTGATATTTATCTGTCAGTTTCACTTCATCACATCCAAAACTTAATTACTTCCTTTTGGGATCAGTGCCCACATATCCTGAAAGTTTCACGTAATTTCATTCTCCCGTTTTCCATAGTGTTGCTAATAAACAAAGAAACAAACAAACAAACTCGACCAAAAACAATACGTCGCTGAACTCCGTCCCGGGCGAGGTGAAAATTGACCTCATTGAAGGCCTGGGGTCCCACCCTGCTTAAAGCCTGGGTAGAGTGGAGGTGTGCCACTGTGCAAACTTGTTTTCCTAGTTAAGATATACATACATACATACATATATACACGAATGTATTAAGATTTGCTAATGGCATTGTGCTAATTAGTACCTGAAATAGCCAGTTATATGGGGGAGGGTCACTGTCTTCGGTAGTGACGGCCTTCCAAAGCTCTGGGGAAGGGTAGGGGTAGGCGAGTGGAAATAGCCCTTTAGAATTTGGTACTGTAAGCCCTCTATGATATTTTTTTTTTTTATCAGGCCAACATGTGGCCATATGCAGTGGAATGGACAACAGAGAACTATTCAAAGGTTCTGACTGCAACATTCCCAATATCAGAGCCATTTTTAAAAATCAAATATGCACGGTGTGTGACATCTTCAGTCTTCCCTGAAGTGTTAGCTCTAAGAAGTTTGTCTGAATTTTCTTGGAAATTAGATTTTGAAAAATCGTTAATAAAGTTGGCATATTTACAGTAAAGTGTTCAATAACAAAACCACACCACAGAATGATGCTAGTGTGGCTAAAAGCCATCCGATAAGTCCTGAGGCAATGTTACGTATATAGCAACTTGATTTTCTTCCCAGTGTAGTAAACATCGTTAATATCCCTCAACTTGTAAATTAAAAATTGTAAAGTTTACGTTTTTATTCACTTTCTGGATGGATCATATGTGTAAATTTAGTAACTATATCATGCTTAACATTATTGAACACATCATGTTCGAGGAGGTCTTTTTATGAACCCCTTCATCGCCAGTTTCCATGCGTCTTCATTTTACTTGAGAGAGTCAAACCACCCAAACATCCCCGCACCGAGCACAGGTCCTAACTGCAGAAATAACAGTGACACTGTAAGAAATGTTTAATGACCCTAATAGGGGAAGGGTCAAATTAGGGCTAAAGATGAACCAGGATCAAACTAAAGTGATGTTTAATTCAAATACGCCAAAGTCTGGCCTGGGCGGAGGTTTACCGCTGAAATTTCTTATTTTGCGAGGTAAGAAACATACCGTGTCATACTATCATTACATTACTACCACTGTCATCACTACCACTATCAACACCAACACAACCATCGTTACTATTGTCAACATTCCGGTGTCATTCACTACGAAAGATGTCATTGTGAAGGACAGACATCGTCTCCATTATATACATACTCGTATATACTGTATTTCTCCATTCCTAATTTTCCCTCATTCCCTCTGTCATCTTCCTAGCTCTCTTTCAATAGTGTTATCCTTTTATTCATTATAACTCATATGAAATACAGTGCTGACACCTGGAGACGTAG
The DNA here is from genome assembly GCF_032717465.1 of Coenobita brevimanus. Taxonomy (NCBI): domain Eukaryota; kingdom Metazoa; phylum Arthropoda; class Malacostraca; order Decapoda; family Coenobitidae; genus Coenobita; species Coenobita brevimanus. The sequence goes on along the minus strand of NC_136965.1, from coordinate 8,238,867 downwards.
TGCATTATATAAGCAATACCAAGTTTACGTCGAAGACAGTATGCTTTACGAATATTGAAGGTTAATAATACAATTACATTATGAATATTCACCCAGTCATATTTGTACAAAGTTAATGGCCGTCTGATGGTGAAAGATGTCTTTATTATTTTAACATTGCAATAACTGACATGCAACTATATTTATCTGAGGAGTGGTTTACTGTATATACCAGTCCCCAGTAACTCTTTCCATGATAATAGTAATTTTAGATTACCATGTCCTCTCCCCTTCTGGTTGGGTGTTTTGGGAGTCCTATCCACTCTACACACACACACACACACACACACACACACACACACACACACACACACACACACGAAGAAAGACAAACATATATACTGTAACTCAAGAAACCGTAACACTTTCTCTCGCTTTGTGGGCGAGAGTGTAGTTATTATTCATTTAACTTAAAACTTCGAAGATTATTAATTTCTGTTTGATAGTTATGATGATAATGAATACAAGTAAAGATGATGACAGAATTACTTTAAGAGTGATGATAATAATAAAGGGTAAATGATGGTGGTAGGTGGAGGGCTCCCATCATCAACTCACTTGATATATAGCTGCCTACTTCTTCCTTTTCCTGTATCATTCTATGTCTTTGTCTGTCCTCGTCTTTTCCTACTTCTCCTTGTTCTAATTATGAATTTTGGCTACTCTTCTTTCCACTTCAGGTGGCTCTACACTGAGTGAGAAGCCTAATGGCGTCTTGTAACCCAGGAAACTATTTAAATGCTGGGTGGTAACCATATAACGAAAATTAAGGGTGCATTGGAACCTGCTATGGTGCACCTGTTAACTGGGTGGAAAAACGTAAATGCGGCGTCCTTCCAGGCACCGAACACTTGTTCCCGTGCCTCGCTGTTACGGGGCGCTGTCGGCAGCAAGGAAACCTCAGTTCACTGCATGGGTAGACTCTTCAAGGACGGTTGCTTGCATGCGGTTGATCAGTCAGCTCAACCTGACAGACTGGGTTTGATAGACAACAAAACAACAACAACAATGACTAATTATGACAATGGATGAAGTGAAGGACTGAGCAGTTTTATGAGTGGTAAGAAGGGGGACAGATTACAGTAATTATAACAACAATAACAAGAAGTGGCACGCAGAACACAACATCCACGACCACAAACTGCTCTAATTATCCAGTGTTTCTCTTGCCCTGTGACTTTTACCTTCAACACATTACTCGCAAAATCGAGTTGCTTCATGTTTGCCTGACCCTTGACTCTGCCACCAACTTAGATTCAAATCATCAGATGTTTTTGAGTTTCATTTGTCTGATGACCTTGACCTTTGACCCCTGCTTGTTGTCTTGACCTTTGACTGGTTGTTCTAAAAAAACAACAGGTCAACCTTTGGGGTTATCCTCAACTCATTCACCAAGTTGGAGCCAAATGAGATCAAAATTTTTTTTTTTTTTTTTTTTTTTTAACACAGACACACAGGCGGAACTTTGACCTTGCTTGTGACCTTGGCCACTGCCGGATTTTTCTCAGAACTGAATCATATCGTTCTTGCCTGACCCCTAACACTTCCACCAAGTGTAATTCGAATAAGATAAAAACTGTTTGAATTTAATTTGGTGTGTAATCTTAGCCTTTGATCTTTTCCTGTGAACTTGATCTTTGATTATATAAAAAAATCATTCGATTTATTCTTCCCTTAGCCTCAACCCTTCCACAAACTTTGGTCTAAATCAGGTGAAAATGCCTGAGTTGACTTTGTCCTCTTACACTGACATTCGACCTGATCTCCTCAAAACAAATATGTATACTTCTTGACTTTTTAGCCAGCCCTCATTCCCTTCACCAAGTCTGGTTAAAATCAGATCGAACTATGTGAGTTCTTTGTTAACACACCCACGTGTCGAATTTTACCTTACTCTGTGGCCTCGATCTTCAACTCATTGCAATGAGTACTAAATCACTTCCTCCTTGCCTGACCATCAAATTTTTCCACAAGTTTGGTCTTATTTGGTTAAAAACTCACATTTGATTTTGTCAAGTCAATCTCTGACCTAGTTCTGTGATATTTCCCTTTGGTCTAGTGTTTTAAAAAGCAATTGGTTTACTCATCGACTGACCCCCAGATTTTCCTGAAAGTTTGGCTAGAATTAGTTTAAAAACAAATGTGGTCGTTGATCAAAATATAACAACGGTTATTGCTTTGCAATTTGCAGGTGTAATTTTTTTTTTTTTTTAAATAAAAGAACAGAGTAAGGAAAAGTAAATGAATAAAAACAAACAATCCATACACCAGATTACAGGTGTCCTCCACTCATAAAACATCTGTAACAGTTTTGCTTGAACAGAAGTACGTTGAAGTTTGGTGGAAACACTCTGGGAAAGCGAGTTCCAAAGAGATGCTGTTAGGGAAATAAAAGAATTATGATAGGCATAAGTTCTGCAATATGGCAGTGTGACAATCCAGCCATGAACGCTACAAGATGCCCGTGTAGCGCGGGGGAAGGCATGGAGAGGTGACACAATGGATGCAATTTCGTCTGAGCATTAGTCATAAAAGTATCTGTAAAATAACGCAAGGGAGGCAGCATTCGTTCATACTTGTAGAGGAGGTAGTTCACTTGTAATAGTAGTGTTATTAATAATTCTAACAGCTTTGTTCTGATTTGTGTCTAGTTGTTTTAGTGCAGCCTTTCCACATCCATTCCACAGGGGTGAGCAACATTTCAGCTGAGAACGCATATGATTCTTGTAGATAACTGCTCGTCAGTGAAGAAGTTACGGACTTTGTACAATAATCCAAGTTTCTTTAATGCTGTTTCAGCAAGTGCTCTAACTTGACAGGTCCAGCTGAGGCCACTGTTAAGTGAAACAGAGAATTTCAATACTTTTCGAGATAGGAATATTAGTACCATTGCGGATAATATAAGAATCAGGCAATATCTGTTCATTAGTATGATGTATAGATTGGGTTTTCCTAGCATTAAATGAAACAATGTTATTTTGTCCCTATTCAGTGATATTAGGGAAATGGCGGTAAAGACCAGAATGAAGAACTGAGCAGCTTCATCAGTGGTTGAGACGACGTCGACGATGGTGGTGATGGTAAGAATAATGAATGTAGAACCGATGGTGAAGCTTAGAGTAGTAATGGCGGTGAAAGTGATAAAAAGAGTGGCACCAGAATTGGACTTTGCGAGGGAGTGGTGGGAGAGACAGGACGAGTACCAGGTGGAGCAGAACACAGCACCACCAAGGTCACTTCACTACAAGACACACGTGAACCTGGACAAAACACAGTCTGTGTCATGTGACTCCGAAATTAATTTTCTCATACTGTGGTGTTACTGAATAATTCCATCGTGATGATAACGATCCAACTTACTGAGTTATGTTATTCAATAAGTTAACTTCACCTCACCTTCGCCTCCTGTCTGCTCTCTCTCATTCAGTGCAGTTACTCATTATTCATGTTGACAAAGAAAGTCAGTGGTTCTTAAGAAAAATCTTTGGTTTTTTGTTAAAAACGAAATGGTTTTGAAACAATGCAAAGTTCAACTATGATAGCCTTAACCACCCCAACCGTACCCGATACCCCGTTACATCCCAAAAGCTGTCCTTGTACTTTGTCTTTGGATGTATTTCTTAAACCCCAGACATATCGCAGATGTACACCACACGCTCGCTTATAAAATTACGATTGCAGCTTGCCCGATCTCATAATTCTAAAAGGTGCAGTGGCTCAGTGACACTGTTGGTCCAACAGGAGTCGTGGCAGTGGTATGCCAGGTGGCCTTGTCCCATTTCTCCCACGACATGCGAGCGACATGCAGGCGACGGTATGGGAAAATACTGATTAAGACCGATAGGTGGACACTGGACGAATTTGATTTACCTTTCCCACATCTCTTACCTCACCTCAGATAACCAAACTCTCCTCCCCCTCCTCCTCCTCCTCCCACTTTCTACAATCTTTCGATATTCTCCCTCCTGCTATGCTTTCTCTGTACCTAAATCTCTCTTCTTTCCTCTTTCCTATCACCTCGTCTCGTTCACATATACACTGTCCATTTTCCACCAAATCTCCTCTCCACTTAACTCCCTCCATCTTCCTCATCTCCCTTTCCTACCTCCCAGGGAAACAGTGTCACTATGCTCCCTAGATTAATCTACTGTACCTTTATCTATCGCAATCCCTCCTTTTTTCACTCTGTCCCACAACCCTGTCTCCCCCCAATATAATTTCTTTAAACTCTTTCTTAGTTCACAGTTTCATCCTGCTTAACCTACCCCCAATTCTTTCATGTACCCAGCACTCTTGTAAAACTGTTTTTTCATGATCTAGTTTTCAATTTTCAAATCTTAATCCCATTATTCTTGTTCTCTACCTCCCTTCCCTCACCTTTCCCTCTCCACCGCCATAATTATCTGGTCGGATGGTTCGTCTTGCAGCCGAGCGCCCCACTTAAGGTCGTCTCAAGCCCCGCTTGTCTTCCACCTTCCATATTTTAATTCGCCGCTTTTCCTTTCATTTCCCTTGTATTATTCATCTCTACATCGAGTACCAAGCCAAATGATTTCCTGTAAACCAGGAAAGCATTTACAATGCTGGGTGGTAACCTTGTAACCAGCCAACACTTGTTCCCTAGGTAACAGCAAGTGGGTTGGCGGAGGGTTAGTGCCCCTCCCCAGAAAACAGCTTACTGAAAATAAGAACAAGAAGCCTGGGACCAGGACTGACCAAAAAGTGACGACTAAGGATCCAACAAAGGACATGATACGGATGGCGACACGGTATGTAAGGGGTGCAAATGATGAGGTGAAAGAGAGATTGTCCAGGTGCTTAGGGTGCAAAAGTTGATGTATGTGGATTAACTGAAATTAAATGGTGAGGTGAGAGTGTGAGAGAAGGGGAGTATGGATGGGGTATATGTGTGGGAGTAGGTGAGAATGAGAGGGCAAATGAAGCAGTGTGTATTGTGGTGAGTAACAGACAGAAGGAGAATATAAGAGAGTATGGATCAGTTGGCTCAAGGATTGTGTGGGTAAGATTAAAAGTTGGACTACAAAATGTGGGTGATTGTGTGCGTGTATGTGTCAACACAAGATCGGCAAAGCAGAGTGAGAGAAGAGTTCTGGACAATTGTGGAAGCATGCATGAAAAAGTTTGAAAGGAATGAGAAAGTGTTTATTACTGGTGATATAAATGGTAAAGTAGGGAATGTGAAGGTGGATGGAGTAGTTGGTGAGTGGGGTGTGCCTGCTCAGGCAGATGAGAATGGCTGTGCTTTAGTGGACATCTGTGCCGGGAAGAGGTTGGTGATAGCCAATATCCTCTTCAGGCACAGAATGATCCATAGGTATACATGGCGAGTGTTGAAAAGGGTGGGTAGTGAACTGAATGGATGGAGGGCAATGATTGATTATGTGTGTGTGGATGAAAGGATGTGAAGGTGTGTAATGGATACAAGAGCATATAGAGGTTGGAGGAGTGGACTTTCTGACCACCTCTTGGTGGTGGTGAAAATCAAGGTCCAAGTGAAATGAAGAAATGGAAGAAGGGAAGGAAGGGAGGAAGTAGTATATACAAGGAGAGTGGAATCGTTACAAGAGGATGAGAACTGGCAGGATATGAGAAAAGTGGAGGAGCGATTGGGTAAAAATGGATTGGAGCAGATGGGAGAAAGGGAATGTGTGTGCAAAATTTTCACAGAAGAAATCTGAGCAGCATATGAGGTGGTGTGTGGGGTGAAGAGAAGACAAAAGGGGGTGCCACAGGCTGTGGCACAATATAAGAAAGTATATGGTGAGTGGATGAGAAACAGGGACGTCGAAGAACTTGAGAGACGGAAGAGAGTTATATGTAGAGAGGAAGAGAGAGGAGAAAAGATTAGAAAGAGAGTATGAACAGAGTGGTTGAGGAATTTGGAAGGAATTTGAGTGTAAAGTGGAGGGAATGTACGAAAATGTTTTAGAAAGAGGTAAAGAGAGCTAGACAGGTTGGCAATAGAGTTAGTCGGGGAGTGAAAGATAAAAAATGGTAGATTACTAATGGAGAAGGGAGAAAAGGTGAGTAGATGGAGAGAACACCTTAAGGAATTGTTGAACATAGAGAATGAAAGTAATGCGAGTAAAGGTGGCTGGGGAATGGCTTGGAGAAGAAGGGATGTGAGAAGAGAGGAAGAAATCAGTAGGATTCAAGTTGTGGAAGCAATGAAGAAAGTCAAAATGAAGAAAGCCCCATGATTTCATGGACTGTGTTGTGAAATCCTGAAGATGTGAAGATTGGCTGGGGAAGAAGGTAGAGTCCCAGAGAATTGAAAGTCAGGTATAATTATTCCCTTTCACAAAGTAAAAAGGGAAAAAGAAGTGTGTGATAATCATAGGGGCATTTGTCTTCTTAGTTTTTTTTTTTTGTGTGTGTGTGTGTCTGTGTGTGTTCTTACCTAGTTGTTTTTACCAAATTGTATCTTTACAGGAATGAGTCAAGCTCGTACTGTCCCGCGCCTTAAACCATATTTATCGTACATATCCTTAAATTTGTGAATTGTTTTGACACACTATTTCATTCGGTAGTGCATTCCACTGATAAATTGCTCTGTTTGGGAAACTGAATTTCCTTACGTCTTTATCACCTCTCTTCTTATGCAGTTTTTTGCAGTGTCCTCTTGCTGATGCTTCCCCATAGGTTAAGTAATCATTTATGTCTATTTTCTCCTTCCCTGATATGCACTTATATAGCATTATCATGTCACCTCTTTTCCTTCTCTCCTGTAGTGTTGGTAGATTCAGTTTATTTAGTCTTTCTTCGTAGCTTAGGTCCCTTAAGCTTGGTATCCATCTTGTAGCGGCCCTTTGAACTTTTTCAATCTTGTCTATGTGTTTTTTGGGATGAGGACTCCAGACTACTGATGCATACTCCAGGGTTGGTCTGATGAATGATGTTATTATCCTTCTTAGCATGTCTTCACTTAAGTATGTGAATGCTATTCTCATATTTGCAAGCAGTGTATACATGTTCTGTACCTTCTCACTGATGTGGTCAGCAGGAGATAGTCTGTTATTGATAATCACACCTAGGTCCTTCTCTCTTTCTGATGTGTGTAGGGTTTTATTTCCTAATGTATAATCCCAATCAGGTCTTTTTCCACTTTTACCAAACTTGAGTACATGACACTTGTCCACATTGAATTCCATTTGCCATGTATTACTCCATTCATGAAGTTTATTTAATTCTTCTCGTAGCTCTTTACAAGAGTCTGTGTCCGTAATTTTCCTTTGTAATTTTGCATCATCTGCAAACATATTCAGATAGCTCTCATTTCCAGTGTTACTGTCTATATCATTTATATACACTAAAAACATGATTGGTGCAAGCACTGAGCCCTGTGGTACTCCACTAGTCATTTCTTTCTATGATGAGTAATTTCCCCTTAGTACTGTTCTCATTTCTCTTTTTATGAGAAAATCTTGCATCCACAGTTTGCCTCGAATTCCTCCTTGATGGTACAGTTTCCATAAAAGTCTTTGATGTGGTATTGTGTCAAATGCTTTCTTGAAATCTAAGTAGATACTGTCCACCCATCCTTCTCTTTCCTGTAATGTGTCTGTTACTCTGTCATAGTAGTTCAACAGATTAGTAACACATGATTTTCCTTTTCTGAAACCAAACTGTCTTTCTGTTATCATATTGTATTCTTCTAGATGATTTACCCAAGCTTTTCTTATAAGCTTTTCTAATACCTTGCTTAAAACACTGGTCAGTGATCCTGGTCGGTAGTTGAGTGGATTTTGTCTATTCCCTTTCTTGAAAAAGGGGACAATATTTGCTTTCTTCCAAATATCAAGTAGTTTACCTTGACTCAAGGATTTCTTGAAAATTAAAAATAATGGTTTACTTAACTCCTTTGCACATTCTCATAGCACCCAACATGAAATTTCATCAGGACCATTTGCTTTTCCTCTGTCTAATTTACTTAACTCCTCCTGTATTACTTTTTCTGATATTTGTATATCTGGTAGTATGTGTGGGCATGCATGTTCCACATAGTCCCTGTCAAAAATTTTTTCTTCTGTGAAAACTAATTGGAAATTCTTATTTAGTGCTTCACAAATATCCGTCTCTTGTGTATAGGTGATTCCCTCGTCCGTAATGGATTGTATTATATATCTTTTACTTTGGTTTTGCTTCTGATGTAGCTGTAAAATAACTTCGGTTGATCACTACTTTTATTTATGATGTCCCCCTCAAACTGTTTTTGGCCTTCCCTCCTTATTTTTGTATAATCGTTTCTAGCCTGTTTGTAATTATTATATGCCCTTTCACTATTGTGTCTTCTGTATCTATTCCACAACAAATCTCTTCTTTCTTTTGATTTTTTACATTCTGTATTGAACCATTTCTTTTTCTTTTCTGCTTCTTTGTGCTGTAGGATGTAATTCTGGACTCCTATTTCATAAAATTCACTGAATTTTTTATATACAGCATTTAAATCTTGTCCTCTAAGCTCATTTTCCCAATCAACTTCTAAGAAATACTTCTTTAGGTCATGATAATTTCCCTTTTTATAGTTTAGGCTCTTTTTGTAACTTTCATTGTTGTTAACTATGTCATATGCTATCCTGAAGTTGAAATTTAGTACTGCATGGTCGCTTTTGCCGAGTGTGTGTGTGTGTGTGTGTGTGTGTGTGTGTGTGTTCTAACCTTACCTAATTGTATCTTTACAGGAATGAGTCAAGCTCGTACTGTCCCGTGTCTTAAACCATATTTATCGTACATATCCTTAAATTTGTGAATTGTTTTGACACACACTATTTCATTCGGTAATGCATTCCAATGATCAATTGCTCTGTTTGGGAAGCTGAATTTCCTTACGTCTTTATCACCTCTCTTCTTATGCAGTTTTTTGCAGTGTCCTCTTGCTGATGCTTCCCCATATGTTAAGTAATCATTTATGTCTATTTTCTCCTTCCCTGATATGCATTTATATAGCATTATCATGTCACCTCTTTTCCTTCTCTCCTGTAGTGTTGGTAGATTCAGTTTATTTAGTGTGTGTGTGTGTGTGTGTGTGTGTGTGTGTGTGTGTGTGTGTGTGTGTGTGTGTGTGTGTGTGTGTGTGTGTGTGTGTGTGTGTGTGTGTGTGATATTTATCCCAGGAAATGCTGGGAAACGGGTAAACAAAAAGCACGTCAGAGATGCACTAGGCTCGCGCGGGCTGTAATTAACAAGGGGGAGGGTAATCCCTAACCGTGGTGAGGAGTAAGTTGAAGGGTGCACTGGTAACAATACCCACAGCATCATTTATGTCGTCCCCCATCTGAGTGAAGCCCATGTCGGGCGACACCTAAGCGGAATAGTGGCTGGATAGTGGAGGAGATAATGGATGAGTGGTTCCTCAGATCTAGCCAAGCAGTGGGGACATGGGTCTGGCTCTGCACCAGAAAGTTGTTTGAAGCAGAGGAACCCCAACTGCAATCGCCGGAGTCGCACCACAAGATAATTAGGCAGGCCCGGGAGGGGCAAAAGCCAGGCATAAGATGTGGCGGTGGCATATCACGCAGCAGAGCGTGAGCCCTCAGAAATAGAGAGCTGGTGGTCAACCCGTGACAGCCTGCCAATGGTGCCCATCCAGGTGGTGACAATGTGTAAGATGCCTGGCCGGAGTAGGAACGTGGCCTCCAGGAAGGATCAAGCGGAGCTTGCTGTGGCATCAGCAAGCTCGTTCCTGTTATTCCCACATGACCTGGGAGCCACTGGAGGGTGGCGATGACACCTCTGTCGGTGAGAAGAGAGGCAACGTGAAAGATTGCAGAGAGCAGAAAGACATTATCATATAGAGAATAAAAGCGGATCTCTGGAGCGATGATAGGGAGTCAGTGTGGATGACTACATGCCTGTGACAATGGTTATAGGCATGGTGCAATGTCCCAAGGATGGCCACGAGTTCTGCCTGAAATGCAGAGACTCCCTGAGAGAGTCCCCATGACTCTATATGGCAGCCACAGACAAAAGCTGACCCAGCAGAGCAATGAGGACAAACTGAGCCATCTGGTAAATAAGTGGCTGAGTCAGGGGAATGCGAAGTAGCCACTCTATGAAGGCCCTCCTGACGTAGCATGGCTGGAATGGAAGAGCATGGTTTGGCCTCTGAAGGGCAGAAGATCGTGAAAGGAGGAGGGTGGTCTCACCGTGGTGGGGCAGCAAACCCAGCACAGGGTAAGTCTGGATCCCAGCAGATGGCAGGAGCAGCATCCAAACCGTGAATAACACCAGCTTTTATGATGGCCCAATCATGATGGGGTAGAGGGGCGGGAGGCCCACACAGCAGCTGCTTGAGCAAGACCAAGACTGGCAGGTGCGGGCGACATTGCAGAAGCTGGAGATTGTTAACTTCTGTCCTTAACGCAATATATGCTCCAGTGACGACAAACCACTCTCCATACTTAAATTAACGAGCCAGGTCCAGCAAGGAACGCCCAACACGATTTGGAGCTTGTCATTCCGCAGGACCTCCAGTGAACAAATGATTGGAGGGGCAAGGCCAGTTAAGCAGATGGCACTGTAGTCCACCAAAGCCCTAATGGCATGAATGTAAAATGTCTGGAGGACCCTGTAGGACGCTCCCAAGCTCTGACTCGAAAAACACCTGAGGGCATACATGTGGGTTGCAGCACACTCCAGCAGGTACTTCACATGTCTCGTGAAGGTGAGGCCACCGTTGAACCAGACTCCAAGATACTGGTGGAAAGTGATAAAGGCGAGCTGGTGCCCACCAAGAGTCAGTGGAAAGTCTGGGGAACGGAGGCCAAAAGAGAGACACTTAGTTTTTACCAAGTTATTTTTCAGGGCCAATTCATTGCACCTGGCTTGTATCTTGGAAAGAGCTGAGTGGGCCTGAGTAGAATAATCTTGCCTCATAAAGATGAGGGCCAGGTCATCCACACAGCTGAAAAGAGTCACCCCAGGACCATAATCTATGGTCAGTAGCCCCTCCACCAGAACGTTAAACAGGAGCAGGCTCAGGACACTCCCCTGAGGGGTGCCATTGGGGTGGCTATAAAAATAGGAGAGGTGCCCCTGAAAGCGGACCCCTACCGTACACTCCTCAAAGAAGTCCCTGAACCACGATAGCAGTTTGCCGCTGACTACCTTGGCCGCAAGAGCCACCAGAATAATGACAGGGCTGGCCAGTTCAAAGGTTTTTCGAGGTCGAGGAAGACAGCCATCCTCCTTCCACTTCTGAGCTCCCCAAGGAAGGATGCTAGGCAGTGAGTAGCACTCCTGCCTGGATGGCAGGCATAAATCCTTGGGTGTAGCGGTCCCAGATGCCAGGCAAGGCTAGAGTGCACAACCCTCTCCACCGTCTTAGTGATGGAGCTAAGAAAAGGAGATAGGGCGCATAGCAGTGATTTTGCAAGGTTTAGGAATCAGGTGGATGATAGCTGTCTTCCACGACCCTGGCAGCCAATCTTCGGACAGCGAGAGGTTGAGCAGATATAGCAGTCACTCACTACCACAATCTCCAGTATGAGATAGGACAGAGTAAGGGAGCCCACCAAGCCCAGGTGCAGTGTCGCTCACATGGCTTAGCGCTTTTGTGAGTTCCTTGTTGGTGATGGGACAATCAGTGGGGTCAGGCCTTTCACAGGCAGCTTGGATCTCAGTGACATGGGAGGCAGACAGCCGTGCTTGCAGGGCTCAGACAGACTCCAGGAGATTATGGTAGGCAGAACAGTCCGTGAAGTGCTGCTCAAGATGGCTGGCCTCAGCAGCAGGGTTGGGATGAAAAGGCAGATGAGGAGAATGTGGATAAGTGATGGACAGGATTCTCATCCACACTTCATGGAGAGTGGAGTGAGAATCCAGGGTACGACACCACCTGATCCATGCCTCCTCCTTGATGCGGTGCTTCTCAGATGTTACATGGCGCATAAGTGCAACCAGATACTGACGGTCCTGGGATGTATGGAGCCACCAGTACTATCTGTGCTGCTTTCAGCCTAGTATTCAGGTCCTTGATCCATCTGTCTCAGTAACACCGCGTGGATTGTCACAGCAGTATAGTGAGCGAGGCCGCATGCGTAAAAGCACGGGCTACCTGATCTGCTCGGCTCTCGAGGTCCGGGGCAGGAGGAGATTCCGCAAAGGCTGCCGCCAAAGTGCAGCTGAAAGCAGCCCAATCAGCCTTGCTGATTTCCCATTGCGACAAAGGGAGTGGGGGAGGCGGAAATGGAGCCATTTGCAGGGAGACCTGTATCGCAAAGTGATTGCCTGCAAGGTGGGGGTGGAGTGATCATGTTGCAGAGCAAGAGGGGAGAAGACAAAAGACAGGTCGAGGCGACCCTCAGCGATATGTGTGGCCCAGGCAGTGTCATTTAAAAGGGAGACACCTCCCATCTCCTCAAGAACTATGGAGATGTGCCGCCCTGCTTCACTGGACCAAAGGGGCGAGGAGAGAAGGGCGTGGAGGGCGTTGGTGCAAGGCCTCCTAAAATTAGAAGGCCTCTCCAACCCTCTTGTGACGTCAGCGGCGTAGGTTAGGGGCAAGGTGCGTGATCAGGTAGCGGTCAAGGTTGCCTCACTAACTCTCTGTTGTGAGTGTGTGTGTGTTGTTTAAATGATATTATATATTAATAGACTTATTGGTACTCATAATATTATTCATGTGAAAAATTTACAATGGTAAAAGAAGAATTACTACAAAAGAAACGTATGTAGTAACATCTGAAATCTGGCATAATTTATTACAATATACAGTATATATATATATATATATATATATATATATATATATATATATATATATTGTTACATAGCCTATGATTTCATCATCCTTTGTGTAATTCTAACGTACAGTATGCTGCATGTTTGATCACGAGCGTGTTCTACCTCACTCCCCCCGTCCTCCCTCATAGTAGAGTAAGTCGTTCTTTCTGTTGTTCAGAGCAGGATTGTCAACTCTTTGTCCCCTCTGGCTTCATTTGCGCGTCCTTCTTACAAGTTATATCAAGCTCTGCCGGCCCCAATATAATGAGCTCAGTCTCTGAATTATTGCCACTTAGATCTACTCCTCATTTTGTTCACATCTCTGTCCTCCCCTGTACAGTTGTTATTATTGTGAGTGCTCAGGAAGTCTCCAGCCATCTAGCAGCTGTGTAATTTGAGTATAAGTGTTATTGCATTTTTCTTGTACTGTGTAGCATAAGGTGTTAATTCTTAGGCCTAGTAAGGTTTTTGTGATTAATGTAAAGTTTCATGTCAGCCATTGTTCATAATATTTCGTATCTGTAATAATATATCTTGCATTCACTGAGTATTATCTGGTATTTTCATTTTATCAGGGCTGACTTAGATAAATTTACTCTTGCTAATTTCGTGTTAATAGAGGCTATTGCAGTTAACCATATATTTAACCTGTTTTTTGCCATTACATTATCCTTATGAGTCCTGAATGTTTTGTTCTTAGTTTGACCATTAAACTTTAACTTGTAATTTTACCTAACTCTTTTCTTTTGAACCTGGAACTTTACGGGACAGTAGTGATTTTTAGTATTCTCACTTAAAGTGTACATTATCTTTCTCTGTTCCGTAACATAAATTTGGCGACCTCTTATCAGGATATTCAGGATATTATCATAAGGATATTGCTTGATATTTTGTGACTGTGGTTTATTCATGATGTCTACTATTACTACGCTTGATGATGCAAAAGATTTTTTGTCAAATATGCAAACAGTGTGTGATGTAGAAAACAGAACAAAGAATGAACTTAAGCTTGTTGCTCAACAATTGGGAATTGCGGTTTGCTCTCATCATTCTAAAGATCAAATTGTTCACATGATTAATGAAAGCTTGTTTAATGTAACTCCTCCAAATGAGCAAAGGCAGATTGAATTAGCTAAGTTACAGCTAGCCCTGCAGGAGGCCCGTGTTAAGGAGGCTGAATTTCAGGCAAATGCTAAGGAGGCTGAGTCTCAGGCTCGTATTCAGGAGACACAAATTGAAATTGCTAGGATTCAGGCAGACCATGAGTATCGCATGAAACAAGGTGGAACTGGATCAACTAGCTCTGATGATTTTGATGTGGCTAAAAATGTTAAACTTGTCCCTCCTTTTAATGAATCTGATTTAACAAAGTATTTTCAGTTGTTTGAGAGGGTAGCTACAGGTTTTAATTGGCCAAAAAAGTATTGGCCAGTACTCCTTCAAACTGTTCTCACTGGTAAAACTCAAGTAACTTATGCATCTTTGCCTCAGGATCAATCTGATAATTATGATGTAGTTAAGAGCTTGATTCTTAAGGCCTATGAGCTTGTTCCTGAAGCCTATAGAGTAAAATTTAGGACAACTTATAAACAAGATAAGCAATCTCATGTTGAGTATGCAAAAATCAAAGAAGATCTGTTAGAGCAGTGGTTAAATTCTATGAATGTGGATTCTGATTTTGACAAATTTAAGCAGATGATTTCGCTGGAGGACTTCAAAAGGTGTGTTAATAAAGATGTAAGCCTATATCTTGATGAGAAAAGAATAGATAATTTGTCTGATGCTGCAGTTTTAGCTGATAAATATGTTCTCACTCACAAGAGGAAAGCTGAGAGTAAGTACGTTGCCTCTACTCAGAGTACAGGTAATAGGAAAGAGAATAAAGATGATGTTTCTCAGGAAGTAAATACCAGCTCCACCTCTAGATTTCAGAAAAGTATATGTACTTATTGTAGTAAGCTTGGTCATACTACGGAGAAATGTTTCAAGAGACAGCGTGATGTGAACAAAAAGGAGTCTTTAAATATTCAGTCAATTGGTCTAGTGTCCACCCTTGAGAGTTCCCAGAATTCCTTAACTGAGTTAACTGAACCTGCTTTGAGGGGTAAACTAAATTCTCATGATGGAGCTCCTCTTTTGAGCAGTAACGTGGGTGACACTCTCAAGAGTTCATGTGCTAATTTCCTGTCTGAAGGTTTTGTCAGTCCTCTGGACAGTAATGACAGGAAATCAGTTAAAATACATCGTGATACAGGTGCTTGCCAATCCCTTATGCTGGCCAGTGTTCTAGGCTCTAATGTTAATTCCTCTGATGAACCTGTAATCTTACAAGGTGTAGGGAATAATTACTTCTCTGTCCCTCTGTGCAGAGTGAATTTAGAGTCTGGTTTTGTTAATGGTTCCGTTATGGTTGGGTTGGTTGAGACACTCCCAATGTCAGGTGTAACTTTCTTACTTGGATATGATATTGGTGGAAGTCAAGTGTGTCCAGCTCCTCAGTTGTCTAGTGAGCCAGTGACTGCGACCCAGGATTGTGATGTCCCTGATGTGTTCCCTGCATGTGCTGTCACTAGGGCTAAGTCTAAAGTTACTGGTGACTTAGAGGATAATGATGATGATGATGCTATCCTAGCTGACACTTTTCTTGCTAATTTGGACCACTCACCAGATGAGGCAGTACCGCGTAGTGTTCATAATTTGTTTCGTCAAGAGTTGGTTGAGTTGCAGGTTGCTGACCCTGAGTTGAAAGGTCTAGCTAACTCTGCTTGCAGTGAGGAAGAGTCAGCTGGTGCTTCTACTTGTTATTGTATAAAGTCAGGAGTACTTATGAGGAAGTGGAGACCCCCAACAGCATCAGCCGACTGTGAGTGGGAGGTTGTACACCAAGTTGTCATCCCTCGTATTTGTAGGCAGGATATCATTAGAGTGGCTCATGATTCCAGTTTGGCAGGACACCTTGGAGTGAGGAAGACTGTGGCATGCATTATGAAACACTTCTACTGGCCAGGTATCTTCAGGGATGTTTCCTGGTATTGTAAGTCTTGTCACACCTGTCAAGTTGTGGGGAAGTGTAATCAGACCGAAAAGGTTGCACCTCTAGTTCCCATTCCTCCTTTTCAGGCGCCATTCACCCGTGTGTTGGTGAATATTGTGGACCCTCTTCCTAAGACTTCTTCAGGATTTTCTTATGTGTTGACCCTGATTGATATGGCTACTCGTTATCCTGAAGCCATTCCACTTAGAAATATCTCAGCAAAGAACGTGTTTAAGGAAATGCTAGGGTTCTTCACAAAGTTTGGTCTGCCGAAGGAGGTACAGTCAGACCGGGGAAGTAATTTCATGTCAAACGTTTTCAAGCAATCTCTGAAAGACATGGGCATCACCCAGATCATGTCTTCAGCTTACCATCCCCAGACCCAAGGAGCGTTGGAGAGATATCATCAAACACTCAAATCGATGCTCAAGAAATACTGTTTGGAACATCAGAAAGACTGGGATAAAGGTCTTCCATTTGTTGTATTTGCCGCAAGAGAATCTCCAAATGAATCACTGGGCTTCTCACCTTTTCAACTACTGTTTGGCCATGAAGTAAGAGGACCCCTTAAGCTACTCAAGGAATGCTGGCTGTCGGAGGAAGATGACGTCAACCTGCTGGAGTATGTGATGAAGTTCAAACAACGGCTATCCACTGCTTTACAGCTGGCAAGAGAGAATTTAGGAGCTGCTCAGGAGAAGATGAAAACTTGGTATAATAAGAAGTCAAGGTTACGCCACTTTCAGCCAGGAGATCAGGTTTTGATTCTGCTACCGGTTCATGGGCAACCTTTTCAAGCCAAATTTAGTGGTCCTTATTTCGTGGAGAAGAAACTCAGTGATGTCAACTATGTCATCGCCACACCAGATCGTAGAAAGAACAAGCAACTTTGTCACATGAACATGCTAAAGTTATATCACAGGTGGGACGAAAATAACCCAGTCTGCACTGTAGCTGTTCCACCCGAGTCTGCAAGTGAAGCTCTCCCATGCAGCATGAGCCTGAGTTATAGTTTGGGGAAGAATCCTGATATCATGAATGATCTCCAGACTAAGTTTACTCATCTACCTCCCGAGGAAAGGCAGGAGTTTTCGGCATTACTGCAGGAGTACCCGCAAGTGTTCCGTGCCACTCCAGGAAGAACCACTGTGTTGATGCATGATGTCGATGTTGGAGACGCAAAGCCAATTAAACTGCCTCCTTACTGTGTGAACCCAGTGAAAGTTCCTCTCATCCAGAAGGAGCTTGGCTACCTGTTGGACCACAAGATGATTGAACCCTGTCAGAGCGAGTGGAGTTCTCCTGTCACTCTAGTCCCTAAGCCAGGTGGGTCACAGCGGCTTTGCATTGACTACAGACGTGTTAATCAGATAACCAAAACAGACACTTACCCTCTCCCTCGCATGGAAGATTGCATAGACAAGATCGGAAAGGCTAGGTACATAAGTAAGTTTGATTTGTTAAAGGGATACTGGCAAGTACCTATGACTGAACGTGCTAGGGAGATCTCATGTTTTGTAACACTAGGAAAGACTTTTGCATGTTCTGTAATGCCATATGGTATGAAGAATGCACCAGTCACTTTTCAGAAGCTCATGAATGTTGCAACAGAGGGTGTGGCAGGGTGTGTTGTTTATATTGATGATGTATTAATCTTCAGTGACAACTGGAAAGATCACCTATGCCATGTCAGTAAATTTCTTGAGCGTTTGGTTCAGGCTAATCTTGTAGCTAATTTATCAAAGTGTGAGTTTGGTCAAGCTAAAGTTCAGTACCTTGGGTACGTAATTGGTGATGGACATGTTGCACCACCAGGAGCTAAGGTTCAGGTTATAAGTGATCTTCCCAGACCTAAAAGTAGGAAAGAGCTACAAAGATTTTTGGGAATGGTAGGTTATTACAGGAGATTTGTTCTTAACTTTTC
Organism: Coenobita brevimanus; assembly: GCF_032717465.1. NCBI lineage: Eukaryota > Metazoa > Arthropoda > Malacostraca > Decapoda > Coenobitidae > Coenobita > Coenobita brevimanus. The sequence goes on along the minus strand of NC_136965.1, from coordinate 8,221,126 downwards.
AATTCTTGTATCACCACTTACAGACCTACTGAAAAGGGGAGTTAAATTTGTCTGGACCGATAACTGTGAATCCTCTTTCAACAAACTTAAAGCTATCTTATTAAGTCAGCCAGTGCTCGCTACTCCAAATTTTGCTAAGCCTTTTAAGATGGCTGTTGATGCAAGTGATACAGGAGCTGGGGCTGTTTTGCTGCAAGAGGATGATCAGGGTATTGAACACCCTGTATCTTATTACAGTAAGAAGTTCACTCCGCCTCAAAAGAACTACTCAACTCTTAAGGAAGAGCTTTTGGCCTTGATTTTGGGTTTACAGCATTTTTCATTTTATTTGTGTTCTGGTTTTGACCCCATAGTCATTTATACCGATCATAACCCACTGAAATTCCTTAGTAAGTTTAAAGATAAAAATCAGAGATTGACAAGATGGAGTCTACTTCTTCAGGAGTATTCATTAGACATACAACATGTCAAGGGGAAAGAAAATGTTATTGCAGATTGCTAGACTTTAGACAGATTGTTTTAGAGTAATAAGAAATTTCCTTTGTAAATTTCTTTTTTCTTTGTGGGGAGGTGTTACATAGCCTATGATTTCATCATCTTTTGTGTAATTCTAACGTACAGCATGCTGCATGTTTGATCACGAGCGTGTTCTACCTCACTCCCCCCGTCCTCCCTTATAGTAGAGCAAGTCGTTCTTTCTGTTGTTCAGAGCCGGATTGTCAACTCTTTGTCCCCTCTGGCTTCATTTGCGCGTCCTTCTTACAAGTTGTATCAAGCTCTGCCGGCCCCTATATAATGAGCTCAGTCTCTGCATTATTGCCACTTAGATCTACTCCTCATTTTGTTCACATCTCTGTCCTCCTCTGTACAGTTGTTATTATTGTGAGTGCTCAGGAAGTCTCCAGCCATCTAGCAGCTGTGTAATTTGAGTATAAGTGTTATTACATTTTTTCTTGTACTGTGTAGCATAAGGTGTTATTTCTTAGGCCTAGTAAGGTTTTTGTGATTAATGTAAAGTTTCATGTCAGCCATTGTTCATAATATTTCGTATCTGTAATAATATATCTTGCATTCACTGAGTATTATCTGGCATTTTCATTTTATCAGGGCTGACTTAGATAAATTTACTCTTGCTAATTTCGTGTTAATAGAGGCTATTGCAGTTAACCATATATTTAACCTGTTTTTTGCCATTACATTATCCTTATGAGTCCTGAATGTTTTGTTGTTAGTTTGAGCATTAAACTTTAACTTATAATTTTACCTAACTCTTTTGTTTTGAACCTGGAACTTTACGGGACAGTAGTGATTTTTAGTGTTCTCACTTAAAGTGTACATTATCTTTCTCTGTTCCGTAACAATATATATATATATATATATATATATATATATATATATATATATATATATATATATATATATATATATATATATATATATATATATATATATATATATATATATATATATATATATCACATACGTATTTACACACACACACAAATTATAATGGTAAAAGAACAGTTACTACTAAAGAAACTTATATAGTGACATATCTGAGATCTGGGGCTGTTATACTGGTGGTATATTGCGATGTTATATTGGTGGTATATTGGGGCTGTTATATTGGTGGTATATTGGGGCTGTTATACTGGTGGTATATTGGGGCTGTTATATTGGTGGTATATTGCGATGTTATATTGGTGGTATATTGGGGCTGTTATATTGGTGGTATATTGCGATGTTATATTGGTGGTATATTGGGGCTGTTATATTGGTGGCATATTGGGGCTGTTATATTGGTGGTATATTGGGGCTGTTATATTGGTGGTATATTGGGGCTGTTATATTGGTAGTATATTGGGGCTGTTATATTGGTAGTGTATTGGGGTGTTATACTGGAGTGTTACTGTATATTGGGGTGTTATATTGATGGTATACTGGGGGTGTTATATTGGGCCTCTTATATACGGGGTGAACAAGGTAATGCAGATTTCGTTTGAATTCGATTCAGTTTCTTTATAGAGGAAAGCTGTGGAGATATGTTGGAAAAATGAAGGGTTATATTTTCCTCTCTTATCCAGCTCCAGCCACGTCTGTGTAATGGCTTTGTTCTTACACCCTAGCATGGCTAAGGCCTCATTTTTCTTATATTTAGTACAATTACGATGACTTAAAGCTTCACACTGTACTCTCTACACTTTTTGGATAATAATGAACAGAAAATAATGTTGTACTTACCCTGCTGTTCCGATTTGGAGTGAACTGGTCGCGCTTAATGGCACGTAGCCACTTGGAGGCAAGTTCTTTATCTTGCGGGAAGGAAAATACACTTACTTTTGGTCCATTTTTATAATTTCCCTTACATCTGGGAACACAACACATGTAAGGCATTATTACCTTAATAAAACATACAAATAATGTAAATATCAATATATAATACAATGTTTTTCCGTCCTTATTGTCATTGAACACACAGCGTGACCTCTCCCGATCATAGCTGACCCAACACTACCTAGACCTACCTAGTAGTACGTCACGGCTTACCGTCCCCCCCACCGACGAGGCCTTCTAATTTTAGAAGGCCTTGGTTGATGTCGCCTCCGATGTACACAGAGCCAGTGGTACCCTGGGAGAACAGGTCTCCCACCTCCAGGGTGCCCCTGTTGCTTTGTTATACACTGTACACCGTTAGGGATGACGTCGCCAGGTGGAAGACCACACCCTGTACCTCTACATCAGGCCCACAGAAAGGAGGGGGGTCACAGTCTGTGGACGCAATGTGATCCCGAACTAGGACGGCACAACCCCATGTGATGCTATGCACATATGGGAGAAGATGAGTGGTGTAGCCTGGGATATGGAAAGCTGCCCACTCCAGCAGTAGTGTCTCCTGTAGCAGGAAGACATGAGGACGATCCCTCATAGCTGCCTCCAGTAAGAGCAGGAGCTTACTCCTGGCCCCTGGGCAGTTCCACTGGAGGATGCAGAGGTGAGAAGTGGCATCTCACAGCCAGATGGATCCATCTGCAAGGTGTCCTCCATTGGAACCTGGATCACTGGCACCATCGTGACCACCATCAGTGTTGATGGGGTCTCTGCGGAGGGCACTGGAGGACGTGGTGCCTGAGCAACTGGGGGAGGGGGAGAGGGAGGCTGAACATCGGCTTTCTGATCTCGTCAAGGCTTCCTGCAAAGGCGAGGAGAAGCAGGGGAATGGGGCTGCTGCTTCTTCCCATAAGCCTCAAGACCGACCACGGCAACAGCGGGATCTGTGCACACCGGTAGCCCTGTCATTTGTGCGATCATCTGCACTACTGCCATGGTTATTTGTGTTCCCAGCAACTTGAGCTCCACCATCGAGAAGAGCGGAATCGACTGGGTAAGAGCCGGGGGGAGGGGGACGAAGCTCAGAGCTGGGTGGCTGGGTCTGGGGAGAGGGCTCTGCTGGATGGTGGATCTCAGTGGTGGTCTGGCCCTGGATGAGAGCTGTGGGCAGAAGTGGAAAGTCAGCCATACTGAGAGTCAGCAGACTTGGCGCAATGGGGCATTGTTGCTGTCCCCAGACAAAAGTACCTGGGGAAGCAGGAATGGCACTGGCAGCCTGCTGGTCCTTCACCCACGCTACTTGCTGTTCCCTGCCCTGCATCACACTTTTCACCCTTGCAAGGCACCTAGGATGCCACACATGGTGAGACCCTGAGCAATTGGGGCAGCAAGTAGTGAGAATCCTTCGCCTTGAAGCACGCCAGACACTGCTCGGTGTCATGGGCACCACTGCAGATCCCTCACACCACAGGGCGGGTTCAGTTGGCACAATGGTGGCCGTACCACTGACAGTGGTAGCACCGTAGTGGCTTTGGCATGTATGGGTGAAGGTAGTACATTTCTCAATTCCCAAGGTCGAGCTATGGCACTAGAGGGCCTCTCAGGGTTACACACACTTGCTGAGTCTCCTCCCGTGCGCAGCGGTTTTGGCACTGCATCACCTCTTCCACTAGTCTGTGTTTCAGCAGGATATCCACCAGCATGCACCGGGGATATCCCATGACTGGCTTTGGTAAGTTGGCCACCCCAAGACAGCTCCACGATATGCACTTGCGGTGCTTTTCTGCCACCACCGCCCTCAGCCACAGATACGCCTCCTCAGTGGCCGGGATCAGCACACAGCTCTCGTCATGGCTGGGGTTCATGACCACAAGCCCTGGCAGGTGATGTTCCAGGGCTGCGACCGCATCATAGCTGGTGCTGTATCCCAAATGGACAGGGCCATGAAAAGCAGGGAGGGTGGAGCAGGGTGGTGGAGGGGCCATGACTGGGACAGCAGGGCACGGAGCAGGTGGAGGCCCCTGTGGAGCTGCCAAGTGTGGTGCCTTCTGGGAGCCGTTACCCTATGTCACTTGCCGTGTTTTCTGTGACACAGGGATCCAGTCATCTTCCTCAGGAGAAGCAGCAGGGGCTGCAGAAGTGGTCGCCTGGGCAGGAGGAGCAGTGGTCAGGGGTGCCATGGTAGCGCGAATGCCCGTATTCCCGCCAGAATGAGCTAGGGTGGCAGAGGTGGTGGAGAGAGTGGGTGGAGCTGTACAGGTAGGTACTTCCTCCATCACATAGTGGAGGTGAGCAACCTTCACCGATCAAGCCGAGGAGGAGTTGGTTGAGGTACCATGTCAGTGACGAGCTACAGCCCCAGTGGATCAAGGAGGAGAGTGAGCAGCAGGGGAATCCCTATGTGTCAGCAAGTGGGAGCTGCCGGAGGAGATCCACTGCTCCCACTTTGCACCCGTGACTTGTTTAGGGGGAGGAGGGCCTCGATATAGGGGTAGGGAGGCAGGCAGGCCCCAGGGGCCTAGGGATGCTGGATCCCTTCATGCTTCCGACAACTGACACACACAGACAACACACACAGACTTCACACACAGAAAACACACACAGACTTCACACACACAGACACACAGGCATTCACCCCAAAGAGAATAAACTACAAAAGTGGCCTAATTCCCCACAGTGACCGGCAACCTATGCTCCCCTCCCTCTAAAGGGTGACGACATAGGAGGCCCCCTCACTGCCTTCTGAGGGACTTCCCTAATCTATCAGCAGTTGCCCTCACTGCCACCTTTAACCAGGCCCTAATGTCCCCCCTTCATGGAAATGCCCTAACGGCACCCCTTCAGGGCTCGTCGTTATACTACAATGAGAGACACTAACGGCAGGCAAAAAAAAAAAAAATCACACACACTCTCACACCGACACCCACACTCACACACAGTCAGGCAGACGTCTGTCAGCTGGAGACAGAATCCCAGCAAAAGCTGGTAAAAAAAAAAAAATCTTTCTAATTGCCAGAGACAAAGTCCCTAAATGACAAGAAACTGGTAAAATACCAGAAAATCTTTCATCAGTAAATGGGGGTATGGTAGCTCAGTGGTAGAGCTTCTGGCTCATGACTGGGGGATCGGGGGATCGCGGGTTCAAGCCGCGCCCAGGTCTGTCATGCCGGGAGGGGTAGCTCCCTCCTGTAACCTAGCAGGGCTATATGACCTTTGATGTCTAGCTCGGGTAATTCATTTCTCCATTTCCTCAGTAAATAAGGCAGAGTCCAAATCAAGAGATAGACTGGCCAGATGTCTGCACTCCACGGTGGCTAGGCAAGGAATGATTTCTTAGTGTAATAAGAAAAGTGTATGGTAGGATGCTTATTGACAGAGTTAGGGAAATAACAGATGAATTAGTTGGAGAAGAACAGGGAGGTTTTAGGAACGGAAGAGGTTGTGTAGATCAGATATTCATTCTTAGATCTTTAGTGGAAAAGTTTCTAGAGAAGGGAAGGAAGTTGTATGCGGCCTTCATGGATTTGGAGAAAGCTTATGACAAGGTGAATAGACAAGGATTATGGAAAATATTAAGAACGTATGGAGTTGATGAGAAGTTGTTGAATGCTATGAAGAGTATGTATGAGGATGCTAAGGCTGCAGTGCGTGTGGATAGTGAACTGAGTGAATTTTTCTACTTGAAGATCGGATTAAAACAGGGATGTGTCATGTTTCCATGGTTGTTCAATCTGTATATGGATGGGGTTATAAAAGAGATACAAGGTAGGGAAGTGGATGTGGGAGTGGCCCTAATGAGAGAGGACAGTGTTGAGAAACTCCTGTAGGCTACTGTTGTTTGCAGATGATACTGTGTTGTAAAGAGAAGACTAAGGGGAGCTGCAAAGCTTGGTGGTTGAATTTGGGAGAGTGTGTAGGAAACGGAATCTAAGGACGAATGTAGGGAAGAGTAAAGTTATGGTCTTCGAGAGAAGTGAAGTCAGTGAATGTACAGTGAGGTTGGATGAGGAGGAAATGGAAAATTTGAGTGCGTTTAAGTACTTGGGTAGTGTGATGAGTAAGGATGGAAGTTTGGAGGGTGAAGTGCTTGAAAGGGTACAACAAGGACGAAAAGTTGCTGGTTCCTTGAAAGCAGTGATAGGAAACAGGGAAGTGAGCATGGAAGTGAAAAAGCTATTACATGACAGTATTGTGATACCAACTTTAACGTATGGAAGTGAAGCTTGGACCTTGTTGGAGGGACAGAAGTCAAGAAAGAGAGCAGTGGAAATGGGTTATTTAAGAGGAGTATGTGGAGTCACATGGAGAGACAGACTGACAAATGAGGATGTGAAGGAGCGTTATGGTGTGGATGTGGATGTGATAGGAAGTGTTAGGAGAAACACATTGAGGTGGTTTGAGGTGGTTTGGCCATGTGGAGAGGATGGAGAGTGAGAGACTGACGAGTAGAGTGTATGTGAGAGAGGTGGGGGGGGAGAGGGAGGAGGAGGCCAAGGATGAGATGGAGGAATGGAGTGGAGAGGTATATGAGAGAGGGGGCGTGTGAGCTAAGAGCAGGACAGTGAAATGGCGGGGAACAGGGCAACATGGAGGCGATTTGTTTGTGGCTACCCCTTTACGGGATTAAGGCGTCTGTCAATAGATAAATAGATAGAAAAAGAGAATTCGTTCACTCAGTCAGGGAGGCAGACACTGCAGTGCACAGCCTCACCCAGCCTCCAGATCCACTCACGGGGGTTCCTTTGTGTAAGCCTCCTGCCAGCAATTCTTCCCTCCCCCCCTTCCCCCCCCAAAAAAAAAAAAAAACGATGGAAATGGTCGACTTGTTCCAGCCTGAGTTTTGTGGCCTACCCTTGGTCTTCTATACTTCGGTCTCTCTCTCTCTCTCTCTCTCTCTCTCTCTCTCTCTCTCTCTCTCTCTGAAATTGCTTGATCAGTCCTGTGAGGCAGGATGGTATCATTTTCGGCAATTTGCTCTATATATACAGTTGCGAGAGATTCACCGCGCGCGAGCACGTATGTGTGTGTGTGTGTGTGTGTGTGTGTGTGTGTGTGTCTGTGTGTGTGTGTGTGTGTGTGTGTGTGTGTGTGTGTTTAAACTCCTAGGTTATTCGATGGATTCAAATGAAACTTCCCAGGTAAGTTCGTCTGCTTACTGGAAAGATCTTCCACAGTGTACTGTTTTCCAGTTACGATTTTAGAGGGGTCAGCCCCCTCAACAAAAAAATTCTCTGATGTATCTGTAGTGAGAAGACGTCAAATATGTTTTTAATATCTTGGAACATGTTATGTTAGACTTTCATCCGTAAAGCGCTATTTAGGGAAAGTACCTCCCCCTCCTCCCTCTCCCTCCCCACAATGATTCTTGGAAGAGTTAGTCGCCCTCACAGAAATAAAAACGATCAGAAATAGAGGAAAGTGAGCATTTGGATTTCGATGAAATAAGCATACATATCGCAGGAATGGGTATGCAGTTTCCATGTTCTCTTTGAATATACGGGAAGAAACTGACCACCTACTTTATTAGCAGATTATTCTCATATCGACGAGATATGTACCTATATAGCAGGAGCTGACGTTCACGTAATTATTCACTCACGCGCTCCTTCGATATCTCATGATCCTCCTAATCCTTTTATACACAACAGACCAAATAACCTTTCCAAAAGCACTATACAGCGTCCATGTTTCACGGCCAAAAAGGCAGGAAGAGATAGTATTTTGAAGATGCGAATCTAGTGTTATATGCACTTGGTTGTGTTTTGGATTTAATTCCTGCCTCTTAGGTGCGCTGCAGGAAGGAGTGTTGGGGCTATCATTTCAAACGAAATCGAAGTGTATGAACACTCATGCTCTCTGGTTCAACAGATCAGCTCACCAAAACTTGCCAATAAAGCGAAGGTATACGGGATATGAAAATTAGGTCTGCGCTGCCTGAAACGACCCTTGTAGCAGCTGTACACAAGTATCGTCAAATCCACAGTGAAATTATGTATGAAATTCAGTGTTCAAGCTTTCCGATGAGCAGGATTAGCTTAAAGCTGTTCAACTGCAACCTGCTGTTTTTAACATGCCTGTCACCAACTTACTCTTATTTATTTTTTATTTTTTCATTTGTACCACAAGTTTTATTAATAAAGACACTGATCTTTCCACCCATCATTTTTCTAACCGCTCAGAGCTGCGTCCATCACAGCGGTCACAGCAGCAATGAAACCAGGGATGAATCCTCGGGGGGCGAGGGCTGGGTCGGAAAGTTTGGAATATTGTGAAGTTCGTTCAAATTCAGAAAGACAGACAGACAGACAAACAGACAAACAGACTGACTGACAGACAGACTGACTAACAGACAGACAGACAGACAGACTGACTGACAGACAGACAGACTGACAGACAGACAGACAGACAGACAGACAGAAACAGAGACAGACAGACAGAGAATTGAAGTTCCCAGTAGGAAGATTTTGAACATGGGAAGATAGAATTCCTATATTTACTAGCTCATTGCAGGCTACGTGGTCCATGGGTAGTGAAGGTCTGCTCCAAGATGTATAAAGTTCACAGGCAGTGTATTGGATACAAGTGGCACCAATGAGCTAACAAAACACAGTTTGTTATCACGCAATATATCATACATTCCAGTTCAAGACTTAGAGGATATTACAATATCTTTACAGTGGAATGAAAATTCCATACCTTTTATTATCCATCCTTTCAGTGTCGGTAGACACTCTGAGTATAGAAAGCCTAACATACGTAATTCTTGGCAACTGCTAAACATCGATGTTCTTAGTTTTTTTAAGCATCCAGCCTTAATTCTCATGTCTGTCTACACATAAAGCATCTCTAAAATAGCTTGAAAAGCGCTCTAACACCCTAAAACACAATCAACAAAATCCCGAGTTCCCCATTTTTTCTTTCCATTTCTTTTTGTTTCTCCTCCTCCTCCTCCTCCTCCTCCTTCTTCTTCTTCTTCTTCTTCTTCTTGCTTAGACCCCTCCAGGTCTAAATGGAAAAAACGATCACAGAGGGGTCGCAGTTTTCATTGGGTCACAGGCATGGTAGATATTGACCGAAAAAAAATCAAAGGTAATACGTCGGCAATTGGTCAACTTTCACAGTCTTCGTCCGATTTAGACAAAATTTGGTAGATGGGTAAGGGGTGGTTAAAAGGTAAAGTGTTTCAGTTTTGATGACAGTCAAAATTTAAGATCACAGGAGCGTCATACATTCGGCTCTTAACTCAGAAAGTTCTGTCAATTTGAATTAAAATTGGTGAAACGATTTAGGGTTAGCCATAGATTAAAGTGTTCAATTTTGAGGATAATAGGACAAAGGCCAAGGTCACAGGACAAAGTCAACTTAAACATTTTTTTATCCAGGTCGAACCAAATTTAGTGGTGGGGTTAATGGTCACGCAAAAAAAAGTATTTCAGGTTTGAGAACAATCAAAGCTGAAGGTCGCAGAGCTAGGTCAAAAGTTGGGTCATAGACCGATCGCAAGGTGTGGGCGTTGTTGTCTCTGAGAGCTTCTTGCCGATTTCTTCAGATTTTTTTTAGTTCTCAGCTCGAGAGGTTTGTTGAAGTGGAGCGATTTAGTCAAAGCCTGCATTAACACCTTTACTGATACGATGCTGATAAACTGAAAAACTTACCAAAATCCCTGGAGTTTTTTACACAGCGGCTTTAAAAATCATTAAAGCAAAAATTTTAATAAATGTATGAAGATGTACGGATGGCAGTACGCCAAAACTGTCGTTACAAGGTCGAGGCTGTAAAATAAATAATCCCATCCCTACATTTTGTCCCCTCCAGCATATGCCATTATGGTGAAGCACAAGGGCACATGAAAACTGTCTTGATAATGGTATAACTAATAACCAACCACACAGTACACAAAAGTAGGCCATAAACAAAATACAGGAATGGGATTACACGTTTTACTGTCTCGATAGTTTTTTGCGCACTTCCATCCCTACGTCTTCATTTATTCAATGTTTTCATACGCACTTGACATAATGGTGTGCTCTGCTGTCGCGGAATAGGATTCTGCATAATCGGCTGCAGCATCGCAATGACCATTTGTGTGTGTGTGTGTGTGTGTGTGTGTGTGTGTGTGTGTGTGTGTGTGTGTGTGTGGAAAGTGGACGGTAGAAAGTAGCCCAGACTAGAAGATTAGTCTATTGCCTATTTTCCTCATGTTACATTCAGCCATCTGATGTAATTATTCTGACAGAAACTGGTAGACGATTATCTGCCCACCCCAATCTGCCAAAATGTCTGATTTGGTACAAAATAAACGAATATATAAATAAACTATCAAATTCTGGATTATAAGAAATAATGGCTACCTTTATAATACGTGGTAATGGTTTTTTGAGTCACAAAGCCACAAAAATCTTCATATTTCTTACATCATATTAATAATTGCATTTTGTAAAGCAGCAAGAGTCACGGGTGTCATCAACAGTTGCAGTGACTGACTAGATGGATCAGAAAAATTATATCAAGCAAGGTCTGATGGCACTATTTAAAAAATTAATATGTCCATGCCCTTAACCCCTACGCCCTGGTTGACGTGTTTAACTGTCACGATTTTGGGCGTGGAGCAACGCCAGTTGACGTGTACAGCCGCAAGCGTCTTCCTGCCACCCTTTGAACTTTAACTTATCCTTACTCATCGACGGGACACCTGGAGACGTGGCGATACTTTCATTCGAAAGAGGAAGAGTGATTGAGTCTTATGTATCTTTAATTTTTTCTTTAGCTGTTATAGTTTGGCAGATATTACGGTTTGAAGTAAGGGTATTTTTTTCCATCATGGATATCCCCCATAGGGAGAAGCGTGCACCATCGGAAAACCCCCAGCGTGTAGGGGTTAATGCAGTTTTCTGGTACAAAATTATAATTAAAATCACAAAATGAGAAACAACATGAGTGATTTTTGAGGCACAAATGGGTACACCACCACACTCCTGGTCTTCCTAAATATCACTGTGGTCCGCTCACTTTGCTACTCGAGCCGGAGCTTGTGCTACTAGTATAACCCTACCTGCTGTGTTAAAACAAGGTGTTAGTCAAGTTTAGAGGTCTCCCACCTCCAAACTTTACCTTATATACCTCTCAAGTTAAATCAGGATGATTCACGGGTCATAGCAATATTCCCCATCTGATGTACTGTACATGCTAAAGTAGATCAAGAACCTTATTTCCTCCTTGATGTACGTGCTAAATTACATCAAGAACTTTACCATTCCAAATTCAAACCTGCTAAATTAGACCAAGAATTCTCCCATTCTCCATCTGATGTATCTGCTAAATTAGACCAAGAATTCTCCCATTCTCCATCTGATGTATCTGCTAAATTAGACCAAGAACCTTGTCCCCCACTCTGATATACATGCTAAATTAGATTAAAAACTCTCTCATTCCTATTTGTTTTAAGTATCTGTCTCAGGACAGGGTTCACAGCATGCTCCCAAGGCCCAGTAGTGCTCCTACGTACCATACACCTCTGCATGTCACCACTTCGGTGCTAACACCCACCGTCCATATTGACTACATGTTAGGGCTGTCTCATACAGGACTGGTGTAATGGTGCACCCGCTAAATTAGATCAAGAACCGTCCAATACCCTCCCTGATGGTACCTGCTGAATTAGACCAATAACTCTCCCTTTCTCAGGGTAATGTAATGTACTGTACCTACTAATGCTAAATTAGGTTAACAGCCATGCCAGTCGTCTATGTATTTAAGTTCCATTTGTATCAGATCAAACGTCCTATAGATCTAATGCTTATGGCCCAGTGGAATATAAGCAAAAATTAATCATCTCTCACCAACATCAGTAATTCTTGACTGGAAAAAAAGGAAAAGAAAAAAGAATTATGCTGAGAAAATATCTCAGATTGAATAATCCGGCCAAATAACGACCACTGAATGCTGACTTACAATGACACGGAGGACCCCGACATTCATGGACTTAAAATTTTTGAAGAAAATGTTGATGTCTCAGACTTTCAGATCATGAAAGATATCAAGAACACATGTAGGCCCATTAAGACCCGCCAGTCAAGGAAGACACGCTGCTAATGCAAGCAAACAGTGAGATCCAGTCGTGGAAGTTCTTAGACCTGAAGAAGATAGCAGGGGTAGATATTCAGTATCTGCCAACCACTTTCTTAAGCAGGTTAAAGGAGATGTTTTCCATCAGAAACTAATGGCCAACTCAGAGGAGATGTTACAGACATAACTTGCAGAGGAAGGTGTAACGGAGGTCAAAAGCATCCAAATGATGGTGGGAGAAAGCTATGAGGACTCCCCATTGCTGATCCTCACCTTTGATTCGGAGCAGTTGCCTGAGAAGATTATGGGAGCAAGGTATGTATTGGAGGTCCGTCCATACCTGCCTGTTCCAAGGCATTATTTTAAATGCCAGGAATTTGGACACATCGGTGCAAAATGTCGCTCGGCAAAGACAATCTGTGAAAGATGTAGCAAAGAGTCAGTAGAATTAGATGGAAACACTTGTTCTCAAACAAAGTGTCCTAACTGTGGTGACAAACACCAGGCTTCTGATAGGAACTGTGAGTAGTGCAGGATGGAGAAAAAAATGATCTCCATACAGACTACAGACAAACTGTCCTACTCTGAAGCTACAAGGCTTGTGTACAGAAGGTACACCAAGCCTCCAGGAAAGAGTTTCATGATGGTAATAAAAGTGCCTTTACTACAACAACAGCCAGGTACACCTCCTTCAGAAGCCTCTGCAAGACCCTAGGCTGCTGGAAAGCCGAAGGCTCGGCTCCCAAGAAGATGCAGCAGGCTCGGGAGAATCCAACAGTTCTGAGGAGGACATGGTCCTCAGAGAAATTGCTGCAACCCTCTGCTGCTCCTGAGCCAAAGAAGCAAAGGCATACCACTGCCCCCAGCTGTATGGGGAACGAGGAAGGAAAAGGAGGCAAATCCAAGATCTCAGAATCCTCTGGAGCTAAGAATGAATTTCAAGAAACAATTCGAGTCAAGGAGAAGGCCTCATCCACTTAAGCCAGACCCAAGACGCCAGTATTTGAGACCGAACAGGAGGTCCAAGGGGCAGAGCAGAAGAGCATGCAGGAACCCCAACCTCCTCCAACCAAGGACCCCCAAAAGATAAAAAGAACAACATCACTCACCGACGTTTCCCAAAGCCCAGAACATCGGGACAGTATGGGGCATGAGGAGTTCACATTAGTGAAACTCTCTTCCAGCAAAATGGTGAAAAAACGAAGCTCGTTGACACCTTCACCACATGAATACTCCAGCTCAACGACTTGTTTTCCTAAATACAAGTTAGTTAGGAGGTAATGGATAATATGCTGGAGTGGAACTGCCAAGGTATCCATGCAGAATGGGAGGAGTTACAACATCTGAGAGCTTCCTGGAATCCAGTTTGTATATGTCTACGAGAGATCATGAGCAGGGAATCCCACCAGGAGTACAAAGTTTATGCCTACAACGGGATCTCTGTCACCAGTTCCCATGAAGAAGCAGCAGAGATGGCATGACAAGACATTCCCTCCGAACTGCTTCCCCTGCAGACATCACTGAAGGTAAAGGCAGTAAGGGTAGGATTAAAATGGACATACACCATAGCGCCCATCTACTTACCTCCACGTGATCTAGACACAGAAGATTTGAAAGACCTGATGGAGCAGTTATCCCAACAAATCCTTCTAGTAGAAGACTTCAACGGCTGACACCACCTCTGGGGAGACTCCATGTGCAACCCCAGAGGAAGAGACTTGGAGTCAATATTCCTAGACAGGGATGTAGCAGTTCTCAACAGCAATTCACGCACACATTTTCAAATTCAAACTGGAACATTTCCCAATACTGACTTGTCCATATGTTCAGCCAATGCCAAACTGAACTTCACATGAAAAGTCATGGAAGACTTACATGGAAGCAACCACTACCCCAGACTCTTCAAGACTGGTTGGTATACCAGCCAACAGGCTGCAGAGATGGCGACTTGAACAGTCATGCTGGAAACTCTTTGAATCCATCACTGCAGTGCAATGTCCAACCGAGGAATTCCCCAGTGTTCAAGAAGCCCTGGACCACCTGACATCCCGGATCCACCTAGCTGCAGAAGCAGCCATCCCCAGGAGTACTGGAAGGTACCACAGACCTTCAGTGCCTTGTTAGTCATGTGAATGCCAAAAAGCTGTCAGAGGGAGGAAAGCTGCGTTACCACAACTGAAACGGAGATCCAGAAATGCGACATTAGTCCACTACAAGAAGAGCAAAGCCAATGCCAGGCGAATCTTGAAGGAAACCAGACAAGGAAACATTACGTGTCTTCCATCATCTCCGGGACTGTGCTTGCATTCGAATGGGACAAGGTGCGCAAGATAGCTGAGAAGTCAACCCCGGTTTCATCATCAGCTCTGAGGTCGATGACACAATCATCACTGATCAGAGAGATATTGCAAATGAACTAGCTCATTCCACACCAGAGATCTCCTCTGGTTCATTATACACTCCTCAGTTCTCCGTCTTATGAACAAAGTACAAACGGCGCCCATTGTCATTCAGGAGCAGAGATAAGGTGACGTGGCATTAGATTCAGCCGTTCACCCACTGGAAGCTGGGGTCGCCCCTGCAACTCTGCCATAAGACGGCCCCATATCAACTTATACTGCACTTATCAGAGTGCTCCCTGGAATTCCCGTTCGCCCTCTACAACAGGATATTCAGGAAGGGCATAGTTCCACAAAGCTGGAAAGAAGTTATCATCCTTCCCATCCTGAAACCAGACAAGGATGCTGCCATATCAAAAAGCAACAGATCATTCTCTCTGACCAGTTGTCTATGCAAGATGCTAAAGAAGATGGGCAGCTTCAGAGTGACTTGGTTTTTACTATAAAAAGGAAAAAGTACCGACCAAATTCCAGCATGGATTCAGGGAGATGAGATCTACTTCAGATGCCGTAGTGAGACAGGAAACTGCTGTACAGAATTCCTTTGCAGCATGGCACCTCAGGTAAGCAGTTTTCTTTGATATGGAAGAAGGCTATGACACCACATGGAAGCATGGCATACTAATGAAGCTGAGGATTCCCTTGCCAACAGGAACTTCAGGGTCTGGGTGGGAGGCAGCTTCTCAAATCTGCACTGCCAGCAGGAAGGGGTGCTACAAGGAATTGTCCTTTATGTCACCCTGTCTGTAATCATCATCAATGACACCGTGAAGGTTGTTCCAGAGGGTGTCTCCCTCAGTTTGTATGTGGATGACTTTGCATTATTCTCTTCAGGGGTACGTATACTAGTTGTACAAAGATGCACACAGACTGCAAGCAATCAGGTTCAGCAGTGGGCAACATATCACAGCTTCAAGTTCTCTCTGAACGAGACTGTGGCTATGCATTTCCTCAAAAGGAAAAGAAACTTCCAGCCTACCCTCTTCTTACGAGCAAACTCACTGCAATTTGTGAATGAGGTTAAGTTCTTAGATCTGACATTTGGCCCGAGACTTTACTTGGGCTCCTCATATGAAGCAGTTGAAGACAAAGGCCACTAAAGTGCTCAGTATCCTGGGGGAGCTCTCCCACACGTCGTGGGGGTTGGACCGCAGAACACTTTTGCGGCAATAGTGGGCGCTAATACATAGTAAACTGGAATATGGATGTGAGCCGTATTCATCAGCAACACCCACTGTTCTCAAAGTGTTAGATCCTGTCCACAATAAAGCCCTCCGGATATGAACAGGGGCCTTCAGATCTTCACCTGTGTAGTCTCTGCATGGTGAGACCTGAAAGCAACCTCTATCATTACGTCGTGAATACATGAACCTGATTTATTACTTTAGAATGCAGAGAATCTGGACTCCCAAATACTGGGCTGTTACCAACCGTCTACCGGATGAGCAGTCCTATGGAAAGAGACCAAAGAAATCTCTGCATGATCTCAAGTTGAATCTCCTTGTGATTCTCCCAGTCGGAGTACCTCAGATCCTACCTTGAAACAGTCAACAACAGGTAGATTTGTTCGAAATCGGGAAAAAGGACACATCCGAAGTGGAAATCAAGGCAAAATTCTTAGAACACGCTTCAATATACCGAGGTTCAACATCAATTTACACAGACAGTTCTAAATCTGAAGATTGCATTGGCTATGCTGTAGTGGGCATCAAGAAGACAATAGAGGGCAGTCTCCCCTTTGTAGCCTTGATCTGCACGGCAGAGCTGTACGCCATCCTGGCAGCGGTCAAAATGACCAAGGATATAAGGGACCGTTCCACAGTGATCTGTAGCGATTCTCAAAGAGCACTGTAGGCTGTCAGCAGGTTGAACTCGCCACACCCAATGTTGAGAGAAATCCATGACTGGCTTGAAGTAAGGTCAGTACGAAAGAAGATTACTCTTTGTTGGGTGCCTGCGCATGTTGGAATTTATGGATATCAGCAGGCAGACCAGAGGGCCAAGGCAGCTGCCACCCAACCCTGGAATGCCCGCCTTCCCCCTCCCACACACCTACGTGAAATTCATCATAAGAGAAAGTCTTTGTAACAAGTGGGGAGAGCAGTGGAGGCACACCACCAATAGTAAGCTGCGAGAGATAAAGAAGGATCTCGGCAGTTGGATGAGCAGCGAACATCCAAACAGACAAATAGAAGTTCCGTTAACAAGGCTTCGAATCGGACAAACAAGATTGACTCATGGGTGGTTAATGGCTGGAGAAGAACCAACACAATGCGAGGCATCTCAGGAATCATTAACCGTGGCCCATGTAGTGGATAGGTGTGTGGAATTCGATGACTAAAGAAGAAGATTTCTTAGCCCTCCTTTTACAATACATAATGTTTTGGGGGAGGGCTGTCATATAGACAGCCTAATTAGTTTCCTTAGAAAAACTAGGATGTTAGATAATATCTAAATTATTATTTTAAAACGGTACATACAAGAATGCATATGACTTTCAAAGTTTTTGACTACATATGAATTATACAAGAAGTGGATTTTTACAAAGATCTTTATTACAAAGAAAGGGAGTCGCTCATGACCTAGTTGTTGACGTGGCTACAAAACTCCAAATAATTAAGGTCAGTTACACAGCAAAGTCAACTTAAACAGTTTTTATCCAATGTAAATTCTACTTTGTGGATTGACTCACGTCATAACGGGATAAAAATATTCGATTTTGAAAGCAAGGATAAAGACATTCGATTCTGACAAATCAATCAAAGGTCAAGGTCACAAGGAAAGGTCAAATGACAAGGTTACTGAGCAAAGTCGTTCCAAAAAGTTTTAATCCGATTTGATCCAAACTGGTGGAAAGACGAAGCGTTAAGCAAGAATGATTTAGATTTTGAAAGTAATTTGTCAAAAGTCAGAGTCACATGGCAAAGTCAAAAACTCGGTCCTTAGATCAGGCGGAGGGCGACGGTGTTGCACGCTCTTAGTTCTCGGTGCTGAAACAGAACGCAGTGATGTGGACAGACTTTCGGCTTTTTACAATAATTCCTGGAGCATGTGATTATAGAACACGTCTGATCTTTCTGTACCTGTGCTAACTGCATTTCGTAGTATCTAAAGCAGGCTGATCATTTCAAACTATTGCAGATGTTTCATAGATGACCATCAAATATTAGGGTTTGTTTTCGTCTTCGTATAGGTTATCCAGTTGAGAGAGAGAGAGAGAGAGAGAGAGAGAGAGAGAGAGAACACAACTGTATTATGCGAAATAAACAAAATCGGAAGAGATACAAAAATTAAAAAATCCTCCAGCAAGGTGAAACGAGTATGTGCCTTAAACCTTTTCCGTTTCACCGATTTCTGTTGGTAATTATGGCCGTGTGGGGATATTGATCCAGGTATCCCGTTTTGGTACAGCCCGGCAGTTTAAGGTTCTATAGGTGGGGATTTTCGCCCTCATGCAACTTACATCATACAGTAAAGTCCAACAATAAGACAATGTGCATATAGCGACTATTTATCCTTTCCTTGGCACTGCTTCGTCACTAACATCACATTCTAATGTTAATGTTTTGTCACAGCTCGATGGCAGAATAGGACAATGGCACAGCTCAGAATCATTTCCATAGTTCATCATTATGACTGGTATTATATTCCACCTTTATTCATTTGTTACATTGTAGCATTCAAGATAGAAAGGAGATAATTTCAGGCCAAATTTAAGTGAACACAGTACAGTAATAACGAATTAAACTAAGAACAAAGCATGTTTGTTCAATATTCCATTTTCTCATCAAAGAGTGTACTGCAATGAACGTGAATGTAGCAATGGATTGTTGTAAATAATAACAATATTTTAGTACTTGTAGTATTTACTGTATTTGTTGAGTTCTAACTAACCAAAAACGAAAAGAACTTCATACACAATAGAATAATGGATTTAAAAATCCATCAACTTTTATGAAATATGTACTTTAATTACTATTGCTTTTCATAGTCTGCTTAGGACAGCCTGCTCGTACAGAATTGGTAAATGAAGGCTGTTTTCAGCTCTTCCTTTCGAAATGTGTCTCCCAAGTTGAATAAAATAGTCAGAAGAATATAAGGATGGAATATAAAAGAAGTCCTTTGTTTGGAAATATTTAATCATTCATTGGTTGGTCAAATACAGATAGAAGACAGAAGTATAGTAGACTATAAAAGGCAACAGTAACCATAGCATGGCAGTGACGGCAACCAATAACAGATGCTATGATTGAGATAATAATACAAATAACAGGAACAATAAATCAACTCCTTAACGCCGAGGACGTCTTGTTAATTTTAGTCTTGCTGCCTCCAAGATCTTTCGAAAGTGAGGATGGATACAGCGTTTATTAACGTCTTCAGTTTGAGAATTTTTCCTATTTTGAATATAATCGTCTGAAGAAAGGATCAATAAACTGAAAAAATCATGGTATTGAAGGTGTTAACGGCATCAATATAAAAATTATGTACTCGTATACTTGTATTTTAAAGTATTCTTGGTAGGATACTAACCAACAGTTATACTCAACTTAGGTAAGATGAATGCAGTTAAATGGATTAGATGAAGCCTTCATTACGTCCGACACTACCACATTGCTTTCTGGGGTTGAAAAATATTCCATGATCGTAGCAAAAATAAATTACTGGAAGACGTCCTCGTAGTGAAATATTTAATGGCTCAGTAGGAATAATGCTGACATAGACGGCCGCCAGGGTTCCACGAACAGCAAGTGACTCAGCAGAGATCCTGAAGGGCGTCGAGAGGAACGTCATGAAGCAGCATCCCACCCACACAGGAAGATTCTTGGTGGATCTTGACCATTTTTGCGTCATCCTGTGCCAACCACAGCACATCACACCCACACAGCAGCGGGTTCTCTGTGGTCACCAGGAGAACACTTAAATTATGCCTGTCGATAACACGAGGCTCATTAACGCATTCAGCCTAAAGACACATTTTTTTCATTTTATACTTGCCAACTCCAGCCACCTTTATTCAAATTTGGAGAGACCTCTCGTAGTGAAAGGGTTAGAAACAACCTCCTTAAAACCCCTGTCCTATGAGAGGTCTCCCAGTTGCAACATAAGGTGTAAATGCAGATGGTTGCAAGAACAGATTATATACTACCACATGATACCAAAGAGGTAAAGGCAGACAGTCATTATAGCTAAGTCTGTCTTCCCCTACAACACGACCCACAACAGCCGTGTGAAAAGCAGCTGATAACACAAGTCCACTAATCTGACAGGACTTGGGTTTTTCCAGTTACGATTTGGGTATGTTGTTCTGATGAGAGAGGTAAATTAGACTGACCAATGATGGAAAGTATACTGTGTCAGTAAATGGAATCTGAAGTGTGGCTGTGATTCCAAGGCCTTGAATGATAGGTAAATGAGGTTCTGGCACATCTCACTCTGTATGCTGTTGACAAAGCTTCCCTCGTTTTTTATCTTTTTTCTTGCTTCTTTTCTTGTCTTTTTTTTTTTTTTTTTTTTTTTTGTCTAGCAAAAATCATCTTATTTTTTGGTGGGGAAAAAAGCACGAGGATGATGATTTCGAAAGGTGTACATGTGTTAGTATAAGATAAAATTTTTATTTTTTAAATGTTAGGTTGTGGGACCCCTGCCATCTACCTACTCTTTGTGTTGCTGTTTTCCGGCGACTCTACAATGAGTGCCAAGCCAACTGGTTTCCTGTAACCCAGGAACTCATTACTTTACGTTGTTATAACCATAAAACCAAATGGATGCCTGGTGGCCTATTGGATTAAGGTGCTTCAACTGGATGGAGGCCTTATGGGTTTTCACCCAAGGGTTGGGTGGGGTTTGCTGATCACATAATGTCACTCAGTGGCGATCTAACTAGTCACTTTCTTCTCAAATGTCAGGCCTGAGTAGCCTATCTCTGTTCCCTCGGTAGGACAAAAAAAAAGGGGGGAGGGTCGAATGGTATGTAGATTATGCCCTCGAAATTACTACAAGATCAGCATTAATCCTATCAGGCATTTTTACGTGCACTGTCGTTTCTTTATATCCACCAAAGGCTTACCATTAATGCAACTCATATCATAAAAACCTAAGATTATTAAAAAAATCAAACAATACTGTATACAGCAGCTCTTAAAAGTCTCATAGCAGGTCATTGTTTCCATCAAATATAACATCTGCAGGCAACGCAGTGTGTGTGGCTAGTAATGCCAGACGGGAAATATTCTTTATGAACTGTGGATCCAGTCTACCTGTGCGGAAATGGAAATTAAATAATTATTCACTTCATTTCCCTCTCCTGCCTCTCCCATCACTGTGGTCATAGATGTTTGAATGGGATATAGTAGACACTGGTGCGTATAATCCCCCACAGATGGGTGGTAATATGCACCTCAGTCCACTACGACATATTCAGATGTCTATAAATCCAGCATTGAAAGAGAGGTAGAAGAGGCATGAATTTTTGTAGCTTTAAATGTACAAGATAGCTGGGATCAACAACATGACATTTGAGAACAACTACACAGCTAACCTCTGAGATCAATGGCGTCGTTCCTAGTGACCTGGTCGACAAGGTTAGACCAGTTCTCCTCATCCAGTCTCTCGATATTGTTACCACGGAAGTCTATGATGGCTGCTCGATCCACTCCTGTTGAAATGGATAGAAGGAAGAGAACACTTTTCCATACAGATGGAGACAATAGTTCTCCTAATCATTTACCTCTTTTACTTTTCACTTTTACTTTTCACTTTGCTCTGTCAGCTAATGTACCTAAACTGAGAGTGCCACGGTGTGAGCGAGCTGCTATTATATCACTGCCATTTATGGGGCATTTGTATATTGCTAAATACTATCGACGTGCATCCCACATTACGGTGTAGTCAGCAACGATAGATTAAGGTCAGACATGTTATATTATCATCATTTGCTTCAGAAATTATTTGCAAAAACTGGGGAGCTTGTTCAGGCCTTCCCACACTTAGTTTTAATAATGCGACTCATAGTTTTCAGCCCACCCTGTTCAGATGAAGAGTTCAGTCGTTTCTGCACAACCCATCCAGCGATGATTAGCATTCCAGTCTCCTGAGGTTTTGGTTTGTATGTCAGGATCTGTTGGTTTTTATGTCATGGTCTGTTGTTGTTGTTTTTTTTCTCCTCTGACAAGGAGAGTATGTTGCCATCCCTGTTCGTTTGTTTAATTGTTAGTTTGTTTGTCTATTAGCAGGACACTCAAAAACTAAGAGAGATTTGGACCAAATTTCCCAGGGAACAATCAATTACCTTTGGGACCAATGTTTGTTAGTTTGTCTGTTAGCAGGATTACTCAAAAACTGAAAAAGAGATTTGGGCCAAATTTGATGAGTAGATAGCTCATGTCCCAGGGAACAATCAGTTAACTTTTGGGACCGATCTCGTTCGTATTACAGATTCTGAATCCGGAAACCCTAATCAGTAATGAGAAAAGCTAACCCATTATGAAGAGTGGTTTGGAAATTACGTTGCCTTTGTCGGAGAGATGCGCTCCACTGAGTGCCCCTCTAGTAAGGTCATGATTTGTTGGTTTGTGTGTCATGATTTGCTGGGCTGTGTGTCATGATTGTTGGATTGTGCATCCACGGCTTTAGGGGGTAGGGGGACTTGGAGGTGTACGCTGTCCCTGTTTTCGGTGTACTAATGATAATAAAAGAATTGCTATTTACCAGAAAACCTGCAACAAATACTTTATTGCACTTGCATTTGCCCATAGTGTTGTATTGCTATGACTGAAGCAGGTAAAAATAAAACTGTCTTTTGATATTTTGAATCCTTAAATGCATTAAATACTAATTCTCCTACAAATCACACACCACCCCTTTCTGAAAGTGCTGGATCCGGCCCTAGGGGTTGTAATTTCGTTTATACGTTCCTAGCATGAGCTGTTGCACAGAAACGCCCCTTGAAAAAAAAAATAACTCCTGTTCCAACCAAGGTGGGCTACAAACAAAGCATTATGAATGTACGTTTTAAGGGAGCAGCGGTGTATATTTCAACGATGTCTGCAGTGCATTATTGTTTCCCTCCCTTTGTCAGTATTATTATGATTCATTATTATTATTATTATTATTATTATTATTATTATACGAATAATATGAATAAACGTGTGTGTGTGTGTGTGTGTGTGTGTGTGTGTGTGTGGATGAGTAAATCGGGAGTGTGTAGTCCTGTCTCGGCTGCCCCCTTTTTGGGGGGGAAAGCAGCCTAAGCATATAGATACATAGATAGATTATTATTATTATTATTAATGCTACTCTTTCTACTAAAATTACCTCTACTGATATCATTTACCATAACTGTCGTTTTATTTATTTTGTCCAATAAATTATCACAAATTATTAACAAACTTTTAGTCATGCACATCACTAACCAAGTGTACTAGGTCTCTCATTTCTTGTACGATCTTTTTGTAACTTTTTTCTGCAAGTAACTGACGGCTTTATACAGACATGGAACAAGCTTACCGTGCGGTAACGTGTGTTGTATTTTATTCTGACTCATAAACGATTTGAGTAAGTTTATTCGAGATTCCTCCCTTGTATTGAGGGAGGTGGAGAAGTCCCTCATAAGGTGACCAAAATCGTCTGGAGATGGCAAGAATGTCATAAAAATACGTCATTGAGAATAAACATGATGCCTTTAACTTCACCATTGGGAAAGGTTTCTCCAAAGTCAAGTAAAATCATCTCAAGGAAGCAAAAATTGAATAAAAAGTCATCGTAGTGAAGTACTTAACCTCTTTTATTCAATTACATTATTTATTCATTTCTTCTTGCTGCCATTGACGATTTTATTCACCTTCTGCCAGACCTTTTATAGTCAAAGAGTAAGGAAAGTTGAATCTATACCTCTTCAGCTAGAAAAATATCTCTATTGCCGCATAATATAGTGTATACCGGGTATGTAACAAGAATGAAATGAAAAATACATCATTGTATCGAAGCATTTCAACGTACCTGTTATTGCCTGTGGTTTGATGCCGGTGATGGTGTTGTCGTTGAGGTACAGGTGTCTGAGGGTGTCTAGAGGCACACTCATGAAACCTGTCTCCAACTCGCCCTCAAACTTGTTCCCGCTCAGGTCGATGCTCTCAATATAGTTGAGCTGAGCGAAGACATCCTGTTCCATGTAGGTCAGCTCCATGTTGGCCAGCTGAATGTCTATGAGGTCACCTGCTTGGCTGAACGTGTCCACTGTGAAGGTCAAACCAATGTTTTGGGACAGGGATAGGTATTTCAGTGAATCTGAGACGATGTCAGGGAGGAAGGGAAACAAATTATCATCCAAGATTAAAGCCTGAAGGTGAATATAAAGTGGAATCGTCTCAAAAGGGAAAACAGAAATCCTGTTTCCGGTGACTTCGAGTCGGAGCAGTGTCTCCATCGATGGCGTTAGTGCCTCTTCCTCTATGGTCTCTATGTAGGTGTTCCGGATGAAGATCTGCTCGAACGACACCTCACCAAATACACCGCTTGGAAGGTCTTGCAGGGTAGAAGTTGGTGTGTCTGGTGCGATAGTGAAATTGTTGAATTCTGAGAAAGGAAAGTCGACTTGGAAGACTTCAGCAAGGCGACTACTGGAGATCACATCAGAACAGTCCATGTTGAGAAATACATTGTCAGAAGTACAGACGCAGGGAGAGATTTCAGTTTCATCAGGACACAGACCCGCCTTGCTTCTTCGGTGGGCAGGGTTGGCTAGCACGGCGTCAACGAGAGCCACCCAAACTAGCAGGTATCTTAGCCCCGCCATCCTCTCCGAGTGCGTGAAGTGTGGGAAGCCCGAGCTCGTCTCACCGTTGCCTTACATACACTGTATCTTATCGTACTGTACCCAGAAGTTCTACTCTTGCTCAAAAACTGTATCCATCAAAAATGTATTGTGTTGGACGGGTCCAGAAATAGTCTAAATGATCAGTACTGTTCTTGACGTCTAAGAAAGATAAATAAATTTTCATGTGCGTTTACAAAAACAGCACTAACTGTGGATAAGAGAGCAAATACTGCCACCAAGTGATGTTGCGTATTATAAGGAATGCAGGCTTAGGAATACCTTTGCAACATACTTCGTCTACGGTGTCAAATTGTTTCGCGTGGAATGCTTCTCGTACTCGTTTGATCGAGTGAAATTTTGTTTATTGCGTTTCGGATAGCGCAACAAATGGACATTCAAAGTCTGATTACAGACTGGTAAGATTGGTTTGTGGGATATCAGAAGACACTGTGAAATTAATACTGTATGCAGTGCTCAGCTGAGAAGCTGTCAAGTGTCTGAACGAAATCGTGTGGTTTAGCATCAGTCAAGTCTGAGTCCTGTGATTGGCTCGGCGTATTGTGCGGGTTGGCACAGCGATGATAATGCCTCAGTGATTGGCTGCTCTACAATGCAGGTCTGGTAAAGGTGATGATGTAGCACAATACCAAACAGCACACGAAGCTTGGAATACTTCTTCATGAACGATTCTCTCTCTCTCTCTCTCTCTCTCTCTCTCTCTCTCTCTCTCTCTCTCTCTCTCATTACAGTTTTTGATTCTCTTGCACTTTGCTAAGGAAAATTATGTCAGTACTACAAATATACAATTACCATAAAAAAGAACATAAAAGAGGTTACTACGAAGACCACAGGCTGAACGAATGACACCTAGACTACTGCCCTATGCAAGTTTAGAAATCAAATGAAACGAAGATACAGGTATTAATTTCAGCTAACCTGGAGAAGGCCTTCATATGGTGGTACAGTACATGATACAGACGCTCCCCTGTCTGGTTATACAGACGTCCATCAGCTCGCTTCATATTTCCCAAAAGGAGGAGGGTACACTGCAGGACGACAGCTCCAGCCTGCAGTCCACTGGGTTCACGTCCAAATGAGCCTGGGATTGTGGAAGTTTCTACTGCTACTACAATTACAGCAACAACCACTACTACTGCTACTACTGTTGCTGCTGTTACTACTACTACTACAACTACTACTACTACTGCTGCTACTACTACTACTACTCCTTCTTCTTCTTCTTCTTCTTGTACTACTACTACTTCTTCTTCTTCTTCTTCTTCTACGACGACGACTACTACCACTACTACTACTACTACTACTAATGCTGCTACTGCTGCAGCTATGACTATTTTTACTACTGTTTCTACTACTACTACTACTATTATTACTGCTACTACTACTGTTACTACTATTTCTACTACTATTATTATCCTAGAGATGTAACACATTCACCTAAGCACTGTCGCAAATTAACAATTAGTTTCACATTATCTTTAAGTCATGATTCCCACGTGGCTGTGGGATTTACCTGGGTTGCTCTGCGGGTGACGGTGGTGTAATCCGAAGCACACTAACGACCGCAAATGAGAGGACTCGGGTTCGATTCCCGGGCCAATCTTGACAATTTTGTGCAAATCTTTTAAATTCTTTTCGCCCCTGCAACTAGTCTAGGGACCTGGATTTATAATGTGACGGTTGAACGTTACACTCAGGGGAAATGTTTGTTGGACACTTTCCTTGCCAGATACATTGTGTCTTTAAGTATGTTAAGTTAAACTTAGTCTATTTCAACCCTTTCGCTGAAACCACTTCTTTCAGAATTCAAGGTACATGACCTAAATTTAACCCATTTTAACTGTTCACTGAGAATTAGGTCTTCCATAATTTCAGTTCTACTACCGAAATACAGTTTTGTGTTGCTCAGGAAAGGTCGGGGAATAACAAGAGCTAGTCTTCTTTAACCCATTTTTATCCTCCAAGATAAAAAAAAGTATATAAATAAATAAATAAAATGATGTGGCTATAACAAGAATGAATTAAAAAAGGACGTTTCCATACTTAAGCTCATGAATCTGGTGACGTGTTCTTTTGGTTTTTCTCTGCTGCTTCCAGGCAGAGTGGGAAATGTAGCAGTTGAAGGTGTAGTTGGTATGCATGGTGTGCCTGGAAGAAATGAAAATGGGGAACGAATGATAGGCATGTGCGTTGAGCGAGAGATGGTGATTGGAAATACCCTGTTAAAGAAGAAAGATATTTATAAATATACATGAGCGAGACAGGAAGGTGGAAGGGTTGTTGGTAGAGCATTGATGGACTATGTGGCTGTATCCAGGAATGTAATAGGAAGATTGTTGGATGTGAGAGTTCTGAGAGGGGAGGGTGGAGGTATGTCTGACCACTACCTGGTGGAGGGAAAGTTAAGAGTAGGTAAGAGTTGGGTGAGAGCTAGGAGAGTTAGGTGTGGCAGGGAGGTGGTGAAAGTGAGTGAGTTGGATAAAAGAGAGAAAATGATAGAATTCAAGGAGAAATTGAGAGATGAGTGGAATGCAGTGAAAGGTCAGGAAAATGGCAGTGTGGAGGAGGAATGGCAGTTCTTTAAGAGTGCTGTGGTGGGGCATGCAGAAGAGGTGTGTGGTGTGAGACGTGTGGGTGGAGGTGTAAGAAAAGGAAGTGAATGGTGGTGCGAGGAAGTAAGTATGGCTGTGGCTAAGAAGAGACGTGTTTATGAAGTTTGGCTACAGAGGAAGGATGAGGTGTCCTATGAAAGGTATAAGGAAAAGAGGAATAGGGCGAGAAGGGCTGTGCGTGATGCTAAAGTGGCAGCAGATGAGAGGTGGGGTAGGCGGTTGACTAAAAATTTTCAACAGAATAAGAAAATGTTTTGGAAGGAAATGAAAAGGGTGCGAAAGGGAGAGTCCAGGAAGGAAGAGAGAGTAAAAGCAGAGGATGGAAGGATGTTAATTGAGATGGATGCAGTAAGGAAAAGATGGGCAGAGTATTTTGAAAGATTGTTAAATGTAGAGGAGGAAAGGGTGGCTGAGAATGTGGCAGATGGAAGGGTGCAAGGAATAAATGTGTTGGGAGAGTTGAATGATTCTTTGATCACGAAGGAGGAAGTGGAGAAGGCAGTAAAGGAGATGAAAAAAGGGAAAGCTGCAGGTATGGATGGGTGTGCTGTGGAATGCCTGAAGGGTGGTGCAGTGACTATTGTTGACTGGTTAGTAAGAGTGTTGAATGAGTGCTTTATGAAAGGTATGGTGCCAGTTGACTTGGTAAGTGCTTGTGTGGTCCCACTGTATAAAGGCAAGGGTGATAAGTATGAATGAACTAGCATTAGGGGTATAAGTCTGTTGAGTGTTGTGGGTACAGTGTATGATACAGTGTTAATTAAGAGAGTTAGAGAGGGTACAGAGAGAGAGTGATTGGTGATGAGCAGTGTGGCTTTAGGAGAGGGAGGGGATGTGTGGATCAGGTGTTTGCTGTGAGACAAGTGTGTGAAAAATATTTAGCAAAGGGCAAGGATGTGTTTTGGACGTTCATGGATTTAGAGAAAACGTATGATAGAACTGATAGGGAGGCTTTGTGGACTGTTTTAATATTGTATGGACTTGATAGTAGGTTACTGAAGGGGGTGATAAGTTTTTATGTAAATAGTAGAGCTTGTGTAAGAGTGGGAAATACTGTGAGTGATTGGTTTCCCGTGAGAGTGGGGCTGCGGCAGGGATGTGTGATGACGCCTTGGTTGTTTAATATTTATATGGATGGTGTTATAAGGGAGGTGAATGCAAGAGTTTTAGGTGGAGGTCTGATTCTGGTGAATGTTGATGATGGAGAGTGGAATCTGAAGCAGCTGCTGTTTGCAGATGGTACTGCATTGGTGGCTGATTCAGAGGAGAGATTGAGACAGTTGGTAGAGGAGTTTGGAAGGGTGTGTGAAAGGAGGAAATTGAAAGTATAT
This sequence comes from Coenobita brevimanus, assembly GCF_032717465.1. Taxonomy (NCBI): domain Eukaryota; kingdom Metazoa; phylum Arthropoda; class Malacostraca; order Decapoda; family Coenobitidae; genus Coenobita; species Coenobita brevimanus. Next base: position 8,192,556 of record NC_136965.1, on the reverse strand, counting down.
GAGAATAAGAGTAAAGTGATGAAGTGTTCGAGGTTGGTAGATGGTAGGGGAATGAATATGGTTTTGAATGGTGAGTTGCTTGAGGAGGTAGAGTGTTTCAAATATTTAAGGTCACATGTTGCTGTGGATGGAAGAATAGATGCAGAAGTGAAGTTTAGAATGAATGAAGTAGGTAAGGTGCTGGGAGGAATGAAAAACGTGTTTAGATGTCGTTCGCTTAGAATGGATGTAAAGAGATGGCTGTATGAGGGTGTTGTGGTACTGACTGCGTTATATGGTCTGAAACATGGAATATGGGTGTAGAAGAGAGGAAAAGTTTGAATGTAATGGAGATGAGGTGTCTGAGGAGTATGTGTGGAATGACACATATGGATCGAGTGTGAAATGATGAAGTGCGAAGGAGAACTGGAGTTTTTCGGGAGATGGCTGATAGAGTTGAGCAGAGGGTTTTGCGATGGTTTGGGCATATGGAGAGAATGGATAATGAGCGATTGGTGAAAAAGATAACTAGATCTGGTGTGAGAGGCGTAAGGCTGAGAGGGAGACCATCAATAGGATGGATGGATAGTGTGAAGAGAGTGCTGGATGCGAGAGGGATGTCTGTTGAGCAAGGAAGAGTGGCTGTGCATGACAGAAATAAATGAGAGAAATTGTGAATGTATAAATGATGACGCAGCCCTGAGGGGATATTCTCCTGCATTTGGTCTGATCAGATAGTCAGGTCAGGTGCAGGTAAGGGGAGGGGTTTATTATGATGTGGCAGGGGTAAATCAGCTCTGCTGTTGAGCCCTGCTGCGGATGTCACTGATTGCATTGCGCAGTTGACCCTTGTGTTGTGTGGTTCTGTGAGGATCTGTCCCTTCTCCCCTTTGGGGCTAAGATGAGAATGAATGTGTCTGAATGGATGAGTAAATGGGGAGTGTGTCGTACTGTCTCGGCTACCTCCCTTTCCTTGGGAAATTTCTCTCCATTTATTTCTATCATGCACAGCCATTCCTCCTTGCTCAACAGACATCCCTCTCGCATCCCACTCTCTCTTCACAATGTCCATCCATCCTATTCATGGTCTTCCACTCAGCCTTACACCTCTCATATCAGATCTAGTTATATTTTTCACCAATCGCTCATTATCCATTCTCTCCATATGCCCAAACCATCGCAACACCATCTGCTCAACTCAATCAGCCATCTCCCGAACAACTTCAGTTCTCCTTCGCACTTCATCATTTCTCAGTCGATCCATACTCGTCACTCCACACATACTCCCCAAACACCTCATCTCCATAACATTCAAATTTTTCCTCTCTGCTACACCCATATTCCATGTTCCAGCCCCATATAATGCAGTCAGTACCACAACACCCTCATACTGCTTCTCTTCACATCCATTCAACACGAACGACATCTAAACACTTTTCTCATTCCTCCCAGCACCTTCCCTACTTCATTCATTCTAAACTTCACTTCCGCATCTATTCTTCCAACCACAGCAACATGTGGCCCTAAATACTTAAAACACTCTACCTCCTCAAGCAACTCACCATTCAAAATCATATTCATCCTCCTACCATCTACCAACCTCGTACACTTCATCAATTTACTCTTATTCTCATTTACTTTTAATTTCCTCCTTTCACACACCCTTCCAAACTCCTCTACCAACAGTCTCAATCTCTCCTCTGAATCAGCCACCAATGCAGTATCATCTGCAAACAGCAGCTACTTCAGATTCCACTCACTACCATCAACAATCACCAGACTCAGACCTCCACCTAACACTGTTGCATTCACCTCCCTTACAACGCCATCCATATAAATATTAAACAACCAAGGCAACATCACACATCCCTGCCGCAGCCCCACTCACACGGGAAACCAATCACTCACAGTATTTCCCACTCTTACACAAGCTCTACTATTTACATAAAAACTTTTCACCCTCTTTAGTAAACCACCATCAACTCCATACAATCTTAAAACAGTCCACAAAACCTCCCTATCATTTCTATCATATGCTTTCTCTAAATCCATGAACGCCCAAAACACATCCTTGCCTTTTGCTAAATACTTTTCACACACTTGTCTCACAGCAAACACATGATCCACGCATCCTCTCCCTCTCCTAAAGCCACACTGCTCATCACCAATCACTCCCTCTGTACCCTTTCTAACTCTCATAATTGACACTCTACCATACACCTTGCCTGCAACACTCAAGAGACTTATGCCCCTAAAGCTAGTACATTCATACTTATCACCCTTCCCTTTATACAACGGGACCACACAAGCACTTGCCTAGTCAATTGGCACCATACCTTTCACAAAGCACACATTCAACAATCTTACTAACCAGTCAATAATAGTCACTCCACCACCCTTCAGGCATTCCACAGCACACCCATCCATACCTGCAGCTTTCCCTGTTTTCATCACCTTTACTGCCTTCTCCACTACCTCCTTCGTGATCAAAAAATCATTCAACTCTCCCATCACATTTATTCCTTAAACCCTTCCATCTGCCACAATCTCAGCCACCCTTTCCTCCTCTACATTTAACAATCTTTCAAAATACTCTGCCCATCTCTTCCCTACTGCATCCATCTCAATTAACATCCTTCCATCCTCTGCTTTTGCACGCTCTTCCTTCCCGGACTCTCCCTTTCGCACCCTTTTCACCTCCTTCCAGAACATTTTCTTATTCTGTTGAAAATTCTTATTCAACCGCCTACCCCACCTCTCATCTGCTGCAACTTCAGCATCATGCACAGCCCTTCTTGCCCTATTCCTCTTTTCCTTATACCTCTCATATGACAACTCATCCTTCCTCTGCAGCCAAACTTCATAAACACGTCTCTTCTTAGCCACAGCCATACTTACTTCCTTGCACCACCATTCACTTCCTTTTCTTACACCACCACCCACACGTCTCACACCACACACCTCTTTCGCATGCCCCACCACAGCACTCTTAAAGAACTACCATTCCTCCTCCACACTGCCATTTTCCTGATCTTTCATTGAGTTCCACTCATCTTTCAATTTCTCCTGATACTCTATCATTTTCTCTCTTTTATCCAACTCACTCACTTTCAAAACCTCCCTGCCACACCTAACCCTCCTAGCTCTCACCCATCTCTTACCTACTCTCAACTTTCCCTCCACCAGGTAGTGGTCAGACATACCTCCACCCTCCCCTCTGAGAACTCTCACATCCAACAATCTTCCTATTACATTCCTGTATCACCAAACAAAAGTTTGGTCGAAATCCGTCAAGGGGTTCAGGAGATATCGCAGTCACAAGGATAAACTAAATCGACCCCATATGACCTTGACCTTTGAGTCCTTGACTCAGCTGACCTAAACAGTTCATTGTCCCTTCATACTGTATCACTGGCAAAAGTCTGGTGGAAATCCGTCCATGGGTTCAGGAAATATCTCTTCCACAATAATATTACAGATGCACAGACCCACACACGCACGCACGGACATACCAGTTACTTAATGTTCTCTCCAGACGTTAAGTTGAAGAAATGGAAAACAGATTTAGTTCATGAAGTTTTTCACAAGACTTTGAGTGAGGTGTTGTAGCTGTATGAAATCGCTCCCAGGAAAAAAAAAAAATGGAGGTACTGGCTACCAACTTTCAAACTTAATGATGGACCTCAATCCCTTTGGTTTAGGAGACTTCGGAACACCTCTTCCTTATCGACTTGTTCTGCTTACTGCCAGTGGCAACAACTTAATGTAATAAAATGGGTTTATTAACAATCCTAAACTGTCCTCTCTTTGAAGCCACTGGTCTCTTACCAAGAGGTTCTCTTAACAGACCAGGTGCGTGACTATAATGCACATCGTAGTTTTCCCATCCACTGCGGACCCTCGGAGCCGGCAAAATGTTCCTCCACTTTCCGTAGCATTTCATACAGCATTCTCTTTTTTCTCTTTTTCAACTTTCTTGGAAAAAAAAAAATATTGGTTGCTTGGGATGCCAGAACAAGTGTTGTAAAACCGGGTTGCCTTAACTAGTCTGGAAAGCTTACTGAACCTGCATAAAACGAAATTATGAATTGTCATGTTTCGGAGTATCAGTCTAATATCAATGATCTGGAATACTATCACTAAATATCTACATAACTAGAGCCCCCCTCCCCAAGGGGGGAAGCACACCAGCCACGAGCAAATACATATATAACGCGACTCGGAATATGACCTCGACCTTGACCTACTTTCACCAATTCCGAGCTCGTAGGAGATTTTCATCCCTACTATACACTTGTAAAATTTTGTGATGATATCTTGAGCGGTTCCGAAGTTACCGTGCTAACAGAAACATGGACAGACGAAAAGACGGACAAACGGACAAACTGAAAACTATACCAGCATCGCTATCGCGGCTGGTAAAAATCCAGACATTTCTGGGTCAGATCAGGCGCTAAGAGTCACAGCACAGGAGCTAACAGGAGCAAGACGATGCTAGCGGTTCCGTATCAGGAATTTTCCACACATCATAATTATTTGTCTCTCATGATATTTTCAATGCCTATTAAATGATTTAACATCCTTATCTGAATACAACATTTTGTCCGTGGTAATGCATTTCTTTTTATCAGCCGCAATAGCGATGCTGGTATTATTTTCAGTTTGTCTGTCTGTGTGTGTGTCTGTGTGTCTGTTAGCATGATAACTTCGCAACCACTCAAGATCTCATCACAATATTTTACAGGTGTATAGTAAGGATGAAAATCTCCTTGGATTTCGAAGTTGATAAAAGTAGGTCAAGGTCTGTGTGTCTGTTACCACAATAACTTTGCAACCGCTCAAGATGCAAAATTTTATAGGTGTGTAGTAGGGATGAAAATCTATGAGTCGAAACTGGCTAAAGTAGGTAAAGGTCGAGGTCATATTCTGAGCCGAGCTAGATATGTATCGGCTCGCGGCTGGTGTGATTCCCCCCTTGGGAGGGCCTCTAGTTTACACCTGTGCGGGTAAAGGGAAAATGTTGGATGCTTGATTCGGTGTTTACCCTTTTCTGTCTGTCAGTCTGTCTGTCTGTCTGTCTCTCTGTTGGAAACTTTTGTAAAAAACTAATGGATGGAATGCACCAAATTTCTTGCAACGATTGAGGAACCTCAGAGGAACAAGAACTTAAATTTTGGCTGAAGAATGACATGCGTTATTTGTCAAGGACAGGATCAACTCAAAGAGTTATGATCCGATTCAGGTGGACTTGGTGGCGTGGTAGAAGCTTAGGAAAGACTTAATGATTAATTTTTCAAAACAATCTGCAATAGGCAAAGGTTACAGGGCAAGGTAAAAAAAAAAACGGGTTGAAGGATTAACGGTCAGCCTGTTATAAAGTGATTCTAGTTTGAATCAATTAATTAAGAGTCAAGATAAAAGGGTAATGTCAACTTAGAGACCTTTTAATTAATATGGATCAAACTTGGTGAGAGTATTAAGGCTCAGACAAGGATGTAGCAATTGTATTCTGAGACCAACTGATCAATACTCAAGGCCAAGGGCAGGATCAAAAGTTCGGCTTTCGGTCGATTGTAGAGGGATGGTGTTGTACTGTTTGAGTGCTGAATGTTCCTTCTTGTTTACCCGAGAATCTGATGGATAATAACACTGTTCATCGCCTCAGGCAAAAAGATTTACTCGTATTAGCCCTTGTCCTCCCGCTCCCCTCCAGACACCCGACCCTGCTTATAGCACCGAAAGCATTCTATTAAAATAAACTCTTAATATTACGAAGATATGAATAACATTTTTAAAAAGCGATAACGACCAATCCTTCAATGGATCCAGACATCTGAGGGAGGGAGGGCCGAGGATAGGCTACTGTAGTCCAGATCATAATCCCTTGACGCCAGTGACGTATGTTTTTCTGTATTATTATGTCCAGATGGTTTTCATTCACTTTCAATACACTTGTCGAGGCGTGGGGGTACAAAGAGCCTAAATTAACTTTCTACCTATAAGAGGACTCCTGATTTAAATAAAATCGCCTGGTGGCTGCAAGATAGAAATGAATAATCCATCATCGGAATGAAAGAGTTAAAATCGTCAGAGAGAACCCTACGTTTAGTCAAGGAGACGAACCCAAATTTCAGCCATGGGTGTGACATAGGGTATGATTACATTTTTTTTTTTTTTTTTTCATAAAATGATTCTCCAGAACCTATATTTTAAGAATTCATTAAGTGCCACCTTGACATTCTTGGCGAAAATTTTTTATTCACCTAACAAAGTAAGAGTTTTATTATGAGTCGGTTATCGGCAAAAAATAAATAAATAAATAAATAAATAAATGCACTCAGAGGCTGTTACTCTTCTAATATTCAAAATGGAACGTTTCACTCAGTATATATGGGTAATTGTAATAAACACATGGAAAAAGAGGTATAATCTTCCTTGAGAGTTTAAGTCCTACAATTCACACAAAATTACAAAAGTTAATAATAATATAGCGTATGCATATGCGGTGTCATTCACATAATTTGTATTCAGTAATTATAATTTTCTTCATCATCGTCATAATCATCGTCATCTGCATCATTCTGGTCCTCAAACTGACTGCAGGGCATAATGGATTTTGTGTTCTTATTTGCACAGCTGTCATCAGCACCACACTTACAGTATGAAGTTCAGGAGAGGGCACTTATATGGCAACAGCATCTTTGGTTTGAACATGGGTGTGATATATGCAGCTGCAAGCAATACTTTGCAGAACTGAAGGTGGTGCAATGGCTGAAGTACCAGCAAGAGGAGTCACGATATTATTCTCAATCTTCCAATCATACTGAGTTATGTCAATATCTGGGGGTTCCATTTGATCTGCTGCCCTCCAAATCAGAACCTGAAGACGGGTACGTCTGATATGTTGAACTGCAGCATCATCCGTTGGTGGAAGACCTTTTATCTTGGGTGGTTCTTTCTTCGTAATGAATATTGAGTACCTCAGATTTGCAAGAGATGTTGACCGTGTTCCTCCATATAAGCTTGATATGAAGCAGAGACCTTCTTTAAGTCATACTTCTTCTGGATCCAGGGGATTTGCAAATTCCTTGAGGGTTACTTTGAAGTTCAGAACCAAGATTGCAAGTACTTTTCCTTCGCCAAAGGGATATGAAACACTGTCACATCCAGAAAGTGCATGGGTTGCCAGCAGGTCTTACAGCAAACCCTTTTCTGTATCCTCCTACTTTCTCTATACTTATTTCAAAGCCAAAGGTGGCTGTTGTGTATTTATACGCAACGACTTATCTTGCTTTCATGTTCCTGAACTCAATTCTTCTGAATTCTCCACACTCTGTCTTCGGCTTTCCTGTCATTCTCTGACTAACTATATCTGAGCTGTCGACTTATCCCCTAATTCTACTGACTATCAAAAATTCTTCGACTATCTTACTTCTATGACGGAACACATACTATCCATTTCTCCTTTCTATGAAATCTCCATTCTAGGAGATTTCAATGTTCACCACCACCTTTGGTTCTCCTCTCCTTTCACTGATCCACCTGGTGAACAAGCCTACATATGTTCTATCCTTAATGACCTAGATCAGCTTGTACAGCACCCTACCCATATCCTTGACCGCCTTGGAGAAAGCTCCAACATACTTGACCTCTTCCTTACAACTAATCCTTTTGCTTACACTGTTAATCTTTTCTCTCAGTTGGTCTCCTCCGATCACAACCTTATCACCTTATCCTGTCCTTTCGCTCCGGTATGGCCTGTGGACCCTCCAAAGAAACGTCGTCTGTGGCACTTTGGAGCTGCGGACTGGGAGGCCCTCAGGCAGTATTTCTTTGATTTTCCCTGGAATGATTATTGCTTCCATGGCCGGGAGCCATTTTGGTGTGCCTCGTGCATTATGGAGGTTATTCTCTCGGGCATGGAAGCATACATTGCTTTCTCATATCCTTTGACTAATGCAGGAAAGCCTTGGTTTAATCACGCTTGTTCTAATGCTGTCTGCAACAAGGAGAGGGCTATAAAAGGTACCGGAGCCAACCCACCCCTGAATCACATCTTTTATACGTTTCAGCCCGGAATCGTGCTAAGTCTGTTCTTCGCCCTGCTAAAAATAATTTCATCCATACTAAATGTTCTCAACTCTCAAACTCCAATTCTTCCCCCTCCTTCTGGCACCTTGCCAAAAACCAATCTAACAACTTTACCTCATCATCCTTCCCTCCTCTTTTCTACTCTGATGGCTTTCTAGTTATTTCTTCTACTGATAAAGCACTATGCTCAGCCTTTCTCCTCCAGTTCAACCTTAGATGCTTCCGGTGCTGTTCCTCCATCACAAATCCCCCCTCTGACTTCCTCATGGCTGACATTAACATTTATTCAGCTGATGTATTTTCTGCCATCACAGGCTTCAATACTAACAAGGCATATGGGCCTGATGGAGTCCCTTGAGTTGTTCTAATGAACTGTGCTTCTGTGCTTACACCCTACCTAGGTAAACTTTTTTGCCTTTGTCTATCATCTTGTACCTTTACTTCCTGCTGGAAGTTTGCTCTCATTCAGCCAGTCCCAAAGAAGGGTGACCATTCCCAATCCTCTAACTATCGTCCAATTCCTTTAACATCCTGTATCTCAAAAGTTTTCAAGTCAATTCTTAATTGAATAATTTTACGGCATCTTTCCTATCACAACCTTCTTTCTGATCGTCAGTATGGGTTCCGCCAGGGACGCACCACTGGCGATCTTCTCATCTACCTTTCAGACTCCTGGTCATCCTCCTTTCGGGACTTTGGCAAAAGCTTTGCCATTGCACTTGACATCTCAAAGGCTTTCGATCGAGTCTGGCATAAATCTTTAATTTCCAAACTGCCCTCTTATGGTTTCTATCCTTCTATCTGTGCCTTCATCTCTAGCATCCTTTCTGGTCGTTCTATAGCCACTGTTGTAGACGGCCATTGTACTTCTCCTAGATCTATCAACAGTGGTGTTCTTCAGCGCTCTGTCCTATCACCAACTCTCTTCCTTTTATTCATCAATGACCTTCTAAGTTGTACATCTAACCCTATCCACTCATACGCTGATGACTCCACCCTTCACCTTTCCATTCGGTTCCCGCAACGCCCATCTCAGCAGTTACTTAAACAAACAAGGGATGAGGTTATGGCACACCTAATGTCTGACTTGGCTCATATCTCTGACTGGGCAAAAATTTTCTTGTTGTTTTTAATACATCTAAGTCTCAGTTCTTACAGCTATCATCCCGACATAATCTTCCACAGGTATACCCACTCATGTTTAATAATATTCAGCTGAATTCTGCATCATCCTTGAATATGCTTGGGGTCTTATTTAATCGGGACTTGTCTTGGAAAGATCATATTACATCTCTTGTAAAATCTGCTTCAAAGAGATTAGGTGTGCTAAGCCGACTCCATTCCTTCTTTACCCCTGCACAATTGTTGACTCTATACACGGGTTTTATCCGCCCCTGGGTGGAGTACAACTCTCATGTGTGGGGAGGTTCCCCACATACAGCTCTTCTCAATAGGGTGGAGTCAAAGGCTTTTAGTCTCATTAACTCCTGCTTGTCGTAAAAGGCGACTAAAAGGGTTGGCAGAGGGTTAGTGCCCCTCCTCGGAAAACAACTAACTAAAAAAACAAACAATAAGCCTCGGCCAAGGACTGACCAAACGATGACGACCAAGGACCGGACAAAGGACATGGTAATTGGAACTTGGAATGTAAGGGGAGCGAATGATGAGGTGAAAGAGAGAGAGAGATTGTCCAGGTGCTTGAGGGTGCGAAAGTGGATGTATGTGGAATAACTGAAACAAAATGGAGAGGAGAAAGTGTGAGACAATGGGAGTATGGATGGGGTATATGTGCAGGAGTAGGTGAGAATGAGAGGGCAAAGGAAGGAGTATGTATAGTAGTGAGTAAAAGATGGAAGAGGAGTATAAGACAGTATGGATCAGTTGGGTCAAGGATTGTGTGGGTAAAGTTGAAAGTTGGAATACAAATGTGGGCGAGTGTGTGTGTGTGTATGCGCCAGCGCAAGATCATCCTAGAAGAATGAGAGAAGAGTTCTGGACAAATGTAGAAGTGTGCATGGAAAAGTTTGGAAGGAATGAGAGAGTGTTTTTGATTGGTGATATGAATGGTAAAGTTGGGAATGTGAAGGTGGATGGAATAGTTGGTGAGTGGGGTGTGCCTGCTAAGATAGATAAGAATGGGAGTGCGTTAGTGGACATTTGTGCTGGGAGGGGGTTTGTGATAGCCAATACCCTCTTCAGGCATAAAATGATCGACAGGTATACATGGCAAGTGATGAGAAGGGTGGGTGGTGAACTGAATGAAAGGAAGGCAATGATTGATTATGTGTGTGTGGATGAAAGGATGCGAAGATGTGTAATGGATGCAAGAGTTTATAGAGGTTGGGGGAGTGGACTTTCTGACCACTACTTGGTGGTGGCCAGAATTAGAATTCAAGTAAGATGGAGGAATAGAAGAAGGGAAAGACGAGAGGAAGGAGTAGTTGTAAGGAGAGTGGAAAGGTTACAAGAGGATGAGAAAAAGGCACAGTATAAGAGAGAAGTGGAGGAACGATTGGGCAAATATGAATTGGAGCAGATGGGAGACGTGGAAGGTGTGTGTAGGATATTTACAGAAGAAATATGTGCAGCATGTGATGTGGTGTGTGGAAAGAAGAGAAGACGGAGGGGGGTGCAAGGAACAGCGTGGTGGACTGAAGAGGTGAAACAGGCTGTGGCACAAAAGAAGAAAGCATACAATGAATGGATGAAAAATAGGGGCGTGGAAGAAGTTGAGAGGCGAAAGAGGGAGTTATATGTAGAAAGAAAGAGAGAGGTGAAAAGATTAGTAAGAGAGAGTAAGAAGAGAGTGGATGAGGAATTTGGAAGGAATTTGAGTGTAAAGTGGAGGGACTGTAAGAAAATGTTCTGGAGAGAGGTGAAAAGAGTAAGACAGGGTGGAAGTGAAGTTAGCAGGGGAGTGAAAGATAAAAATGGTAGATTACTAGTGGAGAAGGGAGAAAAAGTGAGCAGATGGAGAGAACACTTTAAGGAATTGTTGAACATAGGGGATGGAAGTAATGCGAGTATAAAAGGCTGGGGAATGGCTGGGAGAAGGAGGGAGGTGAGAAGACAGGAAGAAATCAGTAGGATAGAAGTTGTGGAAGCAATGAAGAAAGTTAAATCGGGGATAGCCCGAGGAATTGATGGAGTGTGTGGTGAAAGACTGAAGCATGGGGGAGAGATAGTAGTAGAATGGATGTGGAAGATCTGCAGATTGGCCTGGGAGGAAGGTAGAGTCCCAGAGGATTGGAAGTCAGGTATAATTATTCCCTTGTACAAAGGAAAAGGGGAAAAAGAAGTGTGTGGTAATCATAGGAGCATTTGTCTTCTTAGTATAATAGGAAAAGTGTATGGTAGGATACTTATTGTCAGAGTTAGAGAAAGAACAGAGAAATTAGTTGGAGAAGAACAGGGAGGCTTTAGGAAGGTAAGAGGTTGTGTAGATCAGATATTCATTCTTAGATCTTCAGTGGAAAAGTTTCTAGAGAAGGGAAAGAAGTTGTATGCGGCTTTCATGGATTTGGAGAAAGCATATGACAGGGTGGATAGACAAGGATTGTGGAAAGTGTTAAGAATATATGGAGTAGATGGGAAGTTGTTGAATGCTGTGAAGAGTATGTACAATGGTGCGAAGGCTGCAGTGCATGTGGATGGTGAACTAAGTGAATTTTTCTCTTTGAAAGTTGGTTTGAAACAGGGATGTGTCATGTCTCCATGGTTGTTCAATCTGTACATAGATCGGGTAATAAAAGAGGTACAAGGTAGGGTAGTGGATGTTGGCCCTGGTGAGAGAGGATTGTGTTTGGAAACTCTCTGTACTGTTGTTTGCAGATGATACTGTGTTGTTCAGTGAAGACGAAGGGGAGCTGCAATGCTTGGTGGATGAGTTTGAGAGAGTGTGTAAGAAACGGAATCTAAAGGTGAATGTAGGGAAGAGTAAAGTGATGGTCTTTGAGACAGGTGAAGTCAGTGAATGTACAGCGAGGTTGGATGGTGAGGAATTGGAAAATGTGAGTACGTTTAAGTACTTGGGTAGTGTGATGAGTAAGGATGGAGGTTTGGAGGGTGAAGTGCTTGAAAGGGTACAGCAGGGAAGAAAGGTTGCTGGTTCTTTGAAAGCAGTGATAAGAAACAGGGAAGTAAGCATGGAAGTGAAAAAGTTGCTACATGACAGTATTGTAATACCAACTCTAACGTACGGAAGTGAAGCTTGGACGTTGTTGGAAGGACACAAGTCAAGAGTGAGAGCAGTGGAAATGAGTTATTTAAGAGGAGCCTGTGGAGTTACATGGAGAGACAGGCTGACGAATGAGGATATAAAGGAGAGTTGTGGTGCTGATGTGGATGTGATAGGAAGCGTTATGAGGAACACACTGAGGTGGTTTGGCCATGTGGAGAGGATGGAGGGTGAAAGACTGACGAAGAGGGTGTATGTGAGTGAGGTGAAGGGGGGAAGAGGGAGGGGGAGGCCGAGGATGAGATGGAGGGATGGGGTGGAGAGGTATATGAGAGAGGGGGGTGTGAGTTGGGAGCAGGGCAGTGAAATGGCGGGGGACAGGGAGGCTTGGAGGCGATTTGTTTGTGGCCACCCCAAACGGGATTGAGGCGTCTGGCAATAGATAGATAGAACTCTCCTCCTCTTACTGTCTACCTTCAACCTCTGTCTCTTCGCCGCATTGTTGCATCTTTATCACTTTTCTATCGCCACTTCAATGGTCACTGCTCCTCTGAACTGTCTGCATGCATTCCTCCACCTCTACGACGGGCGCGTAGGACCCGTCTAGCAATAAACTCTCATCCCTTTTCTGTTCAGCTCTCTAATGCAAGAGTTAGCCGTTACTCCTAATCCTTCATTTATGCAACAGGTCAACTCTGGAACTGTCTACCTCTGTCTGTGTTTCCTACTTCCTATGATCTCCAGTCTTTCAAACGCAGTGTTCAGGCATCTCGAAATTATTAGATCTTGAATTTGGCTCTCTCTTGTATTTTGTTTTTGACTTGGAGGGAACAGTTATTGCGGGCTCGTGGCCTTTGGTTCCTTCTTCTTCGCATAAAAAAAAAAGTCTAAACACTTCACTCCCATCCTTAATGTCAATTATCTTTCCATCATACTTTTTCATTGTCACATGCGCAGATGGTTTGTGGATCTAGCAGAAATACAGCAACAGGACAAAAATGTATCATCAGCTAGAATCTGGATATGGCCTTTACTTTGATGCAGCTTGAGAAGATAGCTAATAATGGTCACATCTGCTGCCTCATGAGTATAAGGACTTCCTTCTCCTATCAGACTGAGTGACTGATGGCTATGCTTCATGTCATATATGAAACTGACCAGTGATTTCTTATTTTGGTCACACTTCATGATAGCCTTTCTTACAGGCAGAACAGTGTCACGTCTGAGTTCATAGACATCGGGGACAATGCCTTTTGCTCTCCTCTGACGTTCATGAGACTTTACCGAGTTCTGGTTGTAACAGTCAAAGATAATGACAGTTTCATATGGCCTGGCGAACGAAGCAACAAATCTCTTGACAAAGTTGAACAGTGTCACATTCTTGGGCCACGGAGTGTGATATATGGCTTCATTCCCATCAATCAACAGGGCATCAACTAGAACTTGCAGATCTTCAATGAAAACAGCTAACTTGTGTAATAAATTATCTTTCAACCCTTTCCGTAGGTCTCCGTAATCATCGAATAGTGATGATGGTATGGATGAAAGCTCATACTCGAAAAGCTCACTAAGATGGATGTCTCTGTTCTGCCAGATGACAAGTAGACGAGCATACAGTTTTTCCTTGTCATAAACATTCGTATCACCTACTTTCACTTTCTTCTTCAGTAACTCCATGGTGGCAACATTTTTCATCAGTGGGTCATGAAATCCTTTTGGAAGTTTGGCCATGTACTCTGCACTCATTCTTTCTCTATGGCGAGAGCCTCATCCACATTGACCTCACTGTCAGCAACTCTACCGTTGACAATGTTGTGTAATGGATCATCAGGTAGTGTTAGCAGAGGATTTGTGTGTTGCAGTATTTCATTTAAAGTTTTGTTCCGATCAACTGTGTCCAGTTTCTTCCGATTTTTTCCTTCTTCCTTGTGTCTATCACTTTTTTTTATCAAACTCATCCTCACCTTCTTCACTGAACATATTATCCATCTTCAGTGACATGGCATTACAGATATGATAACACCCACTCAGTTACCTGTTCCGAAGACAGTGATTTGCCAACCAGTCCACCTTTTGCTTTTCCATACCGAATATATGTTTGCTCATCAAACTTATCTAAGAAGACTGCATTCCAAAATCCACCATGGTGGCGGCAAACATGTTCCCCTCGAAGAAAGCTGCATAGTTCCAATGCCCAGCTGCGAAAAGGTAAGGGACCATTCGTTTCAGGAAAAACATGTGAAGCCAGTCACCTTCACGTTCGGCTCGAAAGAACAGGTGTATAATGATTACAGGGGTAATGGAACAGTCTACCCCCACAGACGTCCTGTTCTCGAGAACTGAACAACATCCAGCTCTTCCCGAATATCCTCAAAAGTTGTTTTCCCTGACGTGACAATTGGCTGAAGAATTGCTGTCAGAACCATCCACAAGCCTCTAATTGCCTTTGGCAATGCCTTTCCATTTAACATATTTGCGACCCCTTTGAAAGCAACACTAAGAATGTCCTCATGACCACTCCCATTCATAAGGGTACACAAGCACTGATTAGTCCATTTCCATCTAAGAGTCCCTGAATCTGGAATTCCTCCTCACAGGTGAATAAGGCAGTTGATTTTCTGAATCGTCTGACTTCATCATAACTTTAACAAAAGCCACTGTCATGTAATATATCAATAATTTCTCTATATCCAGAAAAATTTTATTTTGAGTGGCAACACCAGTGTTGTCTGGTTGAAGTTCTTCGAAACAAGGGCTAGTATTGCTTGGGTGATTGACAGAGATCTTCTTGTTATCTCTCTCCTAGAAACAAGTTCTGAAACTAAGTTTAGAAGTGTCTGACTCGATTGGAGAATTGCCTCCTCCTTGGTAAACTGGTTTAGCTTGTATGACCCTATTTTTTTATGGGACTTGGTATGGATTTCATCAGAAATCTGCAGAGCCAAGTCTGACACAAGATTATTATCATTTGCCTCAGCTAACTTCAAGCTCGCTGGCAAATGCTTCCGAAAACAGAGCATACTAGCACATCCTTTCACTTGTAGCAAAATAAGATTTTAACAAAATGTTCCTCCAATCTATGCATTAGTCTAGCTCTTTCTTTTCGAATGGGGCAGGATTTATCATCCTGAGGCACTTCAGCAGCAGCAGAAGTTGAGTCTTCAGACTGGGAAGTAGATGACAGAGAATGCAAGTACTCTTGATACAAGGTATGTATTTCTACGGAATTCCATATTCTAAAAGGATCGTTTCTTATCTTTTCGACTATATGATTAAAAGCAAGATCAGCTGGGCTGACTTCCTTAACTTGCACTGATGAACGTGATGCAGCAGAAATATTGCGCTTTGAAGTAAACTTAAAACAGTCCTTATGGTACTGGTCATCTGCTGCATGCAAGTGAGAGA
This sequence comes from Coenobita brevimanus, assembly GCF_032717465.1. NCBI lineage: Eukaryota > Metazoa > Arthropoda > Malacostraca > Decapoda > Coenobitidae > Coenobita > Coenobita brevimanus. The sequence goes on along the minus strand of NC_136965.1, from coordinate 8,176,904 downwards.
GGCTACCAGGTATTTTCACTGACACTTGAGCATCTAAATCGCCCCTTTTTTTTTTTTTTTTTTTTTTTTTTTACATATTTCTAGAATTCCGTCTTTCATTTCCTTGGTTTGACAGTGCATCACCTTCCTCCATCGATCTGGATGCCTTGGATCTTTTGGGAAACACAACCACAGATAAGACAATGTGATCTAAACTGGAATGGCCTAAATTCAGATCGTCTTTTCTTGGGCTTTTCCTTATGTGGGGTAGTTGATCTCAACCGTTTCAGCTCTCTCTGAATGTGAGTTTTAGATGTACAGTATATGTGGAAACACACGAGCTGTGATAGTTTATTTAAAAACTTGGATCATCATCTAGCTTCTTTCTTCAGTCTGAGTGCAAGGTGTCCTGTCTTGTAGTGCTTGCCTCAATAATTCTGTTTATTCTTTGGGCACCACCAGTAATTAATTTGTCTGTCCTGTTGCACTTGAAGAAGCATCTCTCCTAGTCTTCCATGTTTATTTAAATTTATGTGTTCAGATGAAGCCTCTGCAAAATGAAATAAAACAACTTACTTTAACATTAATAACTGCATTCGATAAGTGAAACTCTGTTTGCATTTTGGACCACATTTATATTTATATATGTATATTTATATTTATTTTTTTTATTTGGACCACATTTATCCTGTTTTTAAGAAACATCACAAACAACAGGTCAATGATTTCCAAGTGCATCAGTATGATTTATCGATGTCACAGCCACCATCTTGAATTTAACTCTGAAAAAAAAAAAAAAAAAAAAAATCCCCATACCTGACAAGGTGGCACTCACCTGATCCTCTATCTATGGACCCGCAACAACCATTTTATGTAAAAAAAAAAAAAAAGGTAATAATACCCTACGTCACACCTATGCTAGGTGTCTCCTTGACTAGTCCCTTGCAGCATTCACATGATAAAACCTGCCGGCACGTCTTTGATTCCAACCGTGGCGCGCCATCACATGTCCTTCTCCCACACGAGACTTCCCCAGCGGCGCCCTTGATGTGTGGTTAAGCACTCGGGTAAATTGTTATGAAAAAATGCTACGAGGTCTCCTATTCCAACGAGGACACGATTCGGTGAAGGAGATTTAGTAACCAAATATAAATCCATCATCAACCATTTATTGATGAATACGAATCGCTTCATTACAGTGACGACTTTTGTGTTTTTCTCGAAAATTTCAATAGATTATTATCACCTCAGGTGACACCAAGCACCCTCAAATTGAAGAGAATAAAACAAAAACATTTGGCACCTTCAGCCCCGAAGTTCTTTTTCTTAATTTATTCCTGCTGTTACAAACACATGTCATTAGATTACCAGAACACCCAACCATTGAAGGGAATAATGAAGGCACAATCAAACCCCTCCAATGTGATAGTCTCTCTTAAGCTGCATAAAATCTTTGGCGAGAATCTAATAAAAGAAAAAGAAAGTCATCGTCTTCAGGGCGTTAATGAAGTAACTCCTCGGCAACATAAAATCGTCGGGCAGTCCTGAGAATTCAGTGAAAGGGATGGCCATGAAATGAAGAGGAAAAAAATGTTAAAAACAGTGGTGTCGTGCCGAGCCAGACAGCGACAAGAGGGTGCATGTGTGGAACCCTGTCTGTTTCCCACGCAATGCAATAAAAATGACACCTTCGTCGCCGTCTTATCAACATAGTTCTCTCTCTCTCTCTCTCTCTCTCTCTCTCTCTCTCTCTCTCTCTCTCTCTCTCTCTCTCTCTCTCTCTCTCTCTCTCTCTCTCTCTCTCTCTTATTTTCACCCCTCATTCAACGGTCATAAAGGCTGCTCATATTTTTTTTTTCCACGACCCGTTTTTTTATTGTCTTTCTGTAAATGATACTGACGTCATTTCTTGTTTATCAGATCGTTTTTTCCCTTTTCACCGTTTAAAACTTCTGCTTGACATGCATCCATCATGATGTAACACAAGCATAATCATTCGCTCCTCTCCGCCTTTCAACATCCGCCAATAGATCATATATACAACGTTGCTGATGTCAACAATACACAGACATCTCGTGCCTCCCCAAGGGCGGAATCACACTATAATAGCAGCGAGCCCAGACAAATCTAGCGCGGCTCGGAATATGCCCATGACCTTGACCTACTTTCACCAATTTCGAACTCGTAGGAGAGTTTCATCCCTACTATACACCAATAAAATTATGTGATGTCTTGAGCGGTTGCGAAGTTATCGTGGCAACAGACACGCAAACCTTGACCTACTTTCACCAATTTCGTACTCGTGATCGAGTTTTTCCTCACTACACACCTGTAAAATTGTGTGATGATATTTTGAACGGTTGCGAAGTTATCGTGCTAACAGAAACACAGACAGACGGAAAGACGGACAGACAAATTGAAAACAATACCAGCTTCGCTATCGCAGCTGGCAATAATTTCCACACCACTAAATACTCATAGGTTTGTAGTAATAGTATGTGTATGTGTATTTGTATTCCGTATATACACCAGTACCAAATTAGGCCGGCTGAAGGACAGTGAAGACTCCTTGGAGAGAAAGTAATAACCTGAATTAACCCTTACCCATGCTGGGGCAGTATGAATAGGAAAGAGACTATTGTTGGAAGTGATGCATCTGAAAATGGATGTTGTATTAGCTGTTTGTGTGTCAGTCCGAGTATACCATCAGTAGAATCGACAGGGTGCACACATATGCAAGGATATGTAAAGACACACTACCAGCACACAATTTACGTATTATCTGTGGCATGGGCTTGAAACCTAGACTCTAGGCTCATCCGTCACGTTATGTGTACACCACCATCTGTCCACGGCACCATTAACGTGGGTATCACTCACGTAATTATTATAATGACAGGAGCTTCCAGTGACCGTTTCTGTATTTCTTGGACCATATAAAAAATTATAATGTATCAAGCGCAATAAAGTGCAAGGCAGTTCACTACTGTGAGGCCTCAGAATAACAATATCTCCGTTATTAATGAATGGATTTAAATGAAACTTCACTCTCAATCTTCCTTATACTGCATCAATGAACCTCTCAGAGCTGTGAATATGAAAAATCATTCTCGTGAAAAGAAATACCACTCTTGACAGCGCGGCACTGAGTGGTCAGCAGTCAGGCAACTGCACTGATCCAGTGATCTTGTCCTACTTTATTCGATGACTGAGCACGTGTTCTTTGTAATCCCAGTTTAATTCAGGTTTTTTATTCCTGGTGGACTGCCATAAGAGAATCATTAAAAATATGCCTTGCACACCCGATGAGCTAAAGTGTGCTGCTATTAGGAAGACTTCAGCATTTCCAAAGGATATTCTGGACGGAACCTTCAGTACTATGAAACAGTGCTTAAGAAAGAAAGTGGCGAATTTCTATTCAACCCATTCAGTAGTAACGAATATATTAAGATTAATCTGGGTCTCAGAAGAGTCAAATAATTTGAATAATCAGGAGTTGGTCAGTCTTACAGAAATCTTCGCATCCTCTTCCCTATATGATGCGTATTCTTCAGACCTTGATACGAAGTAGAGTTTTGATTACAGAAGCTACATGAGAACTACATGTGTGTGTACTTGTACTCACTTGTCGTTAGGGAGACATGAAAATACAGTATCATGAATGAGAACATCTGAAGTGCGACTGTTAAGGAATGCACGTAGGATCTAAGGATAAAAAAAAATAGAGAAAGATAAGTGGTGTGTAGAAAGCTAAGGAGGCAAGTGGTGTGTGGAAGGCTTAGGAAGTTTAAAAGAGGGTGTGCATAAATGGTATGGTCATACTGAGAAAATGGATGTGAGCAGGGTGGTGAAAAAGGGTGTACATGAGTGAGTCTCAGATAAGGAGGAGGCATGAAAGCCCAAGAAAAAGGTAGCAGCAGCAGCAGCAGTAATAGTAGTAGTAGTAGTAGTAGTAGTAGCAGTATTATTATTATTATTATTATTATTATCATTAGTAGTAGTAATAGTAGTAGTAGTAGTAGTAGTAGTAGTAGTAGTAGTAGTAGTAGTAGTAGTAGTAGTAGTAGTAGTAGTAGTAGCAGCAGCAGCAGCAGCAGCAGCAGCAACAACAACAACAACAACAACAACAACAACAACAACAACAATAGTAGCCGCAGCCGCAACAGCAGCAGCAACGGCAACAGCAGCACCAGTCGCAACAACAGCAATACTGTAGTAGTGATGGTTGCTGCTGCTGCTGCTGCTGTTATTGTTGTTGTTGTTGTTGTTCTTGTTGTCGTTGCGTATCTAAAAGTGAACCCGGCGGACTGCAGCATGAAATTGGCTTTCTCCTGCAGTCTACCGTTCCCTTTTCGGGAGATAGGGAGTTGTGGGATGGTTGTGTAATCAGGCAATGGGACACCTCAGTTACGAGTATGTCGGTGCCACCACGGGAAGGCGTCCCTTTCTAGCACCAAAAAAGAAACTCGATGGATAGAGTAAGTGATGTTCGAATAAGCTAGGTATGGAATTTGAGGAAGCCAAAGCACTGACAAATGGCTGAAGTGGCTAGATGATGAATGTACGGAGATAAACATTTGCGAACACAGCAAAAAGCAATGAAGAAGTAAACAATGACTTTCAAAACCCAATATTACCACTTTCATTGTTTAACAAACTTTTCAGAATATTTTGTGAGATCTGATTCACGATTGTTCACACAAAATGTGAACGATATTATTGACTATGATGGCACATTTCAACGGCTGCACCCCTGTTTAACTTAACTCTTGATACAATGGCTTTATCCCGAAGGCATTATGAACTTCACTTTCATGTGAAACATTTTAGAGGCCTGTGATGGTGAACCAAGAGTTTCGAAGTCTTCTTGACGAGTTATTAAATGTGTGACCCATTTCACTTAGCGCTTGGTAAGATTGTTCTTCAGCTTTTATACTTTATTTTTTTCCACCCTCTCACTCCATTTTTAATGAAAAGAGTTAATAGGTGATTACGAGGCGATGAGCACAGGACTGTCCATTTACAGTAAGACAGGATGAGCTCTCTATTTTCGAGGCAAAAGATCTATCTATCTATTTATCTGTAGCCCGACGCCCTAATCCCGCAAAGGGTGGCCAGGCAAAAGATGATTGTTACAAAACATAACCTTATTTTGTTTCGTACACAGTGAAAAAGGACGATGATGCGCCACAAGAGTTACCAACCCTAATGACAAAGTGAAATGGGCAGAATAATTTTCAGAGATTCACTCACATAAACTTTCCATGATGTACACGTGGTTGCTACATATTGACAAATATAAGTAACCTCTAATACAGAAGGAGTAAGAGTATTAGCGGCCTTGGGGAGCGTGTGCAAAGAAAGAATAATACCGAGGCAAAAAAGAGCTCGCATGAAGGCATATAAATACTGACCATGCTGCAAGAATTCGAGGCATAGCCATGAAGTACTAAGGATCGAACATAGATGGGTGTGTTAAAAATGAAATGCCAGTGGGCTATGTATAGGGGTCACATGGTATGATAAAATGAGAAATGGCACTGTCAGTTCGCGTTGTCTAAATAGATGCAATATATGGGAAAGTGTTAAAGTGGTAATGCCAAAATGGATGATGAGATGTACAGATCAGAAGAAGAGAAGTGAGGGCAAGAAGGAGTTGGAAGGATAGTGTGAAAGAGATCAGAATGAAACAGTGGAGGTCCAAGCATACAGGAAGGTGAGAGGTGTGTATTGAACAAAACAGATGAAATGAGTACGTTCATGGGAGGATTATTCGATGTCGGAAATCCATAAGAGATAAGAAGTGAAGTTACTAAAGAAGACCACAGTGTGATTAGTAAGAATTTGTCGGGGATGTTTGAAACTTGCTTTGATATAGAGTGTTATATGAGACTGTTAGGCGAGCATCTGTGGATAATTTCTCCCTTTTCGGACGCTAATCGGTTTAAGACAACCATCTGTAGACAGCAAGAATCAAATTCTGAAGGACATCGTATTAAATGGTCCAAATACCTGGGAACGCTGATATAAGGAGAGGTTAACATGAAAAAGGAAGTGGAGGGTAAAGCAACGGCTGGTACTATGAAGGTCTTAATGCGGAACAGAGGTCTGACTACTGAGGCAGCAAGGATGCTCTCTGAAGTTGTGTCAGTGCAGCACATTTACGTATGCGTGTGAGGCTTTGGTCCGGCATGGAATGGAAGCAGTAAAATAGGCCTGTTAAAGAATGTATGCCAGCTGCTCCGCATGGATAGCATAAACAATATTGACAGTCATGAAACAAGTGGAGTTCGATTTCTCTCTCTCTCTCCTCTCTCTCTCTCTCTCTCTCTCTCTCTCTCTCTCTCTCTCTCTCTCTCTCTCTCTCTCTCTGTCTTTTGCCACTGGGTAGATAAGTGTGCTAAGCTGTATGTTGACACAGAGAAAATGAAAATAAACAGCGTGGTGCAATGGGCAACTGTGAGTGCATTTGAGCATATCGGTTCAGCGCACTCAAGGTCCACTCAAACCCTTCTCATCCATCCGGACCTGTCATGATTATTCCTGTCCATTCAGATCATTTTCGGTCTTTTACATCTGTTAGAGTAATTTCAGTTAAATTTACGTCTATTTAAGCAATTTCAGGCCCGGTCAGGTTTGCCTTATGTTGGTTTATTATTTGTCTTTATATTTTTAATTCTTGCCACAACTACAGTACATATTTTACTTAGGAGAGTGTCCGAGACAGGAGCGGATTCATGAATGCTGAATCTAACTCCTCAAACTAAAGCAAATCCCTTCTGAGCTGAAAAAAAAAAAAAGTCTGGAAAAAACATATTAATAAAGACGTGCCCTGGCTGAGGGGGTGAAGTTTCAGGCCTGTCATCTGTCATCCAGTAAGTTCCAGGTCTGTTATCCCTCATCCAGTAAGTTTCAAGTCTGTTTTCTGTCAGCCAGTCGGGTAATCTCAGATTATTAGGATTTCTTCAGGTTCTCTTGAGTCCATCATACCTATGCCGGCTCAGTCGGTTCAGTTCCAACTCATTATCGGGTCTGTTTCCATACATCCACGACCAAGAGGGTCATTTTTGTCTAACTGAATGTTCAGCTCCAGTTACATCACATCAGGCACGACTGGACTACTTCAGGTACTGGCAGGTGGTGGATAACCGGCTAGAGAGTGATTTGCTGTTCAAAAGGACACAGTTATGATCCAGGCTGGAGCAGGAGATATATTATTGAATTAATTAAAACAAAATTTGCTGATCTTCCAGAAGACTCCCTACATGTCATATAAAATATCTCCGCTAATACTATCACACCAGTTTTGAATGAGACAACTCTAGCATGTACTCAATATGGCCTGTGAATATTTGCACCGAAGTGGTGATATGAGAAAGCATTTGACACCTAGGAGGGCTACTGGGTCTCAGGTAATGGACTATGAAGTCAGTGTCCAGAGGCGGACAGATTAATAAAACATATACGGTCAGGCTACTTTGAGATCATCAGTCACTGAGACCCAGTGATCAACCGAGGCACTGCTTCACATTCAAAAAGGTAAATCAAAGCTCATCTGGTCAGATTCATGCAAAGCCATTAAGTTTCCCACAGGTCAGCCCAGGCTGCATCTAGTTAGGTCAGGTGCATTTAAGTCAGATTACTTCAACTGAGAGTGTTTCAGGCCGCTTGCTATCGAGTCAAGCACTTCACATCCAGTCTGACTCAGTTATGTCGGTCCAGGTCCGTTCACGGCGTTCACGTCCTTCAACCCCACTTGGGCCCTAACATGTCGGCTTATGCCATCACCAGAAGATTTGATTCAGTTCCTAAGCTGAATAAAGTCGTCTGGTTGTAGGATTAACAAAATTTGATATAATCAACATTCTTTAAATGAAGAGGTCAGGTTTGGTCAGATCACTTTACATCTATCCACGTGGCTTCAGGTACAGGTACTGATAGGTCAAACTGGGTCCAGACACGCCCATCCAGGTCATATCTGATTCCTCTACTCAAGGTTCATTTACCCCCAGTTAAATCCAGGGTGTCTCAGGCCCATTCGGGTCACATCAGGTGTTCCAGATCTGTTCAGGTGAACTGAGTTTAATTCGCGTTCAGCCTAAGGAACCACGTGCATAACAAGGGGTGCCATGCAGCGGTCACCGAGACGAACTGTTTAACCATTTTCCCTTGGAGGTATGGGAAATGGGGGAGAGGAGTGGGAAGGATGGGTGGGATGATGGTGTCTGGTGGGGCAGGGTGAGAGAGAGGGCTGTATACTCGTTAACTTAGAAAGATTCGTAACAACTCTTGCTTGATGATTTATTTTCTCTTATACAGCTTAACATCCTCTCGTATGCCACTGACACAAGGTACGTTGGTCTGAGAAAAATATAAACAGCCTACAGAAAAATGCCAAGCTGTAACATGTAAATCAGAAACTCCGAAAGACGTACTACGGAAATTGTGCCAATGAAAATGCGATTCAAAGACAAACCCTGCAGAGATGAGCATTGTATTTGTGATAAAGATTTCCTAGAATTTTAAAGAAAGGAAAGTATTTGGATGGCCTGGGCAGAGAGAAGTGATCCAGATGGACTTCAAGACAAAGGCTTCTTCCATCTCTTTCCACTCTGAGTCAATAACAAAAACGTATTAAAAAAAAAAAAGAACATATGAAAGAAAATAAAACTCTCTGTAAAACTGAGATACTAAGCATAAAAAGTACAACGTAAAGGTAATTAGGTTAGTTGAAATTAGCCTAGGTTGGGATTGATAATTAAGGCTAAAAAAAGATAGGCTAGGTTAAGTTGGAAATGCTGGGGAAGGCTGGGTATGCTAGATATGGTTAGGTTAGAAAGATTAAAGGATATCAGTTAAAGTTAGGCTAAATTTGATTAAGTTAGATTAGGGCAGGTTAGGCCAGGTCAAGAGACAGAGATAACAGGAGCTGGGGAAGGTTAAGTTGTAATTGGTTGGGTAAAGGTAGGGTAGAGTAGGTTATAATGAATTGGTTAGGTCAGGTCAGGTTACGATTGAGAAGGTTAAAACCGGTACGGTAGATCTGACTACTTAAAGTTAGGTTTCATTAGATTCAGTTATGCTTGGATAGACTAAATTAAGGTAAGTTAGGATGGGTTCAATAATGCTAGGTTAGGCTTTCTTGGGTTAGTTTAGGTTTCGTTAAGTTAGGTGTTGTTAAATCAGGTGAAGTTATTTTAGGTTAGGATTGGTTAAGTTTAGGTTAGGTTAGGCTGGTATGAAGAGAAGGGCCGGTGAAGGTGAAAGAGGTCACTCTGAACCTGTAACCCATGGGAAACACACATTTGCACGATATTTCACAACACCTCCACTTCTCAGAACTACTTCGCCGTGGCTTTTCTTGGAAATTGCGTGGTAACATCCAGATGGCTTGTAGTTATCAAGTGGTTTTTATCAGCTAAATGAGTGCTTGTTATCTGGCAGGCGCGCTTTGATTTATTCACTCAAGTTGTGTAATATACTTAATATTTTATTCTTGATACATGTACTGTAGAGTATTTTATTCAACGATTTTATTCAACTTTGCTGAGGAGGGAGTTGATTATGACTATACCTAACCCCAGCAGAGTCTAACGTTTATCATAAGATGGAGAATCATGTAGGGATGGAACGATTATATCAGATAAAGCGTCAACGAATTAAATGGATAAATGGATAAAAATACATATTGCTACTGTGTTTATTGTGAAGATACAAGAGGTTAGGCATTACGTGTTGTATCCTCAGAACAAACACAGGGACAATATGAAGATGTAATTCCTTCCAGTTCAGTAATCCATGCTACTGTGAGGTCAACATCAGCTGGGATTTATTTTGTTGTTATTAATCTGCACACTACTTCAGAATCTTTTTGTATTTTATTATTGTTCCCATACGTTTTGTTTAATTCAGGAGAGCCACGTGATAGTAAAGGAGCTAATTAAATCCATATCAAGGCCATCCAGTTAGAAAAATCCAAGTTGAATGCTATGGTCTGGAGATAGAAGACCGTATAAATAAAGCCATCCAACAAAAAGGCTTACATGGCTTCCTGTAAGGCTCTTTTAACCCGTTCAGTCCACCCGACGTCCTTTGTTAGTTTACTCTAACTCCTCGTAGACGATTTCATTCATCTTGGGAAAGGCCTCTTGTGCTGGAGGGTGTGTTAAGGCTGGATCAAACCCCACCAGTTCGAAACATTTATCCAAAAGGAACTAAAATCCCAAAACGACAAGAACAGAGAACACGTCACCTGGGTAAAGAGGGTAATGAGAGGCAAATATTGACTGTGTTGTGGGGCTGACGACCCTAAGGTTAAGCCCTTCAACCCTAGTACATCATTTTCATTTTATTCTTGCTGTTTCCACACGATTTTATGCAGCTTATTTAAGGCATCTTATTAGGATGCTGGCTGATGAAGGCTATTATCTAATTCCATCAGTTCCAATAACCTTTCCTATGCAAAACAGATTTACTGGGAGGTACTAACAACAAATCGGACTGACGTCCTCTGGCGAATTCGCAAAGACGGCGAGACCCTGAATTTTGACGGACAGTTATGTGGCGCTATTCTTTACAAGATTTGATGAGCCCGCGTCTCACATTACTGGGTGGTGTCAGCACCGATACAGAGGTAAGACTGGCGCCATCTTCGTCATGGGCTTAGGGATTTATTGTAAAAACCTAGGGACTTGCCTACCCCTGTGTTATTATACCTCTTCATCCCGATGACCTATCCCACTTTTTTTTTTTTTTTTTTGTCACCCAGAGATCATTAGACTTAAGGAAGAATTATGGAGCTGGGTCAATTGCAAACAGCCGTCATCAATCCCCTAAACGCATTGGCTGAATAAAATCGTTTAATGGCTGCAAAAATAGAAGTAGTACGACGTCAAGGTTGTGGAGAGTTAAGGTTAAAGCCACGGAGCCCTACGACATCTTTATTACTTTGCTATTGCCATGTTCTAAATAGTTTACTCAGTTTGGAATAGAATCCTCGAACTTTAGGGGTTAGACACAGCCTTAAGGCCTGTCATTAACAGAGGCCTTTCTTTAGTGGAATATAGTCGTTCATCGTAACCTGGAACATAATTCGAAAGTCATAATTCTCGTTCTAGTTTCCAACCCCTCTAACCAGACCACCTATTTTATGTCTTACTTTTGCTTTCTCCATGCGACTGATTCAGTTTAGAAAGAATCTGTAGTAGTGAAGGGGCTTGCTATATATTCTCTCCTGACTGAACAATCTCCTATAAAATTGTCTGGAGATCATATGAAAGGTTTAAAAACATAATAGCTGTATTCATGGAGTCAGTCGCAACATTTTCATCATTTCTGGTGCCCCAAGTTTCTCCTAAATATAGTAAGATCGCCTGATGTGAAATATAGTGCAAAGTTGATTATTGGCAGCCATTGAGTTATTGGTGTTGTGGTTGTGGTTGTGTGGTATTGCTGGGACGACTGGATGGCATCATGGCTGGTTGTGTGGCTTGGTAGTTCACATTGGTCGTGTTGCTGGCTCCAAGACTCCTGCGTGTGCCCGTGTGCATGTGTGTGTGTGTGTGTGTGTGTGTGTGTGTGTGTGTGTGTGTGTGTGTGTGTGTGTGTGTGTGTGTGTGTGTGTGTGTGTGTGTGTGTGTGTGTGTGTGAATCCTGGAGCAAGGATGTGAAAGGCCTAAGGATTATGAGGCTGAAAGGCCTATTAAGCCCTTGGTTAGGGTGACGTATAATTTCCGCACAATCATGCCATCTCTTTTATTACAATATAGGGAAGTCCCCTGGCAGTTAAGGGGTTAATAAAGGCCATATTTAACTCCTCCAGTCCGAAAAATCATCCGAAGATAGCAGGAATCAAAGACGTTGTTGTTGTTGTTGCTGCTACTGCTGTTGCTGTTGTTGCTGTTTCTTCTAAACCCCAGCTTGTCTGGCTGAGCAGATCCGTCGACTGCAGGTAAGGAACTTCCCCTCCGGGATTATCCCATAGGTTCTTTACACCGTTGATGCTGTTGTAGCGGATCGGATTTCATACTGCCACACAGGACAATATCAAAGACTCTGTTGTTGGGTCTAGGCTGTATATTATTAATGCACTACAACATACCGTGTTACAAGGGTATGTTGTGAGAGAGGGAACTACCACTTTGTGCGACTTAGTGAGTGACTTGGAGTGTGGTGACCGAATGTGTGTGCGAGTCTGTGCTTTTATTATGGCTAATTCTTTCTTGGAGGTTACAGTCACTTGACAACAGGTGGTGGATTTAATTGCCTGAGGGAGTTTAGCTCACTTATCAGCTTGTTAGTCAAATTTATTCCAGTTTAGGAAGGATTGGGCGGCCTTGTTACTGCTTTGTGTCGCGCTGCCTACCTCGGGAGATTAGCAAGAGACCACATGGTGTACTGTTGTGTATTGTATGGTAGCAATAGCATGTGGTACGCTACATCACTACCCCCTCCTCACAAAAAGATAAAAAAAAAAAGATAAAATAATATCACATAAATGAGAGTTAACAAATATAAAACATCGAGCACATCGCTCTAATACACACAGTTTAAAAAATTCTTATATGGATACACAGAATACAATATACATGTAAGTAGGGGGCAAATATGTAACATAAACGGTAGGCACGGAATATGGATATAGCATACTGTATACATGATGTAGAAGAAAATAAGGAATACAATGTGTACATCAATAGTTAGATAGTAAGGGCGCAAACAGTATATTTACACCAGGCATATCACATAGAATACTGAACATTTTCAAACTGGTTAGGAAGTAATATTATGGGGAGGCCTGGCGTCATATTAAACGCTCTACCAGAGCGTTTGATATGACTATCTGGGTTGAATGGCTCTGCCCCTGGGTTGGTGGGAGGTGATGGGGGTGTGTTGTGAGGGGGTTGGTCTACTGTGGGGAATGGAAAGTGGTTACCGTGGATGGGACGGGAAGGGGGTGACAGTGAGAGCCACTGGTCGTCGCTCGCTGTAGGTGAGGTGACGGGCCGGAGATGTGTAGATGTGGGTGGGTGAGAGTCATTGGGTAAAGGATGGGGTGACGACGAAGGTGTAGCAGTGGCAGCAGATGGAGATGAGGGTGGTGCTGAAGGAATTGCGACTAGGGCTGGGGACAGGGGAGTAGGAGTAAACAATTGTGGATTAACACGTGACCACACGGTGTACTGTAGTGTACTGTATGTTAGCAATATCATGTGGTACACTGCACTGTCTCTGTGTCTTAGGGTCGTACTATAAAAACCAAAAGCTCAGGCGGTCAAGCGGTGATTTTCAGTCGTCAGACGTTCCTGAGCGTCAGTCATCCCTACAAAAAAATCTGGACCGCCAGTCTTGGCGAAACTCAGTTCAGGCGTTTGACTGCCGCGACAGTCGCGAGATTGGGCGAAAATATGCTACCTAAGCACTATAGTGTGCGAATATTTAATGCTTGTTCTATATAATAAGCCAGACACATCGCTAAGCCCATTTTAAGCAGTTATTTTAACATAGGAAAGAATATTTATGCATTAGAACTGGCATAAATGGACGGTAGATCACATAAAGACGATGCATTTAAGTGCAAGATACATATGCTCTATAGGCTAAACATGAATTTTGACTTAGCCTCTTTATGCCATTATCTGGATGAAGTAATTGTTGAAGATATCAAGATTTAAATTTATACGAGCAAAGTGAAGTCATTATTGCATACATTATACACTTTCATGATATGTTTCCTGCCAGCCCACCAATCAGGAACTACACAGCAGTATATCCAGATAATGTGCACCTCTGCTCATGAAGCAGTACGTCCTATGTTCCTTAATTTATATTGCACGATAGATAGTTATTACAGAATTATTTTTAGTACGGACTCTACTTTGCTTCTTTACTAAGCTGGTTGAATGGTGACATTCATTGCAGCACCAACACATGAGGGATGCAATAACACTCCTCCATTTTTTCATCAATGTCTTTCCACATCTATCATCCAGCCATAACCAGCAGACCATGCTGGAAAATGGTGGTTATCAGACTTGTGTACTGTCACAGTTGTTCATTCACTTCCTGTATATCTGACTAGAGTTTTCTTTCCCTATACAGCTGCCATCTTACTTGTCAGTTATTACTAGTAAATTTCCAGTTTAGTTCTGTAATTATATTCCTCTGGAATTAAAATTCTTTATTATTATCTTTTCCTTCACGCAGTATTCAATTATTTCTTTAGTTACTTGGTACAGTATTTCTTTTTCTATTCCAGTCTGCTAGATAAGTCTTACCTTTTTTCCCAGAAATCATTCCCCCTCTACAGTACTTTCATCCAGTTCTAGTTTATACATTTTCAATCTGCTTACTGTTTTTTTTTTTTTAACTTTCTCCTAAACTCATCATATGCTTAATGTTGGCCTCCTTCACTAAATACTTATCTCATTATATCCTGTTTGTGACAGTCACTGCTTACCTGCTCCTTTCATGCTTTTGTGTAACCCTTTCACCCAAACCAAGTATTCCCTGCCTTTGTTACACGCATCTGCTCCTCCATTACCCTAACTGTCGTATCCATCTAACTATTTTTGTTTATGTGCATAGTACTCGTACAGGCCATTTCCTTAGGCCTGCACTATTTACAGGTAAGAAAAGCTCTTGGGGTAGTAAGTTGCCTCAGAATTTGTGTGTGTGTGTGTGTGTGTGTGTGTGTGTGTGTGTGTGTGTGTGTGTGTGTGTGTGTGTGTGTGTGTAAATGGTGGTGCGAGGAAATAAGTATGACTGTGGCTAAGATGAGACGTGCATATCAAGTGTGACTGCAGAGGAAGGATAAGGTGTCATACGAGAGGCATAAGGAAAAGAGGAATAGGGCGAGAAGGGCTGTGCGTGATGCTATAGTGGCAGCAGATGAGAGGTGGGGTAGGCGGCTGACTGAGAATTTTCAACAGAATAAGAAAATGTTCTGGAAGGAGGTCAAAAGGGTACGAAAGGGAGAGTCTGGGAAGGAAGAGGATGGAAGGATGTTAACTGAGATGGCTGCAGTAAGGACGAGATGGGCAGAGTATTTTGAAAGATTGTTAAATGTAGAGGAGGAAAGGGTGGCTTAGATAGTGGCGGATGGAAGGGTGCAAGGAATAAATATGTTGTGAGAGTTGAATGATTCCTTGATCACGAATGAGGAAGTGGAGGAGGCAGTAAAGGAGATGAAAAAAGGGAAAGCTGCAGGTATGGATGGGTGTGCTGTGGAATGCCTGAAGGGTGGTGGAGTGACTATTGTTGACTGGTTAGTAAGATTGTTGAATGTGTGCTTTGTGAAAGGTATGGTGCCAATTGGCTGGACAAGTGCTTGTGTGGTCCCGTTGTATAAAGGCAAGGGTGATAAGTATGAATGTACTAGCTTTAGGAGTATAAGTCTCTTGAGTGTTGTAGGTAAGGTGTATGGTAGAGTGTTCATTAAGAGAATTAGAAAGGGTACAGAGGAAGTGATTGCTGATGAGCAGTGTGGCTTTAGGAGAGAGAGGGGATGCGTGGATCAGGTGTTTGCTGTGAGACAAGTGTGTGAAAAGTATTTAGCGAAAGGCAAGGATGTGTTTTGGGCGTTCATGGATTTAGAGAAAGCGTATGATAAAACTGATAGGGAGGTTTTGAGGACTGTTTTAAGATTGTATGAACTTGATGGTGGGTTACTAATAGGGTTGAAATGTTTTTATGTAAATAGCAGAGCGTGTGTAAGAGTTGGAAATACTGTGAGTGATAGGTTTCCCGTGCGAGTGGGGCTGCAACAGGGATGTGCGATGTCGCCTTGGTTGTTTAATATTTATACGGATGGTGTTGTAAGGGAGGTGAATGCAAGAGTTTTAGGTGGAGGTCTGAGTCTGGTGAATGTTGATGGTGGAGAGTGGAATCTGAAGCAGCTGCTGTTTGCAGATGATAATGCACTGGTGGCTGATTCAGAGGAGAGATTGAGACAGTTGGTAGAAGAGTTTGGAAGGGTGTGTGAAGGGAGAAAATTGAAAGTTCATGAGAATAAGAGGAAAGTGATGAAGTGTACGAGGTTGGTAGATGGTAGAGGGATGAATATAGTTTTGAATGGTGAGTTGCTTGAGGAGGTAGAGTGTTTTAAATATTTAGGGTTACATGTTGCTGTGGATGGAAGAATAGATGCAGAAGTGAAGTTTGAATGAAGTAGGAAAGATGCAGGGAGGAATGAAAAAAAAGTATTTAAATGTCGTTCGCTTAGAATGGATGTATAGAGAAGGCTGTATGAGGGTGTTGTGGTACCGACTGCGTTATATGGGGCTGAAACATGGAATATGGGTGTAGCAGAGAGGAAATGTTTGAATGTAATGGAGATGAGGTGTCTGAGAAGTATGTTTGGAGTGACGCATATGGATCGAGTGCGAAATGCTGAAGTGCGAAGGAGAACTGGAGTTGTTCGGGAGATGGCTGATAGAGTTGAGCAGTGGGTGTTGCAATGGTTTTGGCATATGTAAGGAATGGATAATAAGCGATTGGTGAAAAAGATAAATAGATCTGATATGAGAGGTGTAAGGCTGAGAGGGAGACTACGAATAGGATGGATGAACAGTGTGAAGAGAGCATTGGATGCGAGATGGATGTCTTTTGAGCAAGGGAGAGTGGCTGTGCGTGACAAATAAATGGAGAGGAATTGTGAATGAATAAATGACGCAGCCCTGAGGGGATATTCTCCCGCATTTGGTCTGATCAGCTATTTCAGGTCAGGTGCGGGTATGGGGATGGGTCTATTATGATGTGGCAAGGGTAAATCAGCTCTGGTGTCGGGCCCTGCTGCGGATGTCACCGATTGCACTGCGCAGTTGACCCTTGTGCGGTGTGGTGCGGTGAGGATCTGTCCCTTCTCCCCTTTGGGGCTAAGATACGAATGAATGTGTTTAAATGGATGAGTAAATGGGGAGTGTGTCGTCGTGTCTCGGCTACCTCCCTTTCCTTGGGGGAAGCAGCCTAGGTATATAGATAGATAGATAGATAGATAGATAGTGTGTGAATCTGATGGAATAATCTGCACTGTTTTACTAACAAATGTTGTATTGCGCTTAAATCTGAATGCTAGATTGAAGTAGGTAAATATTTTAGCCAACATCCTAACCAACCAATTCACTCTTACCTCCGGTATCGCTACCTAACTTTATCTAAATCAGCATGTTGAGTTATTTTGATGCAAAAATGAACTACATATTTCAATAAAGAAGTTGAAGGATTGCGGTTATTTGTTGGTATTGATAAAAAGTTGATGTACTCTCTCTCTTTTTTTTTTTTTTTTTTTTTTTTTTACCCATTACTGTAACTTAGAGTTTACGGGAACAAGAAAGCTGGTGAAAAATACAAACTCTACCAATCAACTACAACACTGACCTAACTATAATATCTGTAATCTATGCCATGTGATACATTGTATATAAGCTCTTCTTATAAGTTATATACGGTACTCATTTCTCTTCAAATATGGGGGAAAAGTAGTATTGTACTCAGCAGAGTACTGTGACTTCCATTGATCTGTGCAGCTACTGCATAAATCAACTGTACGCTTAACTGCATGTGATATACTTCAAGAAGTGTTCCATTAACATAAAAATTTCAAATTTATTTCATGAGTTTTCATTGCCAAGACTACCTCACAAGGATATTGTGGACTAGAGGCAAAAGCTTACTGCCTTTCCCTCAAGAGTGATACCTACTGCACTGAACTGGCTAACACACAAACTTAAGGACTGCTGCCTTTTCAAAAATCAATAAAAGTAAATGTACTTTAAGCAGCAGAAGGGCTTTACCAGTTCAACTGCTATTACTCCAGTTTGTTTTCTGTTTTTTTCTGACCCTTTTCATGGTAAGGAATTGTTTTCTTCTTTCCCCTTTCCCCTTGTTATCATCTTGTTCCTTGTGTCTCACGGACGTTTGTAATGGCGGACTTGCTAAAACTTAAACGAATCTTGGTCAAGTTAGGCTAGGTTAGGTTAAATTATTAGTTTAGGTTAGGATAATTTACTAGATTAGGTTGCGTTTGGTTAAGTTAGGTTAGATCAAAATGCAAGGTTAGGAAGAGGTACAAAAAGGAGACGGTGACGTATGTCGGAAGTGTCCGCCATTATACCCGAAATGCACTTGATACGGCGGAAGGGACATGGCTTAAAACAAGAGCAGAAATGCTCTGGGACCTGCGGTGAGGCTCTTGTATCAAACAGTTTGCTGTAAAAAGTAACTAACCATGTCAAATAACCTGATATGAGACCCCTTTCATATCTCAATGGGCTTAAATTAAGACCTTTTACTATAACTGCAGCTAGATGGCGCCACCTCCGGTGTCAGCTGATGGCAGATTTGGAATTTCTATATCAAATTACCTTTTTTGGAACCACTTTCATGTCTCCAAAGGCCTCTTTTTAACTTATCCGCCAGAAGCTGAATAACCAGAAGAACGCTGGCCACTCGCTGGCCTGCTGGCTGTCGCCACAGGTAAAAATAAGGAAAAAAATGTAACGCGAATCGTTCATTTATCATCCCCAAAACTAACAAGAAAAATATGAGACTCAGGAAGAAGAACTGATTTGGTAAGGTGCTTCTGCCGCTTAAAGTAAAGCGTATGCTAACCCAAAAATGTACTGAGAAATTGCACAATGCACAGGTAGCCTGAAATTAACTAGGAAGCACGATATATTATCCTAAACCCAAATACTTAGCCGTGCGTCACCACCTCATCACCGAGGAAGTTTATTTTATTACAGAAATGTTTTAGTCTTGCAAAATTTTCTGAACAGGCCTGGTTTTCTCACATATTTTAGCCTTCCAAGGAAAATTGTATTCCTGAATTATTCAGTGTTTATAAATGGTAAAAAACAGCTATCGTATTTATGAATATTTAAGTTTGTTATAAGAAAGGGGGGAGGGGTCTCTGGTGGGGTTTACCATTTTGTCACATTCTAGTACTATTTTCTGCCACAATTAAGTGACGAACGCATGGCGTAAACAGGAAAAAATATTTATGGTACGAAAAATAGGAACGTCAGACGCTCACGTTCGTCAGTACTGGCGTGTAGCTTTTATTGCAGGATCCTCAGTGTGCTATGTGTTCCACAGCGTGTGCTATGTTGTGGGTGGCAGATGGATAGACGCCTTTGGTGCCCAGGGAGAGGGGGCGCCAAGTTGCTTGTGACTGATTGATTAATTGATTTTCGAAAGAAAGATAACAAAACGAAAAGATTTCTCTAGCACAAAAATCTGCAACATTGTTTCACTGAATGTTTCACTGAATAAAGGTAATTCATAATTTTCCATTTACAGATACCATGTGTTATTACTAACAGTTTTCAGTAGTCATTATAACGTTGTTTTGGCGGTGACTGACAAACCATCTGGCGTCTCATGTGTCTGTGTGCTGCTTAGCTGTGCCGCCTAGTCTTGCGTCACGTGTTCAGGTATGTGCACAGATAAACCCCAGCTGATGCTTATTAGTGTTTGTCTGTATTAGCATCTACCCAAATGCCCTCTTTGAGAGGAATAGACTTCTTCAGAATAGAACTACGTCTGTAAGAATCGGGACTCGGCAAACACCACTCCTGTGTCCTTGTAATCAACACTGACTCCACAATAGTTAAGGCTAGTAACTACATGACCATCCTCTGACCTTCACCTGCTGGCCTTCTGTGAACCACAGCGGGGTCTTTTTTATATAATGTGTGTGTGTTCTTATTTATTTGTTCTTACCTGTATCTTTACAGGAATGAAACAAGATCGTACTGTCCGGTGTATTAAACGATTTTTATTGTACTATTCCTTTTATTTATGAATAGTTTTGGCACACATTATTTCATTCAGTAGTGCATTCCACTGGTCAATTGCCCTATTTGGGAAACTGAATTTCCCTACATCTTTATCGCCTCTCTTTTTATGTAGTTTTTTGCAGTTTCCTCTTGTTGATGCATCCCCATAGGTTATATATTCATTTATGTCTGTTTTCTCTTTCCCTGAGATGCATTTGTATTCCATAATTATGTCTCCTCATTTTCTTCTCTCCTGTAGTGTTGGTAGATTCAGTTTTTCTTGTCTTTCTTTGTAACTTAGATCCCTTAAGCTTGGTACCCAGCTTGTAGCTGCCCTTTGTACTTTTTCAATCTTATCTATGTGTTTTTTTAGATGATTCTAGACTACTGATGCATACTCCATGATGGTCTGCATGTCTTCATTTATATATGTGAATGCTATTCTCATATTAGCAAGCAGTGTATACATGTTACGTACCTTCTCACTGACGTGGTCAGCCGGAGATAGTCTATTATTGATATTCACTCCTAGGTCCATCTCCCTTTCTGATATGTGTAGGGTTGATCTTCCTAACTTATAATCCCAATATGGTCTTTTCTCACTTTTACCAAACTTAATTACATGACGCTTGTCCGCATTAAATTCCATTAGCCATTTCTTGCTCCATTCATGAAGTTTATTTAATTTTTCTTGTAGCTTTCTGCAAGAATCTGTTAGAAATTTTCCTTCGCATTTTCGTATTATCCGCAAACATAATTAGATAGCTTCCATTTCCAGTGTTGCTCTCTGTGTCATTTTTATATACTAAACCAGCGGTTCCCAACCTGGGAGCCATGGCCTCCAGGGGGCCATGGGACATTGACTGGGGGGCCATGGGCCTTATTGGTAATATAAGATATTATAAGGTATTTGGTCTGGGTAAAACCTGACAGAAATCAAGTATGAAATATACCTTACTGTGCTAGTTTAGCCTTAAGTATATTGGGGTAATTACCGTTTTCTGCACAATATCAAATATTAAAAATATATAAATATACGATCTGAGTTATATAGGGGCCATGGAGCTTCTCATAATTTTCTCGGGGTGCCACAGGACCAAAAAGGTTGGGAACCACTGTACTAAACACATAATTGGTGTCAGCACTGAGCCCTGTGGAACTTCGCCAGTTACTTCCCTCCATGATGAGTACTTTCCCCTCAGTATTGTTCTCATTTCCCTTTTTTTTTTTAGAAAATCCTGCATCCAACAGTTGAGGTCGCCTTTGGATATTTCCTTGATGGCACAGTTTCCATAAAAGTCTTTGGTGCATGCGTCTGTCAAATGCTTTCTTAAAATCTACATTGATCCTGTCCATCCATCCTTCTCTTTTCTGTAATGTTTCTGTAACTCAATCATGGTAGTTTAATAGATTAGTAACACATGATTTTCCCTTGCTAAAACCGAACTGCCTTTCTGTTATGATACTGAGTTCTTCTCAATGGTTCACCCAAACTTTTCTTCTCTGCTATTCTAGTATCATTCTTACAACACTGGTTAGTGATACTGGTCGGTAAATGAGTCGATTCTGCCTATTCCCTTTTCTTGAATAGGGGAACAATGTTTGCTTTCTTCCAAATGTCAGGTAGTTTACTTTGACCTAAGGATTCCTTGAATATTAAATATAATGGTCTGCTTAACTCTTCTGCGGATTCATTAGTACACAACCTGAAGTTTCGTCAGGACCATATGCTTCTGCTTTGTCTAATTTACTTAACTCTTTCTGTACTCCTTTTTCTGATATTTGTATATCTGGTAATATGAGCGGGCATGCATGTTCCATATTATCTTTCAAAATTATTCTGTAAAAACTGGAAATTTTTATTTAGTGTTGCACATACATTTTTCTCTTGTGTTTAGATGATCCCCTCGTCCATAATGGACTGTATTTTATCTTTAACTTTGGTTTTGCTTCGGATGTAGCTGTAAAATAGCATAGGCTGATCAGTACTTGTATTTATAATGTCTTTCTCAAACTGTCTTTGAGCGTCCCTCCTTATCTTCGTATAATAATTTCTTGCCTGTTTGTAGTTGTTATATGCCCTCTCACTATTGTGTCTTCTGTATCTATTCCACAGCAAATCTCGTTTTTCTTTTTATTTTTTACATTCTCTATTAAACCATTTCTTTATTTTCATTTCCGTTTCTTTGTGCTGAGGGATGTAATTTTGGACTCCCATTTCATAAAACTCACAGAATTTTCTATATATAACATTTAAATCTTGTCCTCTAAGCTCCTTTACCCAATCTATTTCTAAGAAGTACTTATTCAGGTCATGGTAGTTGCCCTTTTTGTAGTTTAGACTCTTTTTGTAACTCTTATTAATGGTAACTATGTCATATGCAATCCTGTAGTTGTAGTTTAATACTGCATGGTCGCTTTTGCCGAATGAAGGGTGATTCATCATATCGTCAATATCATTTTCTTGCCTAGTAAATATAGGATCTACTGTTGTACTGATGGATCATCAAGTCCTTTTTTTCCGGTGTTTTCCTTTACAAGCTGTATTAGGAAAAACTCCTGCACAAGATCCAGGAGCTTTTCATCCCAACAGCATTCATGGCTTCTTACATCTAAAGTATTTTAGTTTATATTTGTATTGAAGTCTCCAGTTAATATAATTCTTTCATATTTCTCTTCCTTTCTATCTAATAATGCTTTTAAACTTTGGATTGTACTTTTTGCCAGATCTTCATATTCGCCTCTTTCCCAAATGTTTGTTTTGGGTGGCATGTATAAATTTGCCACAATTAATTTTCCATCAGATGTGTTAATCCCCGCTGCAATCGGTTCTCCTTGTGAGGGTATATCTATTTTTATTTCTTTGAATTGTAGGTTTCTCTGAAGATTATAATTCCTTTTCCTTTTCTTACATTTATGTCTCTTCTCCATAAATTGTATTCCTCTAATTTTAGGATATTGTTTGATATATCTTTGGGGTTAATTTTGTTTCAAGTAGGCAAAATATGTGGCTCCTTTTCTTTGGTATAGTCTTATATCTCTAATAATTTAGACACCATCCCATCTACATTTGAATACATTGATTTAATCATCCTGTTTACATACCATAACTTGAGTCTACTACCTTTCTTCTTTTTAAACCCTTTGGGTTATGTACCACTTTCGTACCTGCAATCCAGTTACTTTGTAAAAAATTAACTCTTCCTCTGATCTTTCCTCAATCATTGTTTTTGCTTCCTCCTTATTCTTGAGTATTCCCAATTCCTCTTGAGTTAGGCATCTTTTTATTCGTACTTTTTTTTTTTAATTCCTCTTTTTCCATGAGTTTGTTTGCATCTTCTAGTATTTCGTCCACAGCGTTCACACTCTGGAAGGTTACTTTGAAAGCCCTTGATTTATTTCTCTCATATTTCCCTAGCCTTTTGTGTTGCTCTGTGTCTTTATCACACATTTCCTCTTATACTTCCTTCAATATGTTCATTATAATTGCTACTTCCTTTTTGTCTCTCGAAATTTTGTTTTTCATTTCTTCATCTATACCAGTGATTACTATTAGATTTGTTATCTGCTGAATTTTTGACCAGTTTTGGGTTGTTGTTTTTTTCTTTCACTTCCTTGCTGATGCTTTTTTTCTTTGACTCTTGTTTTTAAGTCTTTCCTTACTTTCACCATTTCAGCCTACATAGTTTCCTCATCATCTTTGTAACTTTGCATCACTTCATTCACCTGGGTTATTGTCTCTTCAGTATCACTGTTTTGGTTTATCAGACTGCTTGCTTACCTAATTGTTTTTGTATAGTTTCTGAACTCCTTCATAATACTCTCATGGTTAACAACTGTACTTGCCATTTCACTAATCTTCCTTTAAGTGAGCACAGATCAACTTATTGTTGTGTCTGTTCTGTTTAATTCCTTTACTAATTTCTCATTTTCGTCTCTCCGCATGCGCAATTACTTCTTAGTTTCATCTATTTCACTTTGAAAAGCCTTATCTAATTTATTCACTGTCTCTACTAATTTGTTATGTTTCCTGTCTCTACCAATTTTGTTATATGTTTCCTGTCTCTACTAATTTGTTATATGTTTCCATTTCAACCAGTTCATGGTAGAAATCATCATCTTGTTTTGTACATTTAAACCATTTCATAACTCCTTCCAGGTTCACTTTTCTAAAGAAGGTGCTCATCTTATGGCATTGCTTAGAAAGTTTCTACTTACAAGTATGCATCTCCCTGCTTCCCACCTGGTGATGGATGACAGCTGATGATGCGTTGATCATCAGATTCTTGCACTAATTGGATGTATTCTGTTATTTGTACAACACTTTTGCTTATACTTGCTCTACTATATTAGAACACCATTTACTTTAACCTAGTACAGAGCTTCACTCTTATAAAGATACTATTTAGATGTGGCCAGCTGTGGCCAAGGGTGGTCAGTGTGGAGCGAAGAGACATGTTGACTCTAGCTTTGCTTGTGTGTATATATATATATATATATATATATATATATATATATATATATATATATATATATATATACAAAAAGTATATATATATATATATATATATATATATATATATATATATATATATATACAAAAAATATATTTTCAAAAATACGTACAGTGCAGCCCAGTCTCTTCAAACAGAAAAAAAAAATATTATATGTCTATGTATATTTTTGCCCTTTCAAATATGTACCGGGTATACGTTTGGATGTGCTTACGTAGAGTCATAAGAAAAACTATCGTTACCCTTCAGAGCTATGCACTATGACACAACGACGAAGTGTTGTGGAATGACCGGACAGGAAAGTTTGTACCTCAAGCCCGTCCATGTCGGATATGTGAGACACAGATATTAGAATTTGTGCTAGAGGTAATAAAAGCTAATTAGATCGTTTGGCCTCTGTGCATAAAGACAATACGTTTTATTATCCGGCACTGAAGTCATTAAATAAAAATATAACCGAATGGTCTGAAGTCGGCAACACCCATGCAGACGGGCAATGAGTATGTGCACCCATGCCAGACGTATGATAGTACTTCAGCCGATACAAGCCAACTAAATAAATTTCAGTATAATAATGATATGTATTGCTTTCTACATATAATACATGTTGAATAGCAGGAAAATAATAATATATGTTCAGTCTCATTGCTTTAATATTTTGTATACCCACCCCCTGCTTCGAAAACAGCCTCTTGACGTCTGAAGCATCCATTTGAAGTATTGAACCACCCATCTAAAGCAAATAAATGAACTCGTGCACCCCTGCTAGACTATTATTAACCCGCCCAGTCCCGGCCACTTTTTGACCACTGGTACCCCCCAATCCCGGGCAATTTTTGACCTTTTTTTTTTTTTGCTAAAACTTTCGCTTTTGGTGAGAAACATCGAAATTTCATAGAGAAATCGCTCACCTGAGGTTTAAAATACTCATTACAGGTAGGAGAGCCTCCTTACTTTACTGGGTTTTCTATCAGGCTGGTGCCAAAGAAAACGAGTTCTATGGGAGGATAACTATTTCACACCACTCATAAACGGTATTTATTTATTTACTGTTACGAATTTATATGTAGTACAAAAGTATATTGGTTTTCAAGCAGTAATATAGGCATTATAAGCATTGTTTCACTCGCTAATACCTGACCTTTTTTTGCCACATTACCTGATCATCATTTCTAACTGTTTCTTCCTCTAATGCTATGTAAAGTTTGTCCTCCACATTGGCATTGATTGGGGAATCACTCTGGCCCTGAATTTCGTACCGTGGCATGACATGGCTATACTGGCCAGGTCACTGATAACAGGTGAATTGCTGAGAAAAGGGCATGCAGGGGGGGGGAGGAGGTCATGCTGGGTAAGGCATTGTCTCTGCCTGGCATCTTGTTGAGGCAGGTGTCCCGTGTATACGTACCAAAAATGACTCGCGAAAATTGAAAATTGTGGAAATTATGAACCTTGCAATTGCAGGACGTTGAAGTACGTCCTCGGGATTAGCTGTGACAAAACGTGAGGACGTGGAAGTACGTCCTCGGGACGGCACGGGTTAAACACACAGACACACACAGTCGATGCCTATAGATTTAATACCATTCAAAATAATTTATTTGTTGTGTTCTATAGATAATAACGGTTGAACGCTAGTAAAATAATAAACCTGCCGAATTTCATTCCCCGGCGGGGCGCTTAGGGTAACGCAAACACGTCCTATATATTTCCCCGCCAGGTGGCTCATTCTTGCTCATTATTCCAACTTTTGTAATGGGGTTGTGATATGGCAACACTAGATAGGGGAGGGGCGAACAGCAAGGACCCGCCCACATAGCCCAGCTAACGTTCGTTTAGCATCGAGCAGTCCTGGGGGTAACGATACTTTTTCTTAAGACTGTACTTAGATATGTAGCTGAGTTCATATACAGTATACGTCGTTTCTTTTCTTTCTTTTTTTACATGGGTCAGTCTTCATGTTACTATGTATAATGACAATGATAATATGTGCAGTTCTTCATTATGAATGACTCTGTATTTGAGTAAATTAATTCGCAAAATTATGAGAGAGAGAGAGAGAAATCTGGGTAGGTCAATAGGCCCATGCATGATAATCCGCTTCCAACACCCTGATAATCCTTAAAGAACTTAATACCACGACACTCCCCAGTTATGCTTACAGTACGGTATATAATTCATTGTTATCCGCAAGTGTGTATATCAAGAACTATGATTTATGCAGGTAATATTATTTACTTTAATGCTATGTTTATTTAGCTGGAAACGACGATGTAAGTTTAGAACAGTAGATTCTGTCACCAACTTAGCAAGCTAGCTTCCTTGGGACTTTCCCGCTCCTACTTTCTGTATAAAAATGACAAGTGTATCCCTTCACTTTTCTCTCCCCTGAAGATGTGAAGAAACGAAAGAACTCTGGGTATATTGTGTTTCCTTTTCCTTGTGGATATCAGCATATCTATGAATTACATCTTATTGCATATATGTATATATATATATATATATATATATATATATATATATATACAGTATATCTATCTATCTATATATATATATATATATATATATATATAGATATATATGCATCAGCCGTTTGAGTATCCAGTGCAGTACCGGCCTATCCCGTCCGAAATCGGGACGATACAGCCAATGTATCTCTACCAAGTGGCTTAGGCTGTCTGGTAGAGATTGTATGTAGGGTGAAAAGTGTTAGTAAGTGTAATTGCAGTGTTGGAGTGGCTTTGGATGTGTGTGTAGTCTGTGAACCAAGTGTAATCGGCCCATGCAAGACGACTGGGTGCAAGCATACTTTATAGTATGCGACACTGGTTCAATCACAGCACCCTTCGTGTCCGCCAATGCAGTACGTGGCCGGGTGAACACTCCAGAAGTTTATTATCCAGGCGGAGCGCGAACCCTGGTTCATCCTTGTACGAAACGCACACTCTACCAATGTACCACAGACGTTCCATTATATATATATATATATATATATATATATATATATATATATATATATATATATATATAGATATATATACAGTATATCTATTGTTACATAGCCTATGATTTCATCATCCTTTGTGTAATTCTAACATACAGTATGCTGCATGTTTGATCACGAGCGTGTTCTACCTCACTCCCCCCTTCTACGCTTATAGTAGAATAAGTCGTTCTTTCTGTTGTTCAGAGCAGGAGTGTCAACTCTTTGTCCCCATGGCTTCATTTGCGCGTCCTTCTTACAAGTTGTATCAAGCTCTGCCGGCCCCTATATAATGAGCTCAGTCTCTGCATTATTGCCACTTAGATCTACTCCTCATTTTGCTCACATCTCTGTCCTCCCCTGTACAGTTGTTATTATTGTGAGTGCTCAGGAAGTCTCCAGCCATCTAACTGCTGTGTAATTTGAGTATGAGTGTTATTACATTTTGTTCTTGTACTGTATAGCATAAGGTGTTAATTTGTAGGCCTAGTGGGGTTTTTGTGATTAATGTAAAGTTTGGATGTCAGTCATTATTAATAATATTTTGTATCTGTAATAATATATCTTGCATTCACTGAGTATTATCTGGTATTTTCATTTTATCAGGGCTGACTTAGATAAATTTACTCTTGCTAATTTCGTGTTAATAGAGGCTATTGCAGTTAACCATATATTTAACCTGTTTTTTGCCATTACATTATCCTTATGAGTCCTGAATGTTTAGTTGTTAGTTTGAGCATTAAACTTTAACTTCTAATTTTATCTAACTCTTTTGTTTTGAACCTGGAACTTTACAGTAGTGATTTTTAGTATCCTCACTTAAAGTGTACATTATCTTTCTCTGTTCCGTAACATAAATTTGGCGACCTCTTATCAGGATATTCAGGATATTATCATAAGGATATTGCTTGATATTTTGTGACTGTGATTTATTCATGATGTCTACTATTACTACGCTTGATGAAGCCAAAGATTTTGTGTCAAATGTGCAAACAGTGTGTGATGTAGAAAACAGAACAAAGAATGAACTTAAGCTTGTTGCTCAACAATTGGGAATTGTTGTTCGCTCTCATCATTCTAAAGATCAAATTGTCGACATGATTAATGAAAGCTTGTTTAATGTAACTCCTCCAAATGAGCAAACGCAGACTGAATTAGCTAAGTTACAGCTAGCCCTGCAGGAGGCTCGTGTTAAGGAGGCTGAATTTCAGGCAAATGCTAAGGAGGCTGAGTTTCAGGCACGTGCTAAGGAGACTGAGTCTCAGGCTCGTATTCAGGAGGCACAAATTGAAATTGCTAGGATTCAGGCAGACCATGAGTATCGCATGAAACAAGGTGGAACTGGATCATCTAGCTCTGATGATTTTGATGTGGCTAAAAATGTTAAACTTGTCCCTCCTTTTAATTAATCTGATTTAACAAAGTATTTTCAGTTGTTTGAGAGGGTAGCTACAGGTTTTAGTTGGCCAAAAAAGTATTGGCCAGTACTCCTTCAAACTATTCTCACCGGTAAAGCTCAAGTAACTTATGCATCTTTGCCTCAGGATCAATCTGATAATTATGATGCAGTTAAGAGCTTGATTCTTAAGGCCTATGAGCTTGTTCCTGAAGCCTATAGAGTAAAATTTAGGACAACTTAAAAGCAAGATAAGCAATCCCATGTTGAGTATGCAAAAATCAAAGAAGATCTGTTAGAGCAGTGGTTAAATTCTAAGAATGTGGATTCTGATTTTGGTAAATTTAAGCAGATGATTTTGCTGGAGGACTTCAAAAGGTGTATTAGTAAAGATGTAAGCCTATATCTTGATGAGAGAAGAATAGATAATTTGTCTGATGCAGTTTTAGCTGATGAATATGTTCTCACTCACAAGAGATATTCTAGAGAAAAAGGGAAAGCTGAGAGTAAGTACGTTGCCTCTACTCAGAGTACAGGTAACAGGAATGAGAATAAAGATGATGTTTCTCAGGAAGTAAATACCAGCTTTACCTCTAGATTTCAGAAAAGTAAATGTACTTATTGTAGTAAGCTTGGTCATACTACGGAGAAATGTTTCAGGAGACAGCGTGATGTGAACAAAAAGGAGTCTTTAAATATTCAGTCAATTGGTCTAGTGTCCACCCTTGAGAGTTCCCAGAATTCTTTAACTGAGTTAACTGAACCTGCTTTGAGGGGTAAATTAAATCCTCATGATGGAGCTCCTCTTTTGAGCAGTAACGTGGGTGACACTCTCAAGAGTTCATGTGCTAATTTCCTGTCTGATGGTTTTGTCAGTCCTCTGGACAGTAATAACAGGAAATCAGTTAAAATATATCGTGATACAGGTGCTTGCCAATCCCTTATGTTGACCAGTGTTCTAGGCTCTAATGTTAATTCCTCTGATGAAACTGTAATCCTACAAGGTGTAGGGAATAATTACTTCTCTGTCCCTTTGTGCAGAGTGGTTTTGTTAATGGTTCCGTTATGGTTGGGTTGGTTGAAACACTCCCAATGTCAGGTGTAACTTTCTTACTTGGAAATGATATTGGTGGAAGTCAAGTGTATCCAGCTCCTCAGTTGTCTAGTGTGCCTGTGGCTGCGGCCCAGGATTGTGATGTCCCTGATGTGTTCCCTGCATGTGCTGTCACTAGGGCTAAGTCTAAAGTTACTGGTGACTTGGAGGATAATGATGATGATGATGTTATCCTAGCTGACACTTTTCTTGCTAATTTGGACCACTCACCAGATGAGGCAGTACCCCGTAGTGTTGATAATTTGTCTCGTCAAGAGTTGGTTGAGTTGCAGGTTGCTGACCCTGAGTTGAAAGGTCTAGCTAACTCTGCTTGCAGTGAGGAAGAGTCAGCCGGTGCTTCTACTTGTTATTATATAAAGTCAGGAGTACTTATGAGGAAGTGGAGACCCCCAACAGCATCAGCCGACTGTGAATGGAAGGTTGTACATCAAGTTGTCATCCCTTGTGTTTGTAGGCAGGATATCATTAGAGTGGCTCATGATTCCAGTTTGGCAGGACACCTTGGAGCGAGGAAGACTGTGGCACGCATTTTGAAACACTTCTACTGGCCAGGTATCTTCAGGGATGTTTCCTGGTATTGTAAGTCTTGTCACACCTGTCAAGTTGTGGGGAAGTGTAATCAGACCGAAAAGGTTGCACCTCTAGTTCCCATTCCTCCTTTTGAGGCGCCTTTCACCCGTGTGTTGGTGGATATTGTGGGCCCTCTTCCTAAGACTTCTTCAGGATTTTCTTATGTGTTGACCCTGATTGATATGGCTACTCGTTATCCTTAAGCCATTCCACTTAGAAATATCTCAGCAAAGAACGTGGTTAAGGAAATGCTAGGGTTCTTCACAAAGTTTGGTCTGCCCAAGGAGGTACAGTCAGACCGGGGAAGTTTTTTCATGTCAAATGTTTTCAAGCAGACTCTGAAAGAGTTGGGCATCACTCAGATCACGTCTTCAGCTTACCATCCCCAGACCCAAGGAGCGTTGGAGAGATATCATCAAACACTGAAATCGATGCTCAAGAAATACTGTTTGGAACATCAGAAAGACTGGGATAAAGGTATTCCATTCGTTGTATTTGCCACAAGGGAATCTCCAAATGAATCACTGGGCTTCTCACCTTTTGAACTACTGTTTGGCCATGAAGTAAGAGGACCCCTTAAGCTACTCAAGGAATGCTGGCTGTCGGAGGAAGATGACGTCAACCTGCTGCAGTATGTGATGAAGTTCAAAGAACGGCTGTCCACTGCTTTACAGCTGGCGAGAGAGAATTTAGGAGCTGCTCAGGAGAAGATGAAGACTTGGTATGATAAGAAGTCCAGGTTACGCCACTTTCAGCCAGGAGATCAGGTTTTGATTCTGCTACCGGTGCATGGGCAACCTCTTCAAGCCAAGTTTAGTGGTCCTTATTTCGTGGAGAAGAAACTCAGTGATGTCAACTATGTCATCGCCACACCAGATCGTAGAAAGAACAAGCAAATTTGTCACATCAACATGCTAAAGTTGTATCACAGGCGGGATGAAAATAACCTAGTCTGCACTGTAGCTGTTCCACCCGAGTCTGCAAGTGAAGTTCTCCCATGCAGCATGAGCCTGAGTGATAGTTTGTGGAAGAATCCTGATATCATGAATGATCTCCAGACTAAGTTTTCTCATCTACCTCCCGAGGAAAGGCAGGAGTTTTCGGCATTACTGCAGGAGTACCCGCAAGTGTTCCGTGCTACTCCAGGAAGAACCACTGTGTTGATGCATGATATCGATGTTGGAGACGCAAAGCCAATTAAACTGCCTCCTTACCGCGTGAACCCAGTGAAAGTTCCTCTCATCGAGAAGGAGCTTGGCTACCTGTTGGACCACAAGATGATTGAGCCCTGTCAGAGCGAGTGGAGTTCTCCTGTCACTCTAGTCCCTAAGCCAGGTGGGTCACAGCGGCTTTGCATCGACTACAGACGTGTTAATCAGATAACCAAAACAGACACTTACCCTCTCCCTCGCGTGGAAGATTGCATAGACAAGATCGGAAAGGCTAGGTACATAAGTAAGTTTGATTTGTTAAAGGGATACTGGCAAGTACCTATGACTGAACGTGCTAGGGAGATCTCATGTTTTGTAACACTAGGAAAGACTTTTGCATGTTCTGTAATGCCATATGGTATGAAGAATGCACCAGCCACTTTTCAGAAGCTTATGAATGTTGTAACAGAGGGTTTGGCAGGGTGTGTTGTTTATATTGATGTATTAATCTTCAGTGACAACTGGAAAGATCACCTATGCCATGTCAGTAAATTTCTTGAGCGTTTGGTTCAGGCTAATCTTGTAGCTAATTTATCAAAGTGTGAATTTGGTCAAGCCAAAGTTCAGTACCTTGAGTATGTAATTGGTGATGGACATGTTGCTCCACCAGGAGCTAAGGTTCAGGTTATAAGTGATCTTCCCAGACCTAAAAGTAGGAAAGAGCTACAAAGATTTTTGGGAATGGTAGGTTATTACAGGAGATTTGTTCTTAACTTTTCAATTCATGTATCACCACTTACACACCTACTGAAAAAGGGAGTTAAATTTGTCTGGACCGATAACTGTGAATCCTCTTTCTGCAAACTTAAAGCTATCCTATTAAGTCAGCCAGTGCTCGCTACTCCAAATTTTGCTAAGCCTTTTAAGATGGCTGTTGATGCAAGTGATACAGGAGCTGGGGCTGTTTTGCTGCAAGAGGATGATCAGGGTATTGAACACCCTGTATCTTATTACAGTAAGAAGTTCACTCCACCTCAAAAGAACTACTCAACTAATGAGAAAGAGCTTTTGGCCTTGATTTTGGGTTTACAGCATTTTTCATTTTATTTGTGTTCTGGTTTTGACCCCATAGTCATTTATACCGATCATAACCCACTGAAATTCCTTAGTAAGTTTAAAGATAAAAATCAGAGATTGACAAGATGGAGTCTACTTCTTCAGGAGTATTCATTAGACATACAACATGTCAAGGGGAAAGAAAATGTTATGGCAGATTGCTTATCTAGACTTTAGACAGATTGTTTTAGAGTAATAAGAAATTTCCTTTGTAAATTTTTTTCTTTGTGGGGAGGTGTTACATAGCCTATGATTTCATCATCCTTTGTGTAATTCTTACGTACAGTATGCTGCATGTTTGATCACGAGCGTGTTCTACCTCACCCCCCCCCCCTTCTACGCTTATAGTAGAGTAAGTCGTTCTTTCTGTTGTTCAGAGCAGGAGTGTCAACTCTTTGTCCCCATGGCTTCATTTGCGCGTCCTTCTTACAAGTTGTATCAAGCTCTGCCGGCCCCTATATAATGAGCTCAGTCTCTGCATTATTGCCGCTTAGATCTACTCATTTTGCTCACATCTCTGTCCTCCCCTGTACAGTTGTTATTATTGTGAGTGCTCAGGAAGTCTCCAGCCATCTAACTGCTGTGTAATTTGAGTATGAGTGTTATTACATTTTGTTCTTGTACTGTATAGCATAAGGTGTCAATTTGTAGGCTTAGTGGGGGTTTTGTGATTAATGTAAAGTTTGGATGTCAGTCATTATTAATATTATTTTGTATCTGTAATAATATATCTTGCATTCACTGAGTATTATCTGGTATTTTCATTTTATCAGGGCTGACTTAGATAAATTTACTCTTGCTAATTTCGTGTTAATAGAGGCTATTGCAGTTAACCATATATTTAACCTGTTTTTTGCTATTACATTATCCTTATGAGTCCTGAATGTTTTGTTGTTAGTTTGAGCATTAAACTTTAACTTCTAATTTTACCTAACTCTTTTGTTTTGAACCTGGAACTTTACGGGACAGTAGTGATTTTTAGTATTCTCACTTAAAGTGTACATTTTCTTTCTCTGTTCCGTAACACTATCTATATACATACAGTATCTATCTATATCTATCCATATATATACAGTATATCTATCTATCTATCTATCTATATACATACAGTATCTATCCATCTATCTATCTATACAGTATATCTATCTATATAGAAAGATAGATGTATACATACAGTATCTCTCTATATCTATATATATATATATATATATATATATATATATATATATATATATATATATATACTGTATAATTAATCACAGAACAGAGGAGAGAAAAACAAATATATACATGAATAATAATCCATACACCAGATTACTGGTGTCTTCTAATCATAAAAAATCTGTAACAGTTGGACTTGAACAGCTGTTGGTTGAAGTTTGGGGGGAAACTCCTTTGGGAAGCGAGTTCCAAAGAGATGCAGTTTGGGGAATAAAAGATTTCTGACAGGCGGAAGTTCTGCAATATGGAAGTGTGACATTCCAGTCATGAGTGCTACCAGATGCCCATGTAGAACAGGAGAATCTATGGTGAGGTGGCACAATGGATGCAGCTTCGTCTGAGCATTTGCCATAAGAGTATCTGTAAAATAATGCAAGGGAGGAAATATTTTTTCTTAACTGTACAGGAGGTTGTTAATTTGTTCCAGCTGGGTTGTTAATCTTTCGAACAGCTTTGTTCTGATTTTGTCTAGTTGTGTTAGTTCAACCTCCACACATCCATTCCACAAGGGTGAGCAGTATTAAGGTTGAGAACGCACATGACTCTTTTAAACTATAGCTAACTGCTTGTCAGTGAAGAAGCTATGAACTCTGCAATAATAGACGTTTCTTTGCAGGGGTTTTATCAGGTGTTCTGACATGAGAGAACAAGTACTTTTGGAGATAGGAATATTAGTAGCATTGAAGGTAATATAGGGATCTGGCAATATCTGTCTAATAGTACAATGAATACTTGGATTTACTAGCATTAAATGAGACAAGGTTATTTTGTCCCCATGTAGTGATTCTAGTCATTATTTATGGAGATAGCCGTACTAAGTTGTGAGTTAGAGATATTAAATTCGTAAAAAGGTGTTTAAGTGTGAATGAACTGTGAAGTGTTGAGTCATCTGCATATGAATGGATGGGATTATGGGTGACAGATAAGAGATCATTAATATGAGTTAGGAAAAGTGTTGGAGCCAGAACTGATTCTTGTGGCACGCCGGCATTAATCGAGTGCAAATTGGAATATACATCACCTACTTTTACTCTTATTTTTCTGTTGCTGAGATATAAAGAAAGGAGACGAACAAAAGACGTTAGTCCACAGCAAGGGAGTTTGGACAGCAGGGAACGGTGACATACTTTGTCAAAAGCTTTAGAAATATCAAGGGCTACTGCATGAGTTTCTCCATGTAGGTCAATTACTTGACGGATTATATGAGTCAGGACATTGAGTATATCAATGGTAGACCGTTCGTGGTGAAAACCATATTGTCTCACTAATTATGTTGTTGGACTCAAGATGTTTAACTATGTTCATATTAATTACAGTTTCAAATACTTTACCAAGAGATGACGTGACAGCTCTTAGTCTGTAATTAGAGGTATCAGAGGAACTTCCTTTCTTCGGATTTGGGTGGATATTGGCTTCTTTCCAGGAGTCAAGGAATGAAGAAATATGTATGCATAGAATGAATATTAGCTAGAACAGAAGCAAGTTCTGAGGAGCATTTTTTCAAAACAATTGGGGGAATTCCATCTGGGCTTAGTGTTTTGTTGGTTGGTAAATTGTCTAGGATGGTTGCGTATCTAGTTACAAGTGAGGGTGAAGCCCTCGTGGGTCTCTTGCCAAATTGTGGCATCTTCTAACATATGAACAGCCCAACTTAGTTGGGTGCTTTTCTAACTGCATGAGATTAAACGATTCTGCAAGCAGCTCCCATTCTAGACCAGTATCGTCAGTCCTGGCAGAATGCGATAACCATTCTACATTGTGAATGTTAAAATCACCTAAAACAGTAACTTCAGTGCTAAGGGTGATGTTATGGTTAGTCAACTGTATCAATATGGAGTCAAATACACTGGTTTCCAAATAAGCATTAGGGGAGCAATGGACTATACTGATATATTTTGTAATATTTAAGTAGTTAATACAGTGAAAAATCAAAATTAGTTTAAATGAAGCTCAAAACAGTGTCAACCGCAGATTCAGATCTGATATAACAACAGGTGCCACTCTTGTAATGGAAGTTTGTAAGATGGTAACCAGGAGAACATAATGGGGATACTTCAGTGGAGGATGAGATTTGGGATTTTGTGAGGAACAGGGCTAGAGAGGATACTGACTGAAGAAAAAAGTGAACTGACTTCAATCCAGTACTAAGACCACGGATACTGGTGAAGTATACGGCCGAACCTGTGCGTCTTCACTGATGAGTATGAAATGTTTGCAATAGTCACTGTTGGCACAGTCACTTGATAGTTACTGAGAGGACCTTGTGTCACCAGCCCTGCCCTGCCGGTGGTGGCAATGCGAGATACCATCATGTTTGCTGATATTAATGCAATGGCCATTGCTAAATGGGAATGGAAATAGATGTGATATCTAATGTACAGTCTCGTTCATGAGTCCCAATACACATTTGGGCGTGTTGTCTATCGTAGTGCTCATTGCTGTTGGAATATGGAAGTTTTGCGATTACTGTGTGATGTATTGACCATAATTTGACCAGGTAGGAAGTGAGAGTTCAACATCCTACCAACGGTGGACACAACAACAGACAAAACGACTGCATGTTGTTAACTAATATTGTCCTTACCTAACTGTATCTTTACAAAAATGAGTCAAGCTCGTACTGTCTCACGCATTAAACCATTTTTATCATACATATCTCTATATGTATGAATAGTTTTGGCACACTATTTCATTCAGTAGTGCATTCCACTGATCAATTGCCCCATTTGGGAAACTGAATTTCCTTACGTCTTTATCGCTACTCTTTTTATGTAGTTTTTGCAGTGTCCTCTTGCTGTTGCTTCCCCATAGGTTATATATTCATTTATGTCTATTTTCTCTTTCCCTGAGATGCATTTATATAGCATAATCATGTCTCCTCTTTTTCTTCTCTCCTGCAGCATTGACAGATTCAGTTTTTCTAGTCTTTCTTCGTAACTTAGATCCCTTAAGCTTGGTACCCAGTTTGTAGCTTTCTTTTGTACGTTTTCAATCTTATCTATGTATTTTTTTGAGATGAGGATTCCAGACTACTCATGCATACTCCATGATGGTCTGATGAATGATGTTATCTTTCTCTGCATGTCTTCATTTTTATATGTGAATGCTATTCTCATATTAGCAAGCAGTGTATACATGTTACGTACCTTCTCACTGATGTGGTCAGCCGGAGACAGTCCATTATTGATAATCACTCCTAGGTCCTTCTCCCTTTCTTATATGTGTAGGGTTGATCTTCCTAACATATAATCCCAGTCTAGCCTTTTCTCACTTTTACCAAACTTAATTGCATGACACTTGTCCACATTAAATTCCATTTGCCATTTATTTCTCCTTTCATGAAGCTTATTTAATTCTCCTTGTAGCTCTTTGCAAGAATCTGTGTTAGTAATTTTCCTTTGTATTTTTGCATCATTCGCAAATATATTTAGATAGCTTCCATTTCCAAAGTTACTGTCTATGTCATTAATATATATACTAAAAACATAACTGGTGCCAGCACTTAGCCCTGTGGAACTCTGCTAATCACTTTCCTCGATGATGAGTAATTTCCCTTTAGTACTGTTCTCATTTTCTTTTTTCTGAGAAAATCCTGCATCCAACAGTAGAGGTTGCCTTGGATACCTCCTAGATGGTACAGTTTCCATAAAAGTCTTTTGTGCGGTACTTTGTCAAATGCTTTCTTGAAATCTAAATAGATTAAGTCCACCCGTCCTTCTCTTTTCTGTAATGTTTCTGTAACTCTATCATAGTAGCTTAGTAGATTAGTAATACATGATTTTCCCTTCCTAAAACCGTACTGCCTTTCTGCTATCATACTGTGTTCTTCTAGATGGTTTACCCAAACTTTTCTTATCAGCTTCTCAGGTATCTTACAACACTGATCAGTGATACTGATCGGTAGTATCAGGTCTCATGAACGCGACTGTACATGAAGTGTGTTGTAGACAGTTGAAGGTAGACGAATTATGAGAGTATGCTGGCCTACTCTCTGTGTAGGTGAAAACACCAAAAATCTTCAGCAATGGAAGATTGTCCAGACCAGGTCCAGAGGGCTGGTGAAATGGGAGCTCCAGCTTTCCCTGTCACAAGCTTGCCATCCTTCTTGGGAGTATTGCCCTATTTGACTGATGCTACAGTCTACTTCTTTATGTGGATATATATACATACATACGTATATATATAGATAGACAGATAGATAGATAGATAGATACAAGAAAACCTTACTATAATGGACTAAGTGGCGACCAAGCCATTCCGAAAAATCGAAAGTCCGCAAAAACGAAATCTGGATTTCCCCCTACTCTCCTGGGCTTCTTTCGATACATCTGGCTTTAGTCCGGATCGCACCAAAGGTTTTTCACTACCATTGCATTACTGTACTGTATTATACATTCACAATAATAATCAATTAGTATAATGTATATGATAATACTGTAGTCTGCACTGATAAACATGTCTTTTCTTTATCTTATTGTGGTGAACAAAACTGAAGTGGTCAAGCAGTCTGGACCACTTCTGGTATTATTGGAATTTTCCAATATAAATATAAGAATTTAGTCCAGTCGGCTCCTCGATTCCAGATTAAGCAAAGTCGGGTATATTGTAGTTCATTATATCGAGGTTTGATACTGTATGTATATATATATATATATATATATATATATATATATATATATATATATATATATATATATATATATATATATATATATATATATATATATATATTGTTACATAGCCTATGATTTCATCATCCTTTGTGTAATTTTAACACACAGTATGCTGCATGTTTGATCACGAGCGTGTTCTGCCTCAGTCCCCCCCTTCTACCGTTATAGTAGAGTAAGTCGTCATTTCTGTTGTCCAGAGCGGGATTTTCATCTCTTTGTCCCCATGGCTTCATTTGCGCGTCCTTCTTACAAGTTGTATCAAGCTCTGCCGGCCCCTATATAATGAGCTCAGTCTCTGCATCATTGCCACTTAGATCTGCTCCTCATTTTGTTCACATCTCTGTCCTCCCCTGTACAGTTATTATTATTGTGAGTGCTCAAGAAGTCTCCAACCATCTAGCAGCTGTGTGTAATTTGAGTATAACTGTTGTTGCATTTTTTCTTGTACTGTGTAGCATAAGGTTAATTCTTAGGCCTAGTGAGGTTTTTGATTAATGTTGGGTTTTATGTCAGTCTTTTTTGATAATAGTCTGTATCTGTGATAATTTATCATGCATTAACTGAGCATTACCTGGTGTATTTTCATTTTATCAGGGCTGACTTAGATAAATTTACTCTTGCTAATTTCGTGTTAATAGAGGCTATTGCAGTTAACCATATATTTAACCTGTTTATTTGCCATTACATTATCCTTATGAGTCCTGAATGTTTTATTGTTAGTTTGAGCATTAAACTTTGACTTGTAATTTTACCTAACTCTTTGTTTTGAACCTGGAACTTTACGGGACAGTAGTGATTTTTAGTATTCTCACTTAAAGTGTACATTATCTTTCTCTGTTCCGTAACATAAATTTGGCGACCTCTTATCAGGATATTCAAGATATTATCATAACGATATTGCTTGATACTTTGTGACTGTTACTTATTCATGATGTCAACTGTTACTACACTTGATGAAGCCAAAGATTTTTTGTCAAATGTGCAAACAGTGTGTGATGTAGAAAACAGAACAAAGAATGAACTTAAGCTTGTTGCTCAACAATTGGGAACTGCTGTTCGCTCTCATCATTCTAAAGATCAAATTGTTGACATGATTAATGAAAGCTTGTTTAATGTAACTCCTCCAAATGAGCAAACGCAGATTGAATTAGCTAAGTTACAGCTAGCCCTGCAGGAGTCTCGTGTGAAGGAGGCTGAATTTCAGGCCCGTGCTAAAGAGGCTGAGGCACAAGTTGAAATTGCTAGGATTCAGGCAGACCATGAGTATCGCATGAAACAAGGTGGAACTGGATCATCTAGCTCTGATGATTTTGATGTGGCTAAAAATGTTAAACTTGTCCCTCCTTTTAATGAATCTGATTTAACAAAGTATTTTCAGTTGTTTGAGAGGGTAGCTACAGGATTTAATTGGCCTAAAAAGTATTGGCCAGTACTCCTTCAAACTGTTCTCACCGGTAAAGCTCAAGTAACTTATGCATCTTTGCCTCAGGATCAATCTGATAATTATGATGTAGTTAAGAGCTTGATTCTTAAGGCCTATGAGCTTGTTCCTGAAGCCTATAGAGTAAAATTTAGGACAACTTACAAGCAAGATAAGCAATCCCATGTTGAGTATGCAAAAATCAAAGAAGATCTGTTAGAGCAGTGGTTAAATTCTAAGAATGTGGATTCTGATTTTGACAAATTTAAGCAGATGATTTTGCTGGAGGACTTCCAAAGGTGTATTTATAAAGATGTAAGCCTATATCTTGATGAGAAAAGAATAGATAATTTGTCTGATGCTGCAGTTTTAGCTGATGAGTATGTTCTCACTCACAAGAGATATTCTAGAGAAAAAGGGAAAGCTGAGAGTAAGTACGTTGCCTCTACTCAGAGTACAGGTAACAGGAAAGAGAATAAAGATGATGTTTCTCAGGAAGTAAATACCAGCTTCACCTCTAGATTTCAGAAAAGTAAATGTACTTATTGTAGTAAGCTTGGTCATACTACGGAGAAATGTTTCAGGAGACAGCGTGATGTGAACAAAAGGAGTCTTTAAATATTCAGTCAATTGGTCTAGTGTCCACTCTTGAGAGTTCCCAGAATTCTTTAACTGAGTTAACTGAACCTGCTTTGAGGTGTAACTTAAATTCTCATGATGGAGCTCCTCTTTTGAGCAGTAACGTGGGTGACACTCTCAAGAGTTCATGTGCTAATTTCCTGTCTGATGGTTTTGTCAGTCCTCTGGACAGTAATGACAGGAAATCAGTTAAAATATATCGTGATACAGGTGCTTGCCAATCCCTTATGCTGACCAGTGTTCTAGGCTCTAATGTTAATTCCTCTGATGAAACTGTAATCTTACAAGGTGTAGGGAATAATTACTTCTCTGTCCCTCTGTGCAGAGTGAATTTAGAGTCTGGTTTTGTTAATGGTTCCGTTATGGTTGGGTTGGTTGAGACACTCCCAATGTCAGGTGTAACTTTCTTACTTGGAAATGATATTGGTGGAAGTCAAGTGTGTCCAGCTCCTCAGTTGTCTAGTGAGCCAGTGGCTGCGACCCAGGATTGTGATGTCCCTGATGTGTTCCCTGCATGTGCTGTCACTAGGGCTAAGTCTAAAGTTACTGGTGATTTAGAGGATAATGATGATGATGATGTTATCCTAGCTGACACTTTTCTTGCTAATTTGGACCACTCACCAGATGAGGCAGTACCCCGTAGTGTTAATAATTTGTCTCGTCAAGAGTTGGTTGAGTTGCAGGTTGCTGACCCTGAGTTGAAAGGTCTAGCTAACTCTGCTTACAGTGAAGAAGAGTCAGCCGGTGCTTCTACTTGTTATTATGTAAAGTCAGGAGTACTTATGAGGAAGTGGAGACCCCCAACAGCATCAGCCGACTGTGAATGGGAGGTTGTACATCAAGTTGTCATCCCTCGTGTTTGTAGGCAGGATATCATTAGAGTGGCTCATGATTCCAGTTTGGCAGGACACCTTGGAGTGAGGAAGACTGTGGCACGCATTTTGAAACACTTCTACTGGCCAGGTATCTTCAGGGATGTTTCCTGGTATTATAAGTCTTGTCACACCTGTCAAGTTGTGGGGAGGTGTAATCAGACCGAAAAGGTTGCGCCTCTAGTTCCCATTCCTCCTTTTGAGGCGCCTTTCACCCGTGTGTTGGTGGATATTGTGGGCCCTCTTCCTAAGACTTCTTCAGGATTTTCTTATGTGTTGACCATGATTGATATGGCTACTCGTTATCCTGAAGCCATGCCACTTAGAAATATCTCAGCAAAGAACGTGGTTAAGGAAATGCTAGGGTTCTTCACAAAGTTTGGTCTGCCCAAGGAGGTACAGTCAGACCGGGGAAGTAATTTCATGTCAAACGTTTTCAAGCAGTCTCTGAAAGAGTTGGGCATCACCCAGATCACGTCTTCAGCTTACCATCCCCAGACCCAAGGAGCGTTGGAGAGATATCATCAAACACTCAAATCGATGCTCAAGAAATACTGTTTGGAACATCAGAAAGACTGGGACAAAGGTCTTCCATTTGTTGTATTTGCCGCAAGAGAATCTCCAAATGAATCACTGGGCTTCTCACCTTTTGAACTACTGTTTGGCCATGAAGTAAGAGGACCCCTTAAGTTACTCAAGGAATGCTGGCTGTCGGAGGAAGATGATGTCAACCTGCTGGAGTATGTGATGAAGTTCAAAGAACGGCTGTCCACTGCTTTACAGCTGGCGAGAGAGAATTTAGGAGCTGCTCAGGAGAAGATGAAGACTTGGTATGATAAGAAGTCCAGGTTACGCCACTTTCAGCCAGGAGATCAGGTTTTGATTCTGCTACCAGTTCATGGGCAACCTCTTCAAGCCAAGTTTAGTGGTCCTTATTTCGTGGAGAAGAAACTCAGTGATGTCAACTATGTCATCGCCACACCAGATCGTAGAAAGAGCAAGCAACTATGTCACATCAACATGCTAAAGTTATATCACAGGCGGGACGAAAATAATCCAGTCTGCACTGTAGCTGTTCCACCCGAGTCTGCAAGTGAAGCTCTCCCATGCAGTATGAGCCTGAGTGATAGTTTGGGGAAGAATCCTGATATCATGAATGATCTCCAGACTAAGCTTTCTCATCTACCTCCCGAGGAAGGGCAGGAGTTTTCGGCATTACTGCAGGAGTACCCGCAAGTGTTCCGTGCCACTCCAGGAAGAACTACTGTGTTGATGCATGATGTTGATGTTGGAGACGCAAAGCCAATTAAACTGTCTCCTTACCGTGTGAACCCAGTGAAAGTTCCTCTCATCGAGAAGGAGCTTGGCTACCTGATGGACCACATGATGATTGAGCCCTGTCAGAGCGAGTGGGGTTCTCC
This sequence comes from Coenobita brevimanus, assembly GCF_032717465.1. Taxonomy (NCBI): domain Eukaryota; kingdom Metazoa; phylum Arthropoda; class Malacostraca; order Decapoda; family Coenobitidae; genus Coenobita; species Coenobita brevimanus. Next base: position 8,134,057 of record NC_136965.1, on the reverse strand, counting down.
TGTCACTCTAGTCCCTAAGCCAGGTGGGTCACAGAGGCTTTGCATCGACTACAGACGTGTTAATCAGATAACTAAAACAGACACTTACCCTCTCCCTCGTGTGGAAGATTGCCTAGACAAGATTGGAAAGGCTAGGTACATAAGTAAGTTTGATTTGTTAAAGGGATACTGGCAAGTACCTATGACTGAACGTGCTAGGGAGATCTCATGTTTTGTAACACTAGGAAAGACTTTTGCATGTTCTGTAATGCCATATACAGATTGTTTTAGAGTAATAAGAAATTTCCTTTGTAAATTTCTTTTTTCTTTGTGGGGAGGTGTTACATAGCCTATGATTTCATCATCCTTTGTGTAATTTTAACGCACAGTATGCTACATGTTTGATCACGAGCGTGTTCTGCCTCAGTTCCCCCCTTCTACCGTTATAGTAGAGTAAGTCGTCATTTCTGTTGTCCAGAGCGGGATTTTCATCTCTTTGTCCCCATGGCTTCATTTGCCCGTCCTTCTTACAAGTTGTATCAAGCTCTGCCGGCCCCTATATAATGAGCTCAGTCTCTGCATCATTGCCACTTAGATCTGCTCCTCATTTTGTTCACATCTCTGTCCTCCCCTGTACAGTTATTATTATTGTGAGTGCTCAAGAAGTCTCCAACCATCTAGCAGCTGTGTGTAATTTGAGTATAACTGTTGTTGCATTTTTTCTTGTACTGTGTAGCATAAGGTTAATTCTTAGGCCTAGTGAGGTTTTTGATTAATGTTGGGTTTTATGTCAGTCATTTTTGTTAATAGTCTGTATCTGTGATAATTTATCTTGCATAAACTGAGCATTACCTGGTGTATTTTCATTTTATCAGAGCTGACTTAGATAAATTTACTCTTGCTAATTTCGTGTTATTACATTAGAGGCTATTGCAGTTAACCATATATTTAACCTGTTTATTTGCCATTACATTATCCTTATGAGTCCTGAATGTTTTATTGTTAGTTTGAGCATTAAACTTTGACTTGTAATTTTACCTAACTCTTTGTTTTGAACCTGGAACTTTACGGGACAGTAGTGATTTTTAGTATTCTCACTTAAAGTGTACATTATCTTTCTCTGTTCCGTAACAATATATATATATATATATATATATATATATATATATATATATATATATATATGTGTGTGTGTGTGTGTGTAATAAGAGGCAACTTTAGTATTCAGTAGGCAATTTGGCTGCTAAACTAATAAGCAATGATGTCGCAGTATATTTCCTGATTCTTCAAGAACTATCCATATCCTTCACTTTTAGTTCTAGGTTAAGCTATTCCACATCTTTTTATTGAGAAGGTATTAAAATTCATGTTATTTGATATCTGCAGCTTAAATATTGTCAGAAGTTAAATTTCAAATCATCATCGTCACACTAGTCTTCCCTTCCACTTAGGATGGGGTGAGGCGGGGTCCATAACAACAAAGGAAATAAGAGTAAGAAATATCAACTGCATGGCCATTGAAATGGGCCGGAACCTTCATTCATACACCAGCCAAGACCAGCAATCCTGGCTCCACCCCATGGGCTTAACCTGTCACGTCCCGAGCTATTTCGCACCTCTGACACCCCCCAATCCTGAGGTATTTTTGATTTTTTTTTTTTTTTTGGCTAAAACCTCCGCTTTTGGTGAGAAATATCGAAATTTCATAGAGAAATCGCTCACCTGAGGTTTAAAATACCCGATCCAGGTAGCAGTACCTCCTTACCTGAATGGGTTTTCTAACAGGCTGGCACCAAAGAAAACGAGTTCTATGGGAGAGTAACTATTTCACACCACTCATAAACGGTATTTATTTATTTACTTGGTACGAATTTATATGTAGTACAAGAGTATATTGGTTTTCAAACAGTAATATAGGCATTATAAGCATTGTTTCACTCACTAACTCATCACCATACCTGACCTTCTTTTGCCACATTACCTGATCATCATTTCTGAGTGTTTCTTCCTCTAATGCTATGTAAACTTTGTCCTCCACATTGTCATCAATTGGGGAATCACTCTGGCCCTGAATGTCTTTATTAGCCAGGTCACTGGTAACAGGTGAATTGCCGAGACAATGGCATGCGGGAGGAGGGGGGGAGGTTATGTGGTGTAAGGCATTGTCCCTGCTTGGCATCTTAAGAGGAATAGAGGAAGGTGTCCCGTGTATACGTACGATAAATCACATGCGAAAATCGAAAATTGTGCAAATTAGGGACCTTGCAATTGCATGACGTACCAGTACCTCGTCGGGACTGGCAAATGCAAAATGTTGCAACGTACCCATACATCATCGGGACGTCTCGGGTTAACCACCTACACATACCTTTTACCTCCACCAATGAGGTTATGTTTTTGCCAGCGTTGGTTCATTTGTTTGTTTGTCTGTTTGTTTGTGTTTCTTTCTGTCTGTCTGTCTGGCTGTTAGCAGGATTAGTCAGTTATGAACAGATTTTGATGAAATTTTGTGGAAGAGTGGGCCACGGGCCAAGGAAGAAAATACCAAATTTTGGGGCGGATCCGGAGTATCCCGCACAATATCTCCAAAGGTTCTCAGTGAATTTCCATGAAACTTTGTGGAAAGGTGGGCCATGGACCAAGAAGGAATTGATTAAATTTTAGGGCGGATCAGGATCAGGATCCTTTTTAATGGAGTGGCATTGGCGGAGGTATGCACTCTCTGAATGTTTTCTAGTTTCTGTTTTGATGCACTTCACATAGAGTCAGTCTGTCAATTGGCAAGATTATAAAAAGGTGCTAAACACATGACATTCACTCCTCTGTACATCAATCATCTAACTCGGTCTCCTGTCAGTTCTCTGTCCTCATCAACTTCCGTATCTAATCTTGCACATTCATACACTATGAATATCCAGTTTCTTGGTCTCCCACGTCTTCTACCTTGCACATTCATACATTATGAACATCCACTTTCTTGGTTTCCCACATCTTCTCCTACCTTCAGATTCCTTTACATACATGATGTTCACCACCCTCGCTACATCAGCTAACTTCCTATGTCGATATCATCCAAGCAAATTTTCTTCTAAATATCGTATTATCAACGTAGAGGTGTATGGTATGTAGGAGGACTGCTGGGCCTTGATAGTAGGCTGTGAAGCCTATGCCCAGAGTCGGACACATAAAAAAAAAAAAAAGTACTTTCTTATTCGTATATTTTGCGAATAATATTATTACGTATCCTGTCCACTCTACGCATCCATTTACATCCTTCAGTACTCACATTTCCAAGGCTCTTACTCCTACCCTTACGCTCTTATGCCACGTCAGTTGCGCACTCACACGGTATTATGGGCACTAACACACCTTGACGACAGAAAATGATTAAAGTGTGAATGTCCTTGTTATCTGTGCAATAATAATAACAACAATAACAATAACAACTAAAAAGCTAACAAGTTTAACCTATACAGTAAACAATTGACGATCATATCATCATCGAAAGCATGTTAATTCGCTGTAGCTTGCTCGTCCTCAACGGTCATAATTCTTCCTGCATCTTACCACGACTCTTCCTGTTGACAGCCGCCTTTCTTCCTACCAGCCTTCCTCACATCCCTCCTTATACAGTCATTCCATCTTAGTTGTGGCATTTTCTCTGATCTTAGTTGTTTCACCTCGTACCTATTCGTTCCCATGCCAGACTTCCCTCCAGCCTCTTCACACGCATTGTCTAGTTGAGTGTTTTCTTACAGTCTTTGCTTCATACAGTGTATTTCCTTACTCCAACTTCCATTCGTACTTCCGACATCTTTTTCCCGTTATTACTCCTCACTCCTGCAGTTCTTCTGACCCAGGGATTCTCCATCACTTGCAGCTCAGAATAATGGTGACAGTTATTCCATGTTATAGCCCAGAGCACACACAACCTGCCCTTTTACTGTCTGAACATATCCCCGCTAGATAATCAATATGCTTTACAAGATTTAATCATAACGATGTAAGTTTATCTGGTTTTGTAGGATTCCATCTCAACTGCTTGTTTGCTAATATGCTGGTTGATTGTGTTTACTGGACTAAGTAGGATGATAAAAAATTCTTGACAGAAATGGTCTTATGCCTAACGTATTGCAGTTCACAGGACAAGATGAAATGTGCATCTGGTTGTTAAAAGTTAATTTTAATGGGTATTACAGTATGATTTCCATTGTCTGCACTTTTCGTGTGACGCATGTGTACATTTTATGTGATATCCATTTATACTAGAATTATTGCTCTCTCTCAAGTTTCATCACACTCAACTGAGTTGTTTTGCTCTGAATCAATTTTAAAGTTACTGTAACACATTCGTAATTAGCGTTTTAATTAACATCATAATTATTCATCGTCGACAATGTCTAAGGCATCCCTTATTTTCTGTGTTCTATTATTTATACGAATTCAGTGGTGAAAGTAGGGTTGCAGGGAATGGTGGACTAGTGATGATGGCGAACCCAAACGAGAACAGGGCGGAAGAGGTGATGGGCAAATTCAACAATGTTCTGGGCGCCATCAGGGCTGGTTACTGCCGTCTGTGTTGCATGGGGTTATTCGTCCCAAGTGTGATCCTTCCAACCCAGATCTATGCTGGTAACTGAAGAGGGCTGGATGATGTCCTCTTCTAAGCCTGGTTAAGTGAACTCTATCAGCTCTAATTAAGGATACCTTTGATGGTGAATGTCAGGAAAGGATCTTCTACCATTGCGATCCGATGGAGATTTTGTATTGCCCTGCACGTGAAATGAGTTTGTATTTCTTCACTGCTGCCGTTGAAGTGCCTGGAGGCGGGCGGTTGTCGAACAAGGTTTGGTAATGTTTGTGTGACGATTGTTTTATGTATGAACTTGCGTTGTGTGCCTTTGTCAGATACTGACAGGGGTGTAGTGTGTTGTCGCAGAATTGTATGCCTATCATATAAATTATTCTACTACAGGGGTAACTTTAGTTTCTAAGTGTATAACGTATGAGCTGCTGGAGTGATTCTGGTCAGCCAGTGATGATATGTAGGGCAATGCGCTGTATGGTGTGCATGGTGGTGAAGAGTAAACAAAGGATATTGTTATGTTATGTCCCCACCCCACACTGACACAGGCTCCAACAGCAGTAGTTCAGTACAGGAAGGACGTTGCCCAGTGAGTTGTTCTTCCTATGGCCAGCCTTCAGGTGTACAGTACACAATTGCAGATGAGACGTTGTAAATAAATACCGGATTCTTAAAGCTAACTGTATTTATTTTCCAATGGTTACACTTAATGCTTTCCAACTTCACTATTCTCACAAGCACTGGAGCTATACACACTTTTCTAACTGCAATTACACTTAATGCTTGACAACACCACAGTTTTTCACAATTACCTAAGATGTACAAACTTCGGTAACACGTCACTGTTTGCCTCTGTTTACACAAATATACAGTCTTCACTGACACTGCATAACACAAACTGAACAAAAACCGACAACTTGTTCTAGTCTCTTATCCATCCTCATATAAGTTTGCATTGTACTAGAATGATCTACTTCTTCAACATTCTAGGAGGTACTGGTCCTGCATCAGACCCTAGCAATAACAGTTACCAACTAGGAGACATCAAAACATGCCAGAGTCTCGTTACATTGCATAACACTCTAAATCATTTACCATACAAACTTAAATACACAACTAACAAGCAATCACATAACTAAAACATTATTGAGAAAAAGAGCACAAAAATTAATACATTACTTACGAAATAACCACGCTCACAAACAGCAGGCAAACTGGTAACTCTGACTCGTACCGAAACCTGCGGTAAACATCGAGAAACATCGAGATGCTCCTCGACTACCTAACTGGCAAATCTCGCTTCTTAACACTACCCCCTCCCTAGTTTTTTGTCGTCCCAACAAAACTACACAGTATATACAAACATAAATTTCAATTTTAATGGAACATCTAACTATATACAAGATAGTTTTTCAACTTATCAGGTCTTCTTCTATGCTGCTTCCGACGACGTCCTTGCTCCTCCACACAGTCCACTTCTCCGGGAAGGTCTTGGTCCTCTTCCTGATTCACTTCTTCCCTAGGGAAACTGTCACCATCCTCTCGCAATTCAGCTCCTTGGTCCTCCTTAGCATCCTCGGCTGCGGGAGAGCACAATTTCTCGGAGACTTCCCAGCTGTATTGTCCTGGCCCATGGTACTGCCACAGATGGTTCATGTGCACCACCTTTGGGCGAGACATCCTGCCTCCCCGAATTCGATATGTTACGTCTGACAGGCTGTCCAACACAGTGTAAGGCCAGTCCTATGGGCTCTGCAGCTTCAGTGACTGTCTCTTCTTTCACTGAGGATTGTATAACCAAACTTGGTCACCATCCTTGAAGCTCACCTCACTTGCCTTGGCATCATACTTGCACTTCATCACCTCTCCTGAAAACTTGAGGGCTCCTTGCACTTGATGATGTACACTGGATATCAAAAGTATCGGTGCATAGGGGATGCGATGCCTACCGAAAAGGTTCAAACAACTGCTGACATTACCAACGTCTCATTGTGTATCAACAGTGTCTGTCTATATAAACATTACATTTGCTATATGTTTGCAGGAGGATATTGCTAGTTAGCGATATATAACACCTCCCAACATCAGGGTTACCAACGTGTGGTAGATCAGATACTAATATTTCAGTGACCTTCGTTCTGTGGTCCCAAATGTTTCACGCTTGTTGTGCACTGATACTTTTGTGACCCAGTGCACCTCAGCCAGCCTTTCCTGAAGGTGCTTTGCATAACCGGTGTGTCTGTAGGCAGCTCTTCACCAGGTGGTCTTCCGATTAACAAGACAACATGTAAGCGTAACTCATGGCCCAAAATCTGTTTTGCAAGGATGTAGCCGGTAGACTCACGGGATGCAGACCAATAAGCCATCAGCAACGCAGGTAACTTCTGCTCCCATTCTGTTTGTCCCTCTATGCAGTACTTGGCCAGTTCTTGTTCCAGGGTCCAGTTGAATTTCTCCACCATCCCATCTAACTGTGGCCTTAGTGGGGTCATCCTGGTCTTCTTGATCCCCAGTAACTTGCAGCACTCACTGAATACAGCAGACTCGAAGTTTCTACCCTGGTCTGAATGTAGCTCTTGTGGCACTCCAAAACGACAGAAAAACTGATCAACCAACACCTGAGCAACCGTCGCAGCCTCTTTGTCAGGGATAGCATAGGCATCTGGCCACTTTGTGAAGTAGTCCATGGCGACACATATATACTGGTTTCCTCTTTCAGTGAGTGGCAGAGGTCCAGCATTGTCCAAAACAACTCTTTCCATCAATGCACCCACTTGGTACAACTGAAGAGGGATGCAACCATGTTTCTTGGGTCCCTTCTTGGCACAACACACATTACAGGCCCGACACCACTCTTCAACATCCTGACGCATGCCAATCCAGTAGAACCTCTGTTGCAGCCAGCTTAGAGTTTTCCTTACACCCAGGTGCCCACTACTGATCTGGTTATAGGACTCATCCAAGATCTTGGACCTCATCTTCTTTGGAACCACCAGTTGCCAATACTTGCTAAGGCCATTGGGTGTCTCCCACTGACGCTCTGGTAGTCCATTGTTCAAATGAAGAAGGTCCCACTGACTTCAGTAGCTCTTGGTCACAGGGCTTAACCTGGAAATTTCTTCCCAAGATGGTCGCACTGTACTCTGCTGCAGCCACCCTAGCACTGGCTGTAAAACTGCATCCTCCATCTGCATCCTCTCCTCTACTGACATCTGGCCCGTAATATCCACTGAAGCACCCTTGTGGCTAGTAGCAAGCTGCACTCCCCTCTCATACTTCTGCGCTCTAATGTGGCATCTACTTCCTCCTTAAGCTGTTGCTGTTCTTCCTTCATTTCCCCCATGAAAGCATCTACTTCTCCTTGCATCCTAGGTTGTAATTCTCTCTGTTGCTCCTCTGATGCCTCTTGAAGTTGCTCATATCGTTCTTTTTGTTCATCATGTTGTGCCTCTGGTTGTTCCCTATTTGCCTTCAACAGTACACCTCAAGCCTATACTAGTTCTTTGAGTTCCTTCTGTCCTTCATTCAGTGCCTGTAGTTGTTCCATATCTGCCTTCAGTAGTACACCTTGTGCCTGTACTAGTTCTTCGAGTTCTTTCTGTCCTTCATTCAGTGCCTGTAATTGTTCTTTGAGTTCTTTGTGTCCTTCATTCTGTGCCTGTATTTGTGCTTGTAACAGCTGCATAGCTTCATAATTGCCGCCAATATCACCTCATCTTCCTCCCCAGCTCAGGATCTTGTCTGCACACCCCCTTGTTCCATGTCAAAGATTAGATTCACTGCAGCCCTGAAATTATCCACACTCCTGACACCAGTGTTATGTCCCCACCCCACACTGACACAGGCTCCAACAGCAGTAGTTCAGTACAGGAAGGACGTTGCCCAGTGAGTTGTTCTTCCTATGGTCAGCCTTCAGGTGTACAGTACACAAGTTCAGCTGAGGCGTTGTAAATAAATACTGGATTCTTAAAGTTCATTGTCTTTATTTTCCAAATGGTTACACTTAATGCTTTCCAACTTCACTGTTCTCACAAGCACTGGAGCTATACAAACTTTACTAATTGCATTTACACTTAATGCTTGACAACACTTCACAGTTTTTCACAAGTACCGATGGTGTACAAACTTCAGTAACACGTCACTGTTTGCCACTGTTTTCACAAATACACAGTCTTCACTGACACTGCACAACACTCACACTGAACCAAAACCGACAGAACTTGTTCTAGTCTGTTATCCATCCTTATATAAGCTTGCATTGTACTGGAATGATCTACTTCTTCAACATTCTAGGAGGTACTGGTCCTGCATCAGCCCCTAGCAATAACAGTTACCAAGTAGGGGACATCAAAACATGCCAGAGTCTTGTTACATTATACAACACTCTGAATCATTTACCATATGAACTTTAATTACATAATAAACAAGCAGTCATATAAATAAATCATTATTGAGAAAAAGATCACAAAAATTAATGCATTACATACGAAATAACTATGCTTACAAACAGCAGGCAAACTGGCAACTCTGACTCGTACCGAAACCTACGGTAAACGTCGAGAAACATCGAGATGCTTCTCGACTACCTAACCGGCAAATCTCGCTTCTTAGCAATATATTTACCTTCATGAGTTCCAAGAATCTCTATCAGATAGTCATAATCGATTGCAAGACAATATCAAAAGCAACAATGACATCCTGTGGCAGAGGAGGTTAACTGCATTCCCGGGGATATATTTATAAAGAATCCTAATCACCTTTCACGATTAACAGGTCTCCACAACAGTCGTTCCTATCAGACTCACTGCCTCACCCATGTACACTGGTCAGTCTACAGTATTAATAACATAAACACTTCCATTCCTTCTTAATTTGCTCTATGTTGCCACTTCCATCCATTCTCTTTTCATTCACCTCAAGGCTGAATCGTCACTGTCTTGCTGCCCATAAAGTGATGAATGGTATATACATTTAATGGAACCGAATGGCGGACCGCGGTCCAAGTCCGGACCTTGACGAGCACTGGTGTGGACCTCAGTGACTTCCTTCTTTGAATATAGAGAATCTAGTTCATATCCAAGAAACTAAGCATTTCGGATTTATGATTTGTTTTATATCACCTGAATAATTAGCATTTCATATAGTTATCTATTTGTAGTATGTTAAACTCTTCCAGTAATGTCTTAGAACTTGGGTAGTACTGTATACATTGTTTCCTTTATAAAATACATGACAGAAAATTAAACTTCGTGGTTAAAAGACAGATGAGTGAGATCACTGTGTAACAGAGACTGTTAATTTTCCAACTACTCCTGGTGATCACATTCCTTGAAATAAACTGAGTTTCATCAAACTAAATACCATGTCATCTCTGTGATAATTTTTTTCCGTGTGAATACTATGTAGCAAGTTGCAGCAAGTACCCAGTGATTGTTGCCATTATCTTGTTCAAACGATGGGTTGATAGAGGGGTACCGAACCTCTGGACTGGGTATGGGTGGACAGTACAAAAGTGATGCGGTGATATATTTCCGAATACTTCGAGTCATTATATTTTAAAAGAGCAACTATACATTTTCCTGCAATCAAATAGATCACTTGCCTACGTTTTATGACGTTAACAGTATAATACAGTATATACCAGCACTTAATGAACTAATTTTAGAGCCTTGGTCAGCTTTGTGTAAAAAAAATAAAATAAAGTCAGTATCCAAATGGGTCCAAGACTCAACCATTTCGGAGCTACATTTGTTGTTGACCTTGTAGACAAAATGGTCTCCCTCATAATTTACTCACAAAGCTATCAGTAAGTATAGCTCCTTATCAGTTAACAATTGGTACCATGCTGATTTTTCCCCCTTAAAGTTAGGCCAAGAATCACCCCCTAAAGTTAGCGCATCAGATCTTGAGACACCCTTTGTATACTGTATAGTTAAAGTTTTTTTTTTTTTTCTGGACCTCAACTATACAGGACGAGAATGTAACTGGACCTTTAGAAAAAGTAACGGAAGAACCCTGCATTACACTGTTAATTGAACGACAGATTCCAGGTTGAAGAAACCATAAACATGTGTATTATCCTTTAAAACAAGGAGTTAGAATTTGCGGTCGAGTGTGTTACGCCTGCATGTTAAAATGTCTCGTACGGTACCTCATTTGGTATTAGTAAAATAGTGAAGTAATTTCCAACTAACTGAATGTTCCTATAACATAAAAATTGCAAAAGCATGGGTATGTACAGTACAAATGTAAGATGTGTAAGTCAGACAACATGAGTGAAGTGGTGGTCATGTGATCAGGTAAGCGATATACTGTTTGAAAGGATTTCGATTGTGGCTGGGAAAGGTAAGAAGCAGTACGATAATTTCGATTTCATTACCATAGTTTATTATTCTTCCACCATACCCATCGAAATTTTATATAGAAAACCCCATTAATACATTATACCAGTCCTGAATGAACAGCTCCAGCTGTTTGTTGTTCTTGTTGCTTAATCCCGTTCTGTCTGGCCAAGCAGACCAGTCACCACTAGTATGTATCAAATAGGGATAGTGGTATTCGTGCCGAACTGATGATATATGAACGCGTGAGCAATATAGGATTATTGCTGGCCCTTAGGGAACTGGCTGTCAAGTCTATGCTTGAAGTTGAACACACATGTAAAAGTCTACCTTTGCAACACATCGTCAGGCAGACTTCAAGTCAAAGTGAACCTTTCTGCTTGCGAGCAGGGAGGTGACGAATGCAGCCAGCACACTTCCAACAGTTCACACACACTCATGACAGTTCACACGACATCACCAGAGTAGACTTCAGCTCAAGTTAAAACTCCACAAACTCTGAAATGGCACGGCAAATTCCTTAAGCGCATATATACACCACTTGGGTCACACTGACACACAGAGAAACTGCTAATGGACATGTATATAGTGCTGTGTGCACTCAGAAAAAAAGGATATGCAAAAAGCTGGATACAACTGATTTCTGAATGAGCATAATGGTTAGTGACATCTCAGCATGATTGATATTCTCAGTCTGTGACCTGAATCTGTAAATAATTTTGTACCACCACTCCTTATGGTACTTATGGCTCAAAATGCCACCATTTCATATGTTTGCATTTTCAGTTTTCACCTGTTTTATTCATCATGTCATACCCTTTTTTTTTCTGAAGGGTGTTCAGAGTACAGTTTACGCTGACCCCTAAGGTGCTATGGATGATGATCGACGTTGGCACTGTTTGGTGCGTGGAGTGCTATGAACGTCGATTGTGGAAGCTCTGTAAAAAAAACTGGCAGTCAAACTCGCCGCCACAAGGTTGCTCGGGATGGGACGTATGGAGCCTAAACTCGAGTATAAAGTCCCATTTGGCAACTCTGGCTCAGCCACAAACCCCCACAGAGTGACCCACCCACCCCTCCTCCTCCACCTCTCAATACCCCACCGCGACTCGTTCCTTGTGTCATGTGCGCTACTCATCCCCTACCTGTCCTCTCTCTCTCTCTCTCTCTCTCTCTCTCTCTCTCTCTCTCTCTCTCATTTATTTCTTTATTTCTTATGTGCATCCCTTCTACCAAATAAATCTGTTTTATGCCTTTATCATTGTTCCTTGTGTCACGTGAGCTGCTCAACCCCTCCCTGTCCTTTATTTCTACCCTCTCTCTCTCTCTCTCTCTCTCTCTCTCTCTCTCTCTCTCTCTCTCTCTCTCTCTCTCCACTTTTTTTTTTATTTGTGCATTCCTTCTTCCAAATAAACGTGTTTTATGGCTTTATCATATTGCATTCAGTAATTTCTGTAAGACATTTGCGAAAATTACGTTTTTTCGTAAATTTCTCTAGTTATTCTCCATTCTCTCTCACACGCGAGCACTTGTGCGGTATTTGACGCATGATAATGAAATAAACATTTCCTGGTGTGTAAACTCAAGTTCTCCAAATGTCAAAGACCAAAATTAGTCTTGGTGAAAATTATTGCGACAGGGGGGCAAGACAAGGCGAGGGAATTATTCAGTTTTATTGCTCTCTCTCTCTCTCTCTCTCTCTCTCTCTTAGACTTCAATATTTTGTATTTTTATTTATACGTGTTTTTGCTTACAAGATTATATATATATATATATATATATATATATTCTTGATGCAGATTAATTTTCCATTTTTGTTTATTTTCTCCATTTTTATTTATTTATTATGCGCATTCCTTCTACCAAAGAAAGATGTTTCTTGATGCAGATTAAGTTTCCATTTTTGTTTATTTTCATTTATTTATTTATTTCTTATGCGCATTCCTTCTCCCAAATAAAGATGTTTTATGAATTTATATTATATTGCATTCAATACTTTCTGAAATGTTTCCGAAAATTACGTTTTGGGAAAATATCTCTGGTCGTTCTCCATTTTCTTCCATATGCGAGCTCTATTTTCAGCGTAGATGCGGCACTGTGTGGTTAGTATTTGACATTTGGAAATGAAGTATACATTTTCTGGTGTGTAAAATCAATCTCTTCAAATAAAGCAAAAAATTTAGCTACGTGGCGGTTGAAAAATCGCCCCCTAATTGCGTTCCGGGTGGAGGAATTGCGTACCTTAAGAGTTAAGTTGTATCCAAGTTGGAGTGTAAATGGTCATTCTCTAGGACGGGGTAGAAAGAATAAGTTGCCAGATCATAATACCGGTAATTGCTGCACACGCCTGTGTGTCGTCATGTGGTATCCTCCTATGGACTCACCGTCCCCAGTCATCTCATCAACTCCAAGTGTTGGAACCTGTGGTGGTCAGGTCGGTGGTGTGTATTTCTTCAAATCTTCTCGATGCGATTTCGATGCCACGAAGAGGCGGACATTTAAGAGGATGCGCTTGTATATCCTTAGATGTTTTCATATGAATGCATTGTAACATGTCTCCTTTAATGTCACATATAGCCTCTGTGTCACAGTCTCATTACTCCAACAAAAAATTCCACATGCAGTTCTCAGTTTAGACTTTAAGATCCTTCCTAGCTATCAACATGATCATCTTCATAATAATAATCATCAGTAACCTGGATTAATGTTCAACATGACGAAGGCCTCTCTCATCTTTCTTCCCTTCAGTCTATTGGCACTCAGCCTGTTCCACCCAGTCCCTATAATTCTCCGGATCTCATCTCAATATGTCTATCTTTTCCCCTCACTCCATCTCTGTGTAGTTATGCAGTTACCCTGGTTGTTAATTACTTACTTGTTCTACGGACATGACCTGCCTAAATCCATCTTTTATCTTTTATTGTGGTGAGTCTATCCACTACTTTCGCCTGTGCCTTTATCCAGGAAGCTCTATTCTCGTATCTCCATGTGTCACCTAACATATTCATTTTTATTCTTGTTTGAGCACTACTAAAGATTATGATAGACTTCAGGCCCCGATCAGTAACTTACAACATGGAGAACACACCGATTACATAACCGTTTCTTTTAACAGAAAGGCAGTTGCTTATCTTTTGTGTACTCGTAATTAATTAGCTTACTAAAAGACTTTAGCCCATTCCGATTTTTCATCAGATTTCATTGTCATCAAGTTTTATCTGAATTGCCTGCCCTGTGTGTATGTATCCTTCAGCACAAGGTACTTATCTTTTATCTTTATAAGATGGGACAGGACATGCCTGTTGAGAATAAGTTTTGTCGTCATATACATTTCCAAGCATTCTTTCTGACTCTTCCTGTCCGGATCAACTGTTATTTATTGCAGTTCCTTCTTTCATTAACTGAGAAGAACTATTTCGTCAGAAAAAATGAATATCTGAAACGTTGCTTAGGTATGCATTTATCTTCGTTGGGAAAACTGATTTTCCTTGTTGAACACCTCTATACTAATTTTTTCTGGCTCATATCAGTGTTATCTGTACTCAGGTAATGGTATTCACAATTGAAAGTATGGAACGTGTTCTAGTGAGCATGCTCGCTAATGTATGTAGCTTTCATGGCTTCTTTGACCTTTAATAATTTCCGAAATAACTCAGTTTTGGTGCTCAATTTGGCTTTGTGTGTGTGGCGCAATTTTCATTAATATGGGAACTATTTTTGAGGAAATCCACTTAGCACTTACTTTTTCCATAAGCTTTCTACTGATGTTTGTAGGTCTCCCTTATCTTTAAAACTTTCCGAGATAACCCAGTTTTGTTGCTCTTTATGGCATTATGGGGTAATATCAGCAAAATGGTGGCAGATTTTGAGATAGGTTAATTAGGTAACACATATTACTTTTCCATAAGCTTTCGATATGTGTACAGTCACCTCAAAAAGTATCGCGCAGGTAGAGTACGATGATATCAGAAATGACCATTATAGCTTATGAATTTTCGGTAAGATTTATTTGTAGCCACTTTGCTATATATAAAATAACAATACTGACTAGAAAATATCATAAACAAGCCATATATTGCATCCTTGAGAGAGCAAGTTTATCAGCATGGGAAAAAAAATTGTTATTCTGTTTCCAGTAACCATCGTCCGGTGTCTCAAATTGCTTCGCGTGAAGGTGTGAGTGTACGTCTGCTCCAACCTTAATTTCCGAAAATTCGCTTTTCTGTTCACTTAGGTGCATTGTTCAGAAATATATGATGATATTTTAAGACACTTTCTAAATAATTAATAATTCTCATTAGCTTTCTAGCTAGGGATGTGTCATGTCTCCATGGTTGTTCAATCTGTACATGGATGGGGTAATAAAAGAGGTACAAGGTAGGGTAGTGGATGTTGGAGTGGCCCTGGTGAGAGAGGATAGTGTTTGGAAACTCCCTGTACTGTTGTTTGCAGATGATACCGTGTTGTTGAGTGAAGACGAAGGAGAGCTGCAAGGCTTGGTGGATGAGTTTGAGAGAGTGTGTAGGAAACGGAATCTAAAGGTGAATGTAGGGAAGAGTAAAGTGATGGTCTTTGAGAGAGGTGAAGTCAGTGAATGTACAGCGAGGTTGGATGGTGAGGAATTGGAAAATGTGAGTACGTTTAAGTACTTGGGTAGTGTGATGAGTAAGGATGGAGGTTTGGAGGGTGAAGTGCTTGAAAGGGTACAGCAGGGAAGAAAGGTTGCTGGTTCTTTGAAAGCAGTGATAAGAAACAGGGAAGTGAGCATGGAAGTGAAAAAGTTACTACATGACAGTATTGTGATACCAACTCTAACGTACGGAAGTGAAGCGTGGACGTTGTTGGAAGGACACAAGTCAAGAGTGAGAGCCGTTGGAAATGAGTTATTTAAGAGGAGCCTGTGGAGTCACATGGAGAGACAGGCTGACGAATGAGGATATAAAGGAGCATTGTGGTGTTGATGTGGATGTGATAGGAAGCGTTATGAGGAACACACTGAGGTGGTTTGGCCATGTGGAGAGGATGGAGGGTGAAAGACTGACGAAGAGAGTGTATGTGAGTGAGGTGGAGGGGGAAAGAGGGAGGGGGAGGCCGAGGATGAGATGGAGAGATGGGGTGGAGAGGTATATGAGAGAGGGGGGTGTGAGTTGGGAGCAGGGCAGTGAAATGGCGGGGGACAGGGCGACTTGGAGGCGATTTGTTTGTGGCCACCCCAAACGGGATTGAGGCGTCTGGCAATAGATAGATAGATAGATAGCTTTCTAGCAAAGTGCATAGAAATGCTGTAGCTGTAATTATCTCCGGATTAACCCAGTTTTGCAAAGTGCTATGCTCTGTTACTCTATAAAGGATATCTTCATTATAGGTACATTGCTAGAACCAGGTTAACTGGCAATCTCATCACTTCATTATTATTTTTGGCTTTTTTCAGCAATACGGTGAAGTTTGAGAAAAACCACCCAAGCTCCATCCAGTACTTTTTCATTAGCTTTTCAACGATGTTTGTAGATCTGCTATGGCTCTAACAGTTTCCGAAATTATCCAGTTTTGGTAGTGTGCTCTACTACCTGCTACACTGAACGTACCACCATTACAAGCAAACCGTCAGAACCCAGTTACAGACCAATGCTTGTAGTATATTGGTCTCAGTCACCCCCTCAAACAACAGTAACCACTATGAAATTCGACCTGTTCTCCTAACTGGTTTGCATCCAGTACAGGACTAACTAGCAACGTCACAACAGTAGCTGCTGTGCTTGATTTCGTACCAGTATATAAACGTATTTATGATTGCATGCATGTATGTATGTGTGTATGTATTAAGATGTGTATATATGCTAATAAAATATGAATCCCTAATCCCACCTGGGTCCAAAACTGGCACACATATAATGTGTGGGTCTGAGATCATGTGGTTGAATTTTGATGCAGGGCGATCTAAGGTTAAGGTTGTGTTAGTACTATCTTCTTGTATGTACAGTACATACAGCATATATATACAGCCGTGTCTATGTACACCAGAGGAAAGTTCCGCGTTACACACCCGCTGACCACTTCGACATAGTAAATGTGAGTCAAGTAGTAACGAAACAATAGCTAACACTTATCTATCTGGTAACCTTGTGAGAAGGATGGGGATGGGAGAGGGAGGGGTAGGAACAATCAGCTCCCCCAGCCTTCCTCCTCCCTTAACCTCTCCCTTACCACACAGTGGTACCAGACATTTGAGTGTCTGGCTACTGCTTCACTAGTCGTTGTCTCAAGCATAAAGGTCCGAACTGGCAGACAGGTGTATCAGGCGGAACTTTCCTCGCGAGTACGTGCAGTGTGAAGGATTGTGTAGCTCCTGACTCCGAGATGCCGTTAACTGTGTGCTGAGTTGATGATAGATGGGCGACAGGGTTGCTGACTTACCCTCCTCAGGCAACCTTAAAATTTTACCCTACTTCAGGTAACTTGGACTCTGTCAGACCCCAGTCTTTAAAAAATTTACCAAAAATGCTTAAAATAACTTCATTGAAACAACTACTTGTACACAAGTTCTGTATCTTCAATTTGTTACAAAATTTATGAAAATATAAGTCATGAAATATTGTAAGGAAATTTAAAAAGAGAATCTATCTATCTATCTATCTATAGCCCGACGCCCTAATCCCGCAAAGGGTGGCCGCAGACAAAACGCCTCCAAGTCACTCTGTCACCCACCATTTGACTCCCCTCCCCCCAACTCACCCCCCCCTCCCTCATATACCTCTCAACTCCATCCCTCCACCTCATCCTCGGTCTACCTCTCCCTCTCCCTCCCTCCACCTCACCTACATACACCCTCTTAGTCAGTCTTTCATTCTCCATTCTCTCCACATGTCCAAACCACCTCAGTGTATTTCTCCTAATCTTTTCAACCACATCCACATCTACCCCACAACGTTCCTTCACTTCTTCATTCGTCAACCTGTCCCTCCACGTCACTCCACATGCTCCTCTCAAGTAACTCATTTCCAACACTGAAAATTTTTATACCAACTGAAATTAGTGGCTGCCGCACCAGAACTGAAATGTTCCACCAGTTTGCAATCACTGCATAATGTAGACCAATTATCTAAGGATGTAGATTGTTGTAGATTACCGTTGTTCACCACTGCTGCCAATATCGATGAGCATCTCCGCAGATAGACATAGAGAGATACGGAGGTTGGTCGTAGATCGTTAAAGCACCGCCAGTATAACGTCGTGAGGAGTCACATGGCTCGAACTTGCCACTGCTTAGTAAAATGGTGCGTCGTCGACCACAGTGAATAGGTAGGTCTCTCACTTTTTCACCTCCTCCTTTGCTTATCGTGTGAGGTGAGTTACAGAGCACTCTTAGATTATGGAGTTTATTGTACACAGTTATTTCGAAGTGTAATTTACAGAGTAATGTAGCGCGACGGCAAATCCTCCCAGCTGACCCTGTTTCCTGCCTTCCACCCTCGACCGTATTCTCGAGCCCTGTCTAACCCCTTCTGGCTGTCTGGTTCTCCAACCTTCCTATATGTAATATCGGACTTATATCCCCCTCTAGCTTCCGGCTAAAGTGTGTGTGTGTGTGTGTGTGTGTGTGTGTGTGTGTGTGTGTGTGTGTGTGTGTGTGTGTGTGTGTCAGTCATGTTTCCCGCACATGATCAGAGGTGTTTGGCATTCTTGATTAGTCTAGGATAGAGTACTCTATGTGTAGTAGTCTCATCCTGGAGAACTTGGGGCATAACATATTGTTACCTATAGCTATATAGTTACATACCGTAGTTACACATAGTATTGTGTCATAACATACAGTATGCCTACACAATGGCCAAAGTATCTTTTTAAAAAAGAGAAAAGCACATACCATTATAAATTATTTTAGGCATATATTTATATGGCCAAAAAATACTCAGGTTAAGTGACCTTGTGTCCACTGGACCCCAAAGGCCCTTTTGTGAGATAATAGAGCCAGATCCTGAACTGGCCCTATCACCTCCCTAAGCTAGAGGGAAAACCAGAAAAGACCTTATAGTAATAAGTGAAAAACACGAAGAACAGTAGCCTTGGGGGACCCCAGGTAACCTGAGGAAGGTTAATTAAGCTGACATATGACTTTCTGGAGATCAGTGTCATGAGTCCACCTCTACCTCACAGCCAGTCCCAGGCCAAATCTCACAGCGATAGGACATTGGTAAATCCATCCTTTAAGGTATTTAAAGCCACAGTTGGCTCCTCGTCCCGAACAAGAGGCTCATTTTTTTTTTTTTTTTTTTGCTTTAATAACGTATGTACAGCATATATAGTCCCTTCCATAAGGTGATAGATCCATTTAATTTTTAACTATACTGTATGTCACTCCGAAACTCCGATACTCTGCTGACACTTTACTTGGGGTTAATACAATGTTTCACTCTTGAATAGAATTGTTGCCTGGTGATGGAGAATTTGCTATTGATGGTAGGTTTGTTAAAACCATGAAGTCCCCATATCCCCTTCAGACGTCAGTAAATGAAATTACAGAAGCTTCATCATCTTCATCAAATGTAACCAACACTAGCACACTGTCACCTGTACCTGACCCTCAAAAATCCTTCGCTCATACAAGCAACACGGCTGTGTCTTAACCTAATCCTGAAATTGCTTATAAGAAGTCACCTAAATGGAGTCCTGTAACTAACAATAACACCACCCACACAGAGATGCCAGCCTGTAGTGGTGACAAGGGAACTGACTCGTCTTCTTTTCCCTCATTTAACTCTGTTCTGGTAGCGGATGTATTGCGACAGGCAAATATAAGAAGGGCGGTGAGAAAACAGTGCAAGGTTTAGTTGCCACACGAAATCACTGTAGTCTCTGCCAAGGTCACAGGGGAGCAAGAGGGGGTGAATTAAATAACACTGTCTGAAACATGTCGTGTGAATCGTTTAACCTAATGGTCTGCCTTAAGCTCAGTGCTGAAGGAGGGTCTGTCGTTGCTAAACCTGATTATACTAATGTACCAGCTTTCCTTTGAAGCTTCAGAGCAGGACAAAGATAAGGGATTTCCTGGCGTATCTAGCGACCAAAGTGATGTGCCAGGATTTGCCTGTCTCTGTGTTTGAAATCTGCTCAGTGATTCAGAGACTGCCTCAGCGAATGCTTCTACAGACAGTGAACTTGATTTGAAACAAAGACATTATCCGGAACATAGGAACCAATTGCTTGATTTGCTCTCAGAACTGTGACACGATGAAGTCTGGCCTGGTGAACAAATGGGTAAACTAATCTTGTTAAACATCATTAAGTTGGAACCCGGCTTTCAACCGGTGTATGTGCATGCGTACAGATTGTCTTATCGCCAAGGAGCTGTAACTGACAAATTAATAAAAGAGATGCTACTGTAGATAATGGGGTAACTGAGAAATCGGGTGACCCATGGAACACCTGTTTGTTTCTCATTCCAGGAAAAAAAAAAAAAAGCTGTGAACTGCGTTCAGTTGCAGATTAATGTTGAGTAAATGTGGTGACCCTGCAGGATGATTTTCCTTTCTCGATTTTAACGGAATTATTAGTCTTTGTGGGAAGACAACTGCGTCTTCTCTTGACCTTGTTAATGGTTATTATCAAGCGGAGATGCAAAAGACCTCCCGTCCAATCATGGCATTTAGTATTCAGTAAGGATATTAGTATTTTAAGAAACTGCCCTTCGGGTTAAGAAATACACCGTATATCTTTATGAGGTTAATTCACAGTTTTCCGTGGTATGAACGGATATTCCGTTTTTGCCTATCTTGATATCATCGTAACCCATAGTGTACCGGAACACATGGAAAAATTTTGACAGATTTTCGAAAAGCTGCTTTCTGCAGGCCTAAAGATGAGGATAACTATATTCGGTTTTCTTAAGAAACAACTTAAATCCCTGTCATGTGGTGGATACTCATGGACTCCTTACCCCGGATGATAAGACCATAGGTGAATAAAAACTTTCCAACTACCACTGATGTCGATGGCGTCTGTGGCCTTTTAATCCTCTCCTGGTATTACCGTGGGTTCATTAAAGATTATGGCCACACTACATCACACTAACAATATTATTAAAGAACGATGAGCCTTTTATATGGTCCTAAGAGCAAACTGTAGCTTTTAATACCTTGAAGGATCCACTTATTAATGTGCCTGTTTTTGGCTTTCCCGTACTATAGTAACCCTTCTTTATACTGATGCTTCTGGTAAAGGTGTGGGAGCAGTGTTAATGCAAGTTGGTGATGACAAACGGAAGTATGTAATAGCTTATGCCAGTCGTGTCCTAAACTCTGCAGACAGAAACTTCAGTGTCACTCATTTGGAAGCCCTAGCGGTAGTTTGGGCTCTTAAATACTGTAGAGATATTGAATAATATGGTTACCTATTTCATATCCAGATTAACCACTCTCCTCTGTGTAAAATCATCAAGGGGCGTAATTTGTCAGGCCATGAATCCCGCTGGTCTGTTATAGTTCAGGACTAAAATCCTACACACTGCACATATGGTTGCATATTTACAGTAACATCATGAATATAGGTAAAAGTGCAGAGCATGGCGTTATCTCATGTGTACTTTATCGGATTTCGATAAAAATTTGGGACTAACATTGCGTGTGACGATGAGAGGAAATGAATCGACTTTGATGCAGAGCCATCAAAATGATCTCACTGGTTAAACTTTGTGTGCGTCGTCGCCGTGCTCTCTTGACACTTTTCATGTAGTTCACTTTAAGATTTTTGTGAAATTTTTTGCACACAACACAGAGAAGACTTAATGGACCGTAGTTATTTGGGTCTCTTTTGTTACCTTGTAGTGAAGCGAATTAACAGACGCATTTTCATTTTATGGATAATATTATTCTTTAATCTTCAAAATATTTGTAAAAACTTTTACTGTTTCGTTTAATGCAAAGTCAAGCGTGTCCTTAATATGATTACTTGTGAGACTTCCTGCCCTACACCTCTTCATTCCCCTTAAGGGTTCCATTACTTCTAGTACAGGGTTGTACAACCTGAGATGCACAGATCTTCAGAAGTTGGTAAACAATCAATCTCTAGGGTTTTATTATTTTTTTACTTTTGAATACGTAGTGTACTTATCTTCCTATTTCTAGGCTACTCTAATTTGTTTGGCTTTACAAATATAAAATCTATAAAATAACCTATGAATTCAAAATATTATGGGTGTTGATTCCATTTTTCTTATCAAAAATCTGAGATGATGATGCGTAGATTGCAATACATTTGATTTGGAGGTCCACAAACTAATGGCCAGAAATCCTACTCTAGTGTACCGCTGGTAATTAATGTACTGTGTCCATCATTTCACTGTCCAAAACACACTCCTCTATTTTAATTACAAGCGAGTGAGCGACGTTTACTCTCGGTATGTGGGCAGAAAATTACAGTGAGCGGCCCGGCCCGGCCCGACCCGACTGTCACGCTTTTCAGAGGTTAATAACTTTTTACCTAATTTAGCAGGGGGAGTAATTTCTTCCGTAGATGCTATGCTGATCATTCCAGTTGTGTATTTCATGATTCACAAAACCATTATCGCACCATAACAGTGCAATTTGCAAAAATTTAAAATATATATACTTCAGAGACTGTTTCAGTTGCGTTTAACACTGCACTCAGACGCTTAACGCAGGTGGACGGGCCCAGAAACCATTTCCAGAACTCGAGTGTTTTTCATCAAGTAAATGTGGTCATACCGTTATGAAATCTATGCCATGAGACGTGGCAACGGCTGAATTATCACGTGGATATCTCAGAAATGCGATAGAACGATATATGATAAATTGAAGCCATATCCATTACTCTAAGTCAAAACCTCGGAGATGCATTAACTTCCCCTCTTCCTATACCACCGCTAATTGATATGTGTGCATAAACATAGTACAGATAGAATGAAAAATTGCCTCTGAGCACGATGCAACGAACAGAAATGAGATCAGTCCAGTAGTTTAAGGAAAAAGTAACAAGTTCGCGAAATGTTAATACAAACTCTACTCCCAGCTCGCTTTCACCTTCACATTTTTTTTTTTTTTTTTCAGAAACATAAAGTAAAATTCTCTACGAAAAGCATAAAGCAAACTAGAAGTTTTTATCATAATTAGAACCGGAGAAATTGAATTTTGAAAACATGTGGCTGAGAACCACTTCTCTAGCTCCCTCGTTTAAGTGTTTTCGAGCTTCATATTGCTGTTACTAATACTCCCAAGTTTTGTATAAACTTCTACTGTTTTCATCACTTTATGTTTGTTGTAGCATATCAGAGCAAACGTCTGGTTAAATCATAGGATTATTTTTTTCTCCTTACTGATTTTCATTATTTCAGTGTGATCTGTCCTCGTCCCTTCCATAAAATTCCTCCTCTTCTTTAGAAGTCCCTGTTTATCCTCTGAGACTTCAATGTCGATGTTTCAGCAGTTTTTATCTCTTACTTCTAGAACTGCTTTATTTACTATCTCTACGAAGATTTTACTCGTATCTTCTATGCTAATACGTTCTTCCTTAGTCATTATTCTGAATTATCAAACAAACCTCCACTGCCTTCTCTCTCTCACAGCTTCAGAGCTTGGCCGTTCCTGTGGACTAGTTTGTTCCTCTTTCTTCTGAGATCAAGTACAACATAATTTTAACCATTCTGTGATTATTTTTCTTCATGTACCCTGTTCAGTTCCACAGCATTCTTTACTATACCAGAATGTGTTTTGTCAGTGAAGTTCAAATCGACTTCATTCCTTGTTTCACTATCTGGTTCCTTCTAAGTCCACTTCATACTTTTTTAGTACTTCTCTTCTGTAGTTTACACTGCTATACACTCTTAATACCCACTCCAAAAATTACAGCAACAGATTCACTTACCTCTCACTTGCTTCTTTTAACACTGAAGTCTCTCAGCACAAACGTACACTGGTTTTTGTACCTCATCATTGCTTTCTTTACAACGTTACATCTGTTTGTTGGAGAAAGGCCCCTGGTGGTATATTGGCTAAAATGCTCCAATGTGTGCGACAGCCTTGTAATCTTCTACCCCCAAGAGTTGACCAGGGAGTGATCATGCAAGGCCAATAAGGGATGTAGGTTGATCTTTTACATTTAAATGTACTGGACCAGGGTAACCTTGCCTCAGACCTCTGCGCTTCGAAGTAGGACACAGAAGATTAACTCTTATCTTTTTATCTTTTCACTTCATAAGACTTTCTTACACCCCTACAAAAACCATTGGGTGAGGGCGGCTCATTTCTCCATTGACAAAACTTGGTGCTGGTCGGCCCTGTGAGTCAGTTACCTTCCAGGACCTACAAAATACAGTTGTCCACCCGTCAGACGTGCGCATACTGGCCACTGCAATGCACACTTTCAGTTATTATCAAAATTTTGCCTAACATTTCGCCTATACTGCCTCCGCTCTTTCGAGATAGTTAACACTCATCAATTGAAGGAAGCTAGATATTGCTCTCCCCCATAGATGATTCTACATGATATGATGAGTTAGAGAGGAAGGTGAGGGGCACACCTTAAATGTGAAGGTGAGAAGCAGACGCAGTAGATTATTAGGCCAACTTTAGTCCCTGACATCTCCATAAACCAGCGTATCATCTGTGGTGTTCATTGAACACCACACACACACACACACACACACACACACACACACACACACACACACACACACACACACACACACACAAGCCGATGAAATCATAACATCCATTCTCACTTCACGAGTAAGGGTGTAGTAAAACAGATTTGATCTGATTTGGATCGAACTTGGTGGATGGCTTGAGGATTCTTCAAGGGATTGATGTTATTTTTAAAAACAATAGGCAAGGTCAATTTGTACAGTTTTATCCGATTTAGACTAAACGCTGTGGAAGGATTCGGGATAGGGGAAAAATAAAAGTATTCGATTAGCGCACAAAGGTCAAGGTCACTGGGAAAAGTCAACTCAATTTTGTTTTTATTTTACTGAACCATTCTTGGTGAAAATGTTGAGGGCCAGACAAGAATGAAGGAATCAATTTTTAGAACAAGTAGTCAAATGTCGATGACAAAGGGCAAGGTCAAATTTTGACCCGTGTGTTTGTGTGTGAACAATATAACTAAAGCAGTTTTCATCTGATCTGGATCAAACTTGGTGGATTGTTGAGGATTACACAAAGGATAGACCTATGGTTTTTCTAGGGCAATAAGTAGAAGGTCAGTGTTACATGGCAAAGTCAGTTTAAGAAGTTTTTATCTGAATTAAACTAAACATTGTGGCAGGGTTCACCAGGATAGATATTCGATTTGGGGAACAATTAAAGGTCAGTGTCACAGGGGAAACTCTAAGGTCACGGTTACAGAGCAAAGTAAACTCAGACAATTTAGATCTAATCTGAATCAGACTTGTTGGAATGGTTATGGGTTAAGCAAGAAAAAAGCATTTCGATTTTGAGACCAATCTGTCGAAGTTCAAGGTCACGGGGCAGTGTTAATTACTGGGCCCTTAGAACAGTTGGTGGGCACGGGTGTTGCACTGTCTGAATGCTCCTATTGTTTACTAGTACGTATCTTTCTTGGAACTGTCAGGTAAAGCTAAAACTTTCACCGTCATCTGAGACAAGGGAACAGGGATAACAGTAGGGAAAGGACTAAAAGGGATGGAATAGGGCAGGGAGAACCCTTTCCTTGTCGTTCCTGATCTCTACACCAACTCTATCCGCATGTCGCATTTTTTCCCACACCCCATCTCCCACTCCACATGCACATCAACCCCAACCACGTGACCCCACAGTACCAAGACTTACAAACCTATAGTGCACTAATAACTTTAATGTAGTCAACTAGAATTAGCTTTACTTGTTATAGTTTCAGTCCTAATTTAGACACCACTGAAATGTCCGGTTCTTTGTCTCCCAACCGAGTATTTTGTTAACCCCTAAGCGCCAGGCATGGGTTTACCTATCCACGTCCCAGAACCAGGTTATTTTCAGGATAATCGATTTTCCCCCCAATATTTTTTCTTCTTCATTACAAGTCAATCACAAATGACAAAAAAAACATAAAAAGCGCGTATTTATTCCCTGTTGGCAATTTGGAGGTGGTGGTGTGGTGTAAGGGAGCCGGTGTGTGGCAGCTGGGTTGAGCATGTTCAAGGTCGCGGTGGTGTGTTGGCGGTATTAGTGGAGGGAAGAGGGATGATTACCTCAAGCCAGAATAAGTGTTCAGTGTGTATTTGTTTCTCTCACTAATTCACAATGCCGTATGAACACAATATTACAACTAAAATAGCAAAAAAACACAAAGAGTGTAACTAATAGAGACTGGCTTATTTTATGTTTTCTATGATATTTATTTTCTAACAAATTTATGTCTATTTATTACACACTATTTATACATTATTTCACTTTTTAGTAACTCTTGACATTATGATACTCCCTAAAGTCTGGCTGTGGTCAGTACAAGTGTACTCAAGCACCCATACACTCTCCCCAACACCCTTCAGGGCCCCCTAGTAGCCCTCCCCACCACCCCACTCCACCCCACCCCTCCTGACCCCTACCCCAGCCCTGAACCAGTATCAGCTGGTTCCAAGGCCACACTCTCCCTGCGCCGGCCTCCCACCACCCTCCACCACCCTCCACCACAGCCCTCCTCACTGCTGGGCTGCCCTCCCACCCCTCCGCCCCCTCCCATGGCCATCCAGCACTACCCTACGCACCAGCCATGCCAGGACAGTACTCTGAGTCTATATGGTGTGCTACTAAGTTAAAAAAGGCCTGCAAAAAATTAAAACATCATATGACGTAGACCGTAGGCCTCTACCAACACGTCATATGACATGGACCGGCGCCTAGGGGTTAAACGAGGTAATCCTTGCTCTCGGTATCTCGCAACAACTCAAAGATTTTACGACTACATTACGGACCCTGATGTGGAATTACTGGCCAAATTGAACTCATGTCCCTCACATTCTCAAGGAAAGTTTACCATATAAGTATTAATCCCATTACATTGTGTCACTCACCACAATATTAACAGTACCTTCCTCCTCCAGTCAACCCTAACCCACCACACCCTCCACCTCATCCTCAACCTCCCCCCCCCATTTACCAGTAACCCAGATCCTTCCCACTTTCCCATCCCATTTTGATTTGCTAGTGAATAGGAGCAGGAGACATGGGAGAGGGAGGAGGTTAAGAGGTTTTATGAACATTGTCAACTGGGAGAAGTGTAAGGAGGTGACGTGCGTATTGCCTACAGTAATTGGCAGAACAGGATGAAAATTAAACAAGATCTCAATCTATACTTCATTACTTCATATAACAAACGTAATACTAAGGTCTAGGGTACTTCACTCATGCACTGAATAATCATTAGCCTCTTTCATATTGGAAGAGACACACATATGAAATGAATATGGCATATGAACAGACATCTAAAACAATGGAAAATAATTATTCCAGTCCTAGAAAAGAAATATAAAGATACTTCGTAAGTGAGGGATGCCATATTACCGCGAGAGGAAGAAGAATTTTTTCATGGCATCAATAAAGGACTAATATGTTTGCCTTACCTTATATTAGCCCTTTTACTATGATGTCGCCATATTTTATTCAATTCTGGCTAACTCCTGTTGATTTTGTTTAGTGTATGTATAACCTCACAAATTAATTCAGTAAAACAATGGCTATTAACCCCTTCACAATAACAGACCTTCCCTAAGCCTAATGAAATGGAGTGGAGGTAGCAAACAATATAGTCTGAAAGACTATCATACTGAAAGGGTTAAGTGGTGTGAGAAACTGTTAACCTCTTCACTACGAGAACGTCTTTCATAATCCATTCTTTCTGTCTCTGGACGTCTTTCTTTAACCTTTAAAAAAATTATTCGTACTGAAGACGTTAAGGAAAGCTATCTTTAACTCATCCAGCACGAAAAATATCTCATAGGCTTAAAATCCTCTATAATTGCAGGAACACAATACAAATATATTCCCTGAATGAAGAAGCCCATATGGGACTCTAAAGATTTATAATGTTTTATAATTTATTCAGGATGTCAGAAAAGTTCATGTTGTCCGTGAATGCACTGCAGAATTACTTTCTATCATGACCAGAGGCTCTTTACTATTGCATCAATGAACTTCATGAAAGGATAACACCGCCACCTCTCCATATCGTGTGGAAAGCAATGACACGGCAATGAAAGTCTCGATAGGGTTAGGTCACAATTGTATCGTTTCACGAGTGATTGAGCAGTGATGACATAATCGGAGATTTGCGAACTTAACATAATGGTCACGAATCTCCAGTACGATGAAAAATAATCCGTTCTTCATTCAGATTATCTCTTTCTATTAATTCTTGATATCTCCAGCCGATCCCATTCAGCTTATTTATTGGATATCTACCGAACTTGAGGGGTTAAAAATTTCATTCATTGGTTCTCCACCATCAGATATCTTTCCTAAATAAAAAAAAAATCATTCTTAGAGACGGCAGCAATATTCATCTCAATCATGCTGCCTCCTACCCCATAATTATATGGGAGTGACCAGATGTGTCCACTCTTAGCACTGCTCGACAAAGTAGTCAGTCTCCAGGAATATGAGCTGTTCTCCCGATTGGCACAGGGTGGTGTCAGTGATGACGCTAATGTAGTCATTAGCCTCGTCCAGCATGATCCAGGCGATGTCGCACCCGCACAGCAGAGGGTTTCCTGAGGGATTACAAAAGGCTTTGTCACACTGAGGTAGGGGTCAGGTTTAGTGGCGTATTTCAGAGCATGTGGAGAGTTTGTAACACCTCTTCCTTAATGAATTATTGTTCACACTGCAACTCATTTGCAAACATATCGATATTAAAACGATATGAATAATGTGAAATAAAATATTAATGTGTTTATACAGGCTAAACTGCCATGGAGATGCTACGAACTCACCTCTGCCACCCAGAATATGGGATATTCTGACTTATTTTGTCAGATCGTGTACTTCTAGAAGAATATTTGTATTGGAACATCCCAAGTCACTGGGTCACATTCTTTTAACAATAATGTTCACTGTTACCTGCATCATGTTTAGCATTGAGAAAAGGAATAACAAAACATGACCCAGTGGAATTGAGTGTTTCTGATTCCAGCATTTATCCAGACCTACATAACCAGAGAATTTATTCAAAAGTCGTATATGAAGGAATGAAAATACTCAGTTACTCTTATTGGTGACACTATTAAAGTGATCACCTCCATTTTTCTGATAAAATATTGATAATATCCAGAAAAAACAATTCTACAGAATATCAGATTATTATACGAATATGAATAAAAAGAGCTACAGATAATTAAATACTCCAGATACGCACTGTTTTACATTTTTACTTATACATTTTGAAACTACACCGTCACCATAAGAGATTAAAAAAAAAAAAAAAGTTTGTTTCCTTGAAAAGAATAATACTGGAGTGGTAACTTGTCGGTGAGGTTTTTAGTTAAGTAATAAAGTTTTTACAACTCCGTACTCTGTACGAGACTTAGCAACCCAAAATGTGGAACAAATAAACACTGTTGTTAAAATTTTCACAAGGAACGAAGTGACACGAACATAAATAGCAAAGAATACAGTTCTGAGAAATTGCACGTCATATTCTGGATGCCTATGAAAGACCTGAGTGGTGTAGTTTATGTGATAGATGGATTTGGCTGTTGTAATTTGCTGGGACTTTCGCAGAAACATTACAGAAGTAATGCGGATTCAAGAATCCCAGCATGGGACATTATAGAAACTGTGTTTTATTATGTGGGGGATGTGTATTGGTGGTGGACCACTTCCCAAACCATAGTAATGTTTCTTGGCAAGCAAAGCACAGGTAAAATTACACTGAGAATTCCCCGGCCTCACGTAAAACGCACATTACACTTTGACAACTATTCAAACTCTGAACACTCCCCTAACCCACAACACGCGTTACACCAAAGTATTGCCAGACATGTACAGTTGCCTCATTAAGTTCCTTTACCCATGTTGCACCTCCCCGTTAAGATGTGGCACCATTGCAGCAGTAATTGCTGGCATTGTCGCAGTAGTGGCGTAAGGCGTATTTATGAATGAACCACTGACGTCAGTGATGAGTGTATATGCCAGACATCATAATACCTAATAATATGGGAGCATTTAACACATCACCAGAGACAATAGTAACATTACTATGCATATTCTAAAAGAAAATTTATATTTTGATACGACATACCAACAGGAATATAAATACAAGCAAAAAAAAAAAATATCATGAAGGTTGTTGCAGGTAGAGTCATCATACATCAGCCACTCACACCACACCTTGCTGTGGAATCTGAGGTGTTGAGTGCGTCTCATGGATCATGCTATGGGACAGTTCAAAAAACATTATAAACCTTAAAACATATGGAAACCTGTGATCATAGGCATATAGTAATAATATATAAACCAAAGCAATATAACATGGAAGGGGAATAAATAACATTATATAAATAGGACTATAGGTAATTATTCAACACAAGACTTCTAGGGAGGTATCGTTTCAGAGTAATGCAGTATGTATGCAGCTCGAATCACTGTCTGAAATTTCAAATATGACAAATGGTACATACTCATGAGACATCAGAAAGCACGCGACAGTAGTGTTAGGTCCCGTCCTCACGAGCGGACAGTGCCCGACGGGCAAACATTGTTACCAAATCATGTTCCAGTTCACACGTTTAGATACGTATGCATATGATTTATGATTCATAAAGTGTTTCGAACTGTCCCACAGCAAGCTCCATAAGATAGCCCTAACACCCCAGATTACACATACACTGTGGTGAGGGTGGCTGATGCATGATGACTATACATGCGACACCCTTCATGATATTTCTATTTTTTTTTTTCCCTCCATTTATATTCTTATTGGTATTTCGTATTAATACATAAACACTATCAGTAATGTTGTCCCTGGTGATGTATTACCTGCTTCCCTATTTATTTACTATTATGATTTCTGGCATACACACCCACCGGCCACGTGTGCAGATTACAGTGTTCATTCGTTGCTGCATATTTACGTTACTAATGCAACTCTGCCACATTTGACGTGAGCTATTTTTAGGGGGTAAAGGGACATTTTGAGGCAACTGTACATGGAACAGTAAAAGCATAACTATCCAAATAATTAGTTGGGGGAGGGGAAGTACGCCTCGTGTCGTGGAACATTTAAATGCACACACACAGTCATGATTTCTCAAAAATAAAACTTAAAGGGGGGGGGGATGTTAATGATAAAAATCGATATACAGTGCTGAAACTATAGAACGTACCCTGATGTTGGCTA
Organism: Coenobita brevimanus; assembly: GCF_032717465.1. NCBI lineage: Eukaryota > Metazoa > Arthropoda > Malacostraca > Decapoda > Coenobitidae > Coenobita > Coenobita brevimanus. The sequence goes on along the minus strand of NC_136965.1, from coordinate 8,102,809 downwards.
TTCAGATTTCGCAGCACCTCTTAGCGATTTCTTCCGCGTATTGCACCTCAATACCCTCATGGATAATATCGATCCAAAGGGTGTCGTTATTAAAACAATATATGCAGCCTAGTTGAAAATACTGCAGTAAGGTGTATTATACAAACAGATTTCTAATAGAGTGGTGTTACAGAGCCCCATGTATGACTATAGAATATGGTCATTTGGCCACACATGAACCTGGTACGGTGTTTGGGTGAGGCAGAGTCTATTGTAGCTACAGTTTCCGAAGTTCACAGTTACTTGGTCATTTCAGCAAATATTCAACTTCTCCCTTCATTCATGGTAGTGTTCCCAACAAACATGTGATTATGTCAAGGTCGTTGAGTGCACCAAATGTTAAACCCCTGCTTTACAATGATGCTTTCCAGGTTCATATATTGCCAACTGTACAAGTACAATTCCAGCATCAGTATAACAATGTCCATAGTCTGTTGGCTGCCATTACAGGGACACATGGGCAAATCCAGGATGAACCCCTGAAACTCCATGACGAATTTCCCATTTTAATAAAGCTGCCACCAAACAATTGTATTCAACTTAGGAAGGACCACTACCAGTGAAGGAGCACACGAGCTCTGTATGTAACCTTTCCAGTCTGCCCTAAATCGAATAAGTATAGAAAACAAGAAACATGTAGAAAATCAATGTCATTGGTTTGAGGGAATAACACTTTCAACCTGGTGGTATCATTTTCAGTTTTTTTCTTGCTGGTTCCAGGAGATTTTGTCCAACACTAGAGGGACTATTCTAACTGGGGAGATCACATACAATCTTCATTCACCCCTCCACTGTAAGAGGCGTACCCAAAGCTGAGTAAAATCCTTTGGAGATAACAAGAATTAAGAAAAATAAATTATCAGACATATCAGGTTTAAAGAGACGTGAGGGGGACTCTATTACGCCCAGTATATTGACTAGAAGGGTAGGGCAGGGTACAAAAATACATAAAGAGGGAAGAAAAGGAAAAAGAAGAAACATTATCATTCAGCAGAAGCCCATTTGAGTATGAATGATCGAAAAGTATCCGACTTTTAGTTGGTGAATAGAAAAAGAAAAAAAAAAATCACTGAGTTCAGGCTTTGGTACCCTTCAAAGTATGCCCCATGGGACTCACTTAACCCAACGCCCTTTCATTACTGAAAACATTTTGCAAAATCAGTTTTCATGATAGTCAACAAGAACTTTGTTGCATGTTTCTTTATTTATCTCGAACCCTTCAGCGGCATTTTCAGTTTAGGAAATAGTCAATAGTCACAGGGAGTCATGTCAGGCGAGCAAGGAGCCTGCCGAACCTGTGTGATCCTGTGTTTGGTCAAAAAACTCTTGGATGAGACAGGATGAGTGGGCAGGAGCATTATCATGGTGAAGTTGCCAGTCCTCCGCCTCCCACAACTCTCGTCTCTTGTGACGCACTGCATTCCGTAGGCAATGGAGAACTCCCAGGTAGTACCCTTTATTGATTGTTTGGCCTTCTGAAGTGTACTCACAGTGAACAACACCTTGGTAGTCAGAGAAAAAAAACTGTCAGCCACGAGCTTCATCTTGTTCCCCTTGCTTCATCACCAAAAACCCGACAAATCTTCCTGACAGTTTCAGATTGCATATGACCAAGTTTTTGACAATGATGCATTAGTGTCGCTTTGTTTCCTCAGTCATCTCGGCACAGAGTGAAAATGTGACAAGTAAGAACTTGTCGTCAAACTTACATTGCTCGGCATCGACTGGCTTGGGCTGCAGCACTGAACATATTGGATCATGCGCACAACGATTCAAGATCACATCGCACTGGGTCACATCCATTTGCTCCAACTTGTTTACAAGAAAAAAACGTGGTCGGATGCCTTTCAATCAGCCCTCGTAATGTGCCAATAATTGAAGTGATCCATCAGACAGGATCGCTTATATTACCAGTTGCATATCCATTCAGAAAAGAGGGAAGGGAGATGTCCAGGCAACCAAAAAAAAGAAAAAAGAGGGGGTTTTATATCAATGAAATTTAGAGTTCAGATGTATACTCATTGAATGATTTAAGATAAAAACTGATAACAAAAACTTTGAATTCATTTTTTTTAAACACTACTCATAGTATCCAGGTTTTATAAGTATCAGATCTCTGCGACAGACATCACACAACTCTAACCCCACTAATTTATACCACAGCCTCCTGAGTGCAATTAGGCACGGGGAGTGCTGTAGATAATGCAATGATGGGTGTGGTGGAGGTGGTGATCATGGTGGGTGCTTGATAGCTTATGCTGTAGGTAGATGGAGTGGTGTGGGTATGGAACTGAGATGGGGCAAAATAGAGGCCTGACAGTGAAAGTGCCTAGGAGGTTGAGGGTTGGTTTCATGCAAATGACCTTCAACCTGCTTATCAACCCCCAATGAAGCACCACTCCAGACTCATATCGCAGGTTATTTCTGTTCAGACAGCAGATGGACAGTAGGAGCGTTCGTGCGACTGGAGAAATGCCAGATATCACCGGTATTTTAATTTTTTGGACGGAAAAAAAAATCACGTCGGGCAATGATTGAATGGCCTTTTTCATGCATCTTATATATTGTAAAAATATGTAAATATTCTATTTCTTCTCTATAAAACAGTGCTTTGTCAATGTAGCATGAAAAAATATAGTAATATAACAAATATTTGACAGTGGATGCAGCCTGGTTTATGCATGCATAGAAATATATATGTATATCTTTAACCAACAATAATAATTGATTATAATTCATACTAACACATTCAACTCCCTGTGAGTAAGAATAAAACTTAATTCACTTCAAAAAAACATGTCGATATTTAGTTGCTCCCTCCGGTACAACAAGTTTTCCAAGCAAAACAAAACAGCTGTGTCTTTCCTCGCTCTGTGACCTACTCCATAAGCTGGCTTGCTTCGTACGTCTGGCAGCGCCAGGCTTTGATACTCCGTAACATTTTAGAATCTAATAAATATTAAACTATGGATATACCATATTTGCCATTTTTTGTACAAGTCAGATTATATACGAATGTCATTATTCAAACGCCTTTTTGCTTCTTACAGTCCAAAAACAGTCTTATTGACAGATACTGTCCTAACCTTCCTAGGGAAGAATATATAAATATATGAATTTTTAGGCGATATTTTGGGTGAAATAGCACAAGTAAGAGTAATTTACATTTTTTAAAGGTATTTGCTTAACCAATATCGTAAATATCGATCAGAAAAAGAACACTGAAGTTTAACTAAGACCCCCTTAGCCCGTCAAAACGAAAATGAGACATAATTTCTGGTGGTATCTGGCAGATTTTCCACTCAGCGCGAACGCTCCTATTCGTGTCAGAGGCGGGGCTAGCAAAGAGCTTGTCGAGCAGAGTACCTGGAGCAGTTGTTTACGGCACAGTCCCCCAGTGGAGAGTTTTGTTACATGAAAGGGTATTGTCCTACCAATCTGCTGTACTATGTTGTGCTTTTTTTAGCTGTAATCAGTACACCAATGACTTAGCAAAAAATAATAATACTGGGGCTGGTGTTTGTGGCTTGCCCATAGACTTGATAACAGTTTGTGGTAAAGCCATGATCCGGGCATTACATACAGTCATGGGAGCTATTTGATGGGCTGTATCATTCTGTCTGTTTGGACAAGGGATCTGGTCATCCCAGTCGAGATAGGGAAAGACAGTCAATGCAAGTTCAAAATTAATGTGTCACCAAAGTGATCAGTGTGCTCAGCAAAATTCATGTTCACGTGCTTTCCATGTGAATCAAGAGCCAGCTAAAGTTTCGGAGGGCTGAATAATCCGTTCATGTTCAGATGGTCTGCTGTTGAATATACTGTATACTAGTATTTCGGATAGTTCTCGAGGAGCGCTGATGTGAACATCAGAGGGAGTAATGCTGGCATCCAATGTCAATCTCAACGTGTCATATTCAATAAACCGGCCTGCACAGTGAAAACTACTGAGACTTTGAGGGTTTCCACACATGAATTGTCTAGAATAGCTGGTCTGTATACAGACGCTGAAACTGATGTCCAATTTTTGCCATTATTTTTATGGACTAGCTGGAGGCTCTTCTAAGTTCTATTCAGCTATTTCACAAGAAGGCTAAGCCACTAGGACTACAGATTTCTTGGACCAGTATCAAGGTCCACGTGTCTGGTGATTTAGCATGTGGTTAGGTCATAGAGGTCTTGGAGATTTTGTGCTTATCTTGGCAGTGTAGTTCTTTACAAGGGTAGGACAGATGACGAGTTACTCTTGTCCTATCAGTGTAAACTACAGAATGGTGTTAGAGACTCGCTCAGTTCGATTATGTGGCGCTGTCTGTATTTTTGCCGAAAGGTGAGGACACGGGTGTGCCCTGTGTTACCGTATGACTATGAGAAGGGGACACTAAATAACACTTGTTGTGAAGTGAATTAATTCCTTTGGTACAAATGCCTTTGGACAATCATGGAATACTGCAGGTAACAGCATAATGAGCAACTGCAGTACTTCATGAGAACAAGTGAAGGCCTATTACCTGCATAATACATGAATTACATCTCTTGCTATATGGACACGCACATCTCCCTGAGGATATTTCTGCTTGTACAGTGGCGTCTATCCAAGAAACACCCTGGAGAAGAGGAATCATAGCAATTTGACCGTTCCTGTCAGGAGTAACTTGGAATAGAAAGTTGCTGCCTGGAAGCTAGCGCAGAGGCACACTTGTGCACGTGATGGAGTCAGATGATGAGTTAGACTGTGGCCCGCCACAGCTTTCAGTATTCTAAGTTAGTAGTGGACTGGTATAAGTACTGGGAGTGGTGTGAATAGCTTGGATGATGGGGGTGTTGAGTAGTCGTGGGTGACAGGTGTAAGAAGTGTGTGGTGTTGGTGATGGTAAGTGTCATCATCATCATTATCATCATCATCATCATCATAATCAGCCATTACAAGTCCACTGCTGAACAAAGGCCTCCCCCAACCTTCTCCACGAATTCCTTGACTGAGCCAATCTTTGCCACGTTTTCCCTGCAAATTTCTCTGTGTCATCCCTCCACTTCCAGTCTGGCATTTTTTTGCTATGGTTATCACCTCTTGGTGTCCAGTCAGTCAACCTCTTGCTCCATCGATTATCCCTTATTCTTGCTACATGGCCTGCCCACCTCCATTTCTGTTCTTTTATAACTTCTATAATATCTTTGACTTTAGTCTGCTCTCTCACCCAAGTTGATCTTTACCTGTCTCTTAAAGAGATGCACAACACTGACCTTTCCATTGGTTTCTGAGAACGAATTAATTTATTTTCCATCGATTGTGTAACTTTCCAAGTTTCACAACCGTACGTCATAGATGGAATTATACATTTGTTACAGACTTTTCGTTTCATACAAACTGGCAAGCTACTTTTCATAATGTCTCTGTGTTTACCAAAAGCTTTCCATCCAGTTGTAATGCATCCTTTTATATCACTATCATTATCTTTCATTAATTTTAATATTTCTCCCAGGTAAGTGTATTCCTCGACTTCTTCAAGAATTTCTCCACTTATTCTGATGACGCTCTTTGGTGTTTGAGGATTAACCTGCCCCGTCCCAACCACTTTTCCACCACTGACTCCCCCCAGTCCCAACCAATTTTGGAAAAAAAAAAAATTTGGCTCAAACCTCCGCTTCTGGTGAGAAACATCGAAAATTCATAGAGAAATCACTCACCTGAGGTATAAAATACTCAATACAGGTAGCGGTACTCCTTACCTTACTTGGTTTTCTATCAGGCTGGCTCTAAAGAAAACGAGTTCTATGGGAGAGTAACTATTCCACACCACTCATAAATGGTATTTATTTATTTTTTTGGTACGAATTTATATGTAGTACAAGAGTATATTGGTTTTCACACAGTAATATTGGCAATATAAGGTATTGTTTCACTCACCAAACACATCAACATACCTGACATTTTTTGGCGACATTACCTGATCATCATTTCTGACTGTTTCTTCCTCTAATGCTACGTAAACTTTGTCCTCCACATTGTCATCGATTGGGGATTCACTCTGGCCCTGAATTTCATACTATGGCACGACATGTCTTTATTCTGGTAACAAGTGAATTGCCGTGACATTGGCGTGTGAGGGGGGGGGAGGTCATGCGGGATAAGGCATTGTCCCTGCCTGGCATCTTGTAGAGGAAGGTGTCCCGTGTATACGTACCAAAAGTCACGCACAAAAATTAATAATTGTGCAAATTAGGGACCTTGCAATTGATTCGCGTTTATATACGTCAACAGGAGTGGCAGTGACAAAACGTATGGACGTATATACACGTCAGCGGGATGCGGCGGGTTAAACATTACTTTAGTTTTACTCCGGTTCATCTTTAGCCCTACTTTCAGACTTTCTCTGTTCAAGTCATTTAACATTTCTTGCATGTCTCTGCTGTTTCTGAGATTAGGACAATGTCATCCGCAAATCTTAAATGGTTTAGCTTTTCTTCATCTATTGTCACTCCTTTGTTTTCCCAGTCTACCTTTCTGAAAATACTTTCTAGGCTTGCTGTAAATAACTCTGGTGAAATTGTATCTCCCTGATGCACGCTCTTCTCAATCTTAATTATCTCTGAGTCCTTACGTAATTTAACTGTAGCAGTTCCCTCTTTATACATGTTTTCGAGCAGTTTTACAATGTTCTCATTTACTCCTTGTTCTCACAATGAATTTATAATTGCTATATGCTCCACTGAGTCGAAAGCTTTTTCGTAATCACCAAAACCTAAGCACAGTGGTTTATTATATTCTGTAGGTTTCTCAGTTACCTGATTAATTGTGTGTAGATGACCAGTAGTCGAGTACCCGCTTCGGAATCCTGCCTGTTCACGAGGTTGGTTTTCCTCCATATTTGTAGTTATTCTGTTTGTAAGGACTTTAATGAAAAGTTTGTAAATGACTGATAGCAAGCTAATGGATCGATAGTTACTAAGGTCTTTTGAGTCATCTTTTTTGTAAAGTAAAATAACTGTTGCATTACACCATGTTTTGGAAATTTTCTTCCTTTTTATACATTGAGTAAATAAGTGAGCAAGCCTAGTTTGTACTTCTGCTCCTGCATCCAACAGTATTTCTGCTACTATTCCATCTTCTCCCGGAGCTTTCCCTCTTTTCCTATTTTTAAGAGAATTATTTACATCGTCTGGTGTTTCCTCAGGTATTTCACTTGTGTCAGCTGTTGGTACTACTGTCTTTGATGCGTACAGTTCTTTGTAAAATTCTTCAACTCTCTTCACCATCTTATCTCTGCATTTAATGGCTTCACCGTTTTTGTCTTTTAGTAATGTAATTTGTTGCTTTCCAAGTGCCATTTTACTTCGGACCTGTTTCAGACTTTTTCCTTTTTTGATGGTAGGTGTGACTTACAGTAAGTTCCCGGTCTAGCATGGGTGGTGATGTTGGTGTGAAGCATGGAGTGGATGTGCTGTAGGAGGTGGTCATACCCTCCCTTCCGCCGAACACCCTCATACCCTCCCTTCCGCCAAGCACCCTCATACCCTCCCTTCCGCCAAGCACCCTCATACCCTCCCTTCCGCCAAGCACCCTCATACCCTCCCTTCCGCCAAGCACCCTCATACCCTCCCTTCCGCCAAGCACCCTCATACCCTCCCTTCCGCCAAGCACCCTCATACCCTCCCTTCCGCCAAGCACCCTCATACCCTCCCTTCTGCCGAGCACCCTCATACCCTCCCTTCCGCCGAGAACCCTCATACCCTCCCTTCCGCCGAGCACCCTCATACCCTCCCTTCTGCCGAGCACCCTCATACCCTCCCTTCCGCCGAGCACCCTCATACCCTCCCTTCCACCACCCACCCTCATACCCTCCCTTCCACCATTCACCCTCATACCCTCCCTTCCACCACCCACCCTCATACCCTCCCTTCCGCATACCATCCTCATGCCCTCCCTTCCTCCACCCACCTTCATACCCTCCCTTCCTCCACCCACTTTCATACCCTCCCTTCCACCATCCACCCTCATACCCTCCCTTCCGCATACCATCCTCATACCCTCCCTTCCTCCACCCACTTTCATACCCTCCCTTCCACCATCCACCCTCATACCCTTCCTTCCTCCACCCACCCTCGTACCCTCCCTTCCACTGCCCACCCTCATACTCTCCCTCCCGCATCCCACCCTCTCTGCCACAAACAGATATATACCAGACAAGTAACTGTGGCAGCTGTGTTGACGTCGCAAGTCTCACCCTTCCTGCTTCAAATCCGTAGTCATTTATTTAAAGCAGATATATCCGCTGGTGTATGTAGACGCCTTTGTATATGAACGTATTGCCCAAAGAATTAAATAGTTAAAGAAAATGTGTTACCAGTTCTCCTAAACCAACCAAAATACTTGCCATATCTTTAGAAAACAAGGCTGTGGAAACCGACTCAGGTTTCTGTATAATAGCAAAACTTGTTCTGGATTCTAAAATACAGTCAGTTCCCCCTCATAAGGTACGATTTTTTCACCCTAGTACGAAAGATATTACATTCTCCTTCCCCTGCCTCTCCTGGTATGATAATGAACCTCCCACAGTGGTTTGCCATCGTAACTAATATTTGTTCATGCAGGAACGGCACATAACATGGGAAGATACTGCATTGGCCTCCTTCCCAATAAAACAAACCAGAGTTACAAAGCGTGTATGAGAGTCTCAGTGTTGGTCTATGCAAAGTTCACATTGGAAAACAGAGAAACACTGAACTGGGAGTAGCCTGTTTTAACTGAATGAATGTCAAATAATTAAGGGTGCATCACCGGATCGGACGTATTCTGACTCAAATAGTGCCGAAGAGTGACGTCATGTAACTATGAAACCGCGTGTTGGTTCTAATCTAATACAACAGACAATGCCGTGTCTCCCGTAACACTAAATCAGAAGGGATAAAGGCGCAATAAGAATGATAATGGCATGGTTCCAGATTGTGGTCACCAGCCTGAAGCCTGCAAGCAGTGATTCTCAAAAGGTGGCGTGCCCCTCCTTAGGGAGGAGTCGTGAGCAATTCCCAAAGGGGGCGCGATGACTGGGAGGAATAATAACACCCTCAACAAAAGTGTGTGTGTGTGTGTGTGTGTGTGTGTGTGTGTGTGTGTGTGTGTGTGTGTGTGTCACGATGAACCATTGATTTATATTCAGTACTGTATCCATATTTTGTCTGCTCCAGATTTTTAAGCACGTTTTCTATGTATCTGTAAAATATTTTTTTTTTTCTGTCTTTCTCCTGATCATCCTCTCTCTCTCTCTCTCTCTCTCTCTCTCTCTCTCTCTCTCTCTCTCTCTCTCTCTCTCTCTCTCTCTCTCTCTCTCTCTCTCTCTCTCTCTCTCGCAACAGATCGCTTCGAGAAAAAATCAAAGATACCAAGAAGTCTTACACTGCAAGATGGACCACACCCCGGTTAAAATATAAACGTCCCTCAACTACCCCCATCTCCCATAAAGGGGTACAGTACAATACACAAGAAAAAAATTAGCCTGTATTCACGCGGCTTAACGTCCACCTGAACCTGCGGCAACAATAATAAGAATAATTCGGGAGGCCAAGGATGAGACGGAGAGGTATATGAGAGAAGGTGTGAGATGGGAGCAGGGCAGTGAAATGGCGGGGGACGGGGTGACATGGAGGCTATTTGTTTGTGGCTACCCCTTACTGATTAAGGCGTCTGGTAATAGAAAGATAGATAGATTGAAGTTGTTAGAGACATATTATGGCAGGTAGCGGAGGGGGAGGGGAGGGGGGCATGGTTATGTGGACAAAGGCTAAGGGGCGGGACCTGAAAAAGGTTGAAAATCGCTGCTTTAGAGTAGCGCTTCTATTGCTTTCTAACGAACAAAAACGTAAGTGATAGTGGACAAAAGTACTAAGTAGAGCCTAAAAAATTCCTGGATATCACTACGATGCAGCTGTCATTTTAGAGGTGGCAAGAAAGTAAACTGATCTGGTTGATTAAAGTAAGAAAACAAAAAGATATAAGAGAGCGTATACAGGATGCAGGAACAAATGCATGAAATAGGAAAGCTTATACAGGATGCAGGAACAAATGCATGACCAAGTGAGTTTGAAGTAGGTCCTAGTAATGTTTAATCTGTCAGTCAGAAAATATTATCCTCCGGACGGAATTAACGAAAATGCTGAGAGGAAACTTGGGTGTTACAAAAATGATATGATGTATCATAGATAACATTATTCAGCCAAGAATCCATGATGATACACAGTATTATGGAAACAACTTCTATTTGTAGTTCAGTTTTGAGATATATACAGATATTTCTGGTACAGTAAACTACTTTGAAGGCTGGAAGTTGAATCGGTCGCTCTAGAGGACCAAATTTTAATAAGATTTGCGAAAGTCCGCCAGACTTACGCTACTCTTCCTTTGGTTAAACAGTTTCATTGTAGTATAGCAGCTGTGAGAATTTCCCTTGTGTTAATGCATGTCTTCACCATCTGCTATTTGAAGACAACATATGAATAATTTCTACAAGAAAAGAGGTCTAAATACCTCTTGTCCGTTTTTTTATACTATACAGTTTTAATTGTTCCAGATTACACATACACGTAAATGTTATTGCACCCATGATGTCTGATCAGAGGCTAACGTTACATGCATATCGGGGAGGGATATGAACTCATTCAACGTTCTGATCTGCACCATTTTTTTTTTTTTTTTCAATTATGCTAATTCAAAATGACCAGGAATAGTCTGTTGTATTTCATTTTCGCATTTATTATAATAATATTCAACATAGGGCCTAAAAGTGTCTCTAAAACTGTTGTTAGTTCCACGGTAAAGGATAGTTTAGTGTCAATTAAATAAAAATGACAAAAAAATGTCTAGGACGCAGAAAACATACAAAAATAGTAAGATACCGAAATACAGGAAATACCAGCATGTCTTAGGTGCTAAGCAGAATTCTTGGTAAAACTGTATGAGAGAGTTTTATACCTTCTAAAGAAAAATACAGGCTGTACTAATGATAGTCTTGACTGAAGCAGTCATTGATCATAATATAGCCTACCACTGAACCTAACCTACCCAAACCAAAGCAACCTAGCTGACTAATCTAGACTATCGCTGGACATATCCTAACCAAATCAAAATTTGACCTGACCAACACAGACTACTGCTAGACTTGACTATACCAGATTTTGACCTGATGTTACTTGCTGTAGCTTTGCCTGCGAACAAAACCCAGTGGAACCTATACATCATCATCATCATCATCCGGACCTCCTTTCCCACCCTAGAGCAGGGTGAACAATTGCAATGTCCAGAGAGCCCAAATTTGCCCAATCCAATGGGCCACGCTTCCATCCACTCATCTTACAAGCCTCCGGAATCCTGGCTCTATCGGATCCGCTCAAAATAAATTCACCACGTTCTGTAGCTTCATATAAACGTATCCGACTGAGTCAGTCCGGAAGCTACCACGTTAAAAAAGGGTGCCAAATCCCTCATCATGCACTTCTTTTCACAACATTCATCCAGCCAGCTCGATCTCTTTCAGTTACCTAGCCTTACCGACTTCCAAACCTCTCTTCCTCACACACTCATCCACCATATCTCTCCAACTTCTCCTTGGCCTACCTCGCCTCCTCCCTCCTTCAAATTTGCTCAGATATACCTTTTTCACCATTCTATTATTATTCATTTTCTCCACATGACCATGCCATTTCAGTACACTCTCTTCAGTTCTGGTGTCCACCGACTTCCTCACTCCACATCTTTCTCGAATCACATTATTTCATATCCTATCCACCCTCTGTACCGTACTCCATATACATTCCTCAGCAGTCCCATCTCCACTGCCGTTACTCTTGACTTTTCATTTTCATGCCACACCATAGTCTCACATCCCTATGTTAAAGTTGGCACTAACACTCCTTCATGTAAGCCTTGTGCTGCTGCAACACTCAAGCCTCTGTTTCTTATCAAGGCCTTCATTGCACCACCTACTTTTCTTCCTTGTGTCACTCTACTGTCAACTTCTTTTGCACATTTTCCTCTCTTTTCTATCACTGTGCCCAAGTATTTGAACTCTCTCACCAATTCCAGACTCTCCCCATTCACCGTAACATCAGACTGGGAGTCACCTTCTCTCTCAGTAACAATCACTTTACCCTTTTCTACATTTACTCTCAAGGCATGACGCTCACAGACATCGGCAAAACTCTGCACTAGCCTACCATGTTCCTGTCCGGTACTTGCAAGCAGCACTGCATCATCAGCATACAACAAAATTGAGAAGTTCCTTCCATCACCATTCATTACCAACGCCATCCTTCTCTCCATTACTCGTGTTTTCACTTCTCTCATCACCCCATCCATATATATCTATATCTATCTATCTATCTATATCTATCTATCTATCTATCTATCTATCTATCTATCTATCTATATATATATATATATATATATATATATATATATACTAAACAACCATGGGGACATCACACAACCTTGTCACACGCCCACACCGATTGCGAACCATTCAGTTAGATGCCCATTAACTCTTACACATGCTTCACTACCATCATAAAAACTCTTAACGGCAGCTAGCAGCATACCATCTACTCCGTACATGCGCAAAACTTTGTCTTAAACTTTTTGCAGATCCTTGAATGCCATAATCACCTTATGGTCCTTCTCACAAGCTTTTCTGCTATCTGTCTGACTGCAAATATCTGATCCACATATCCTCTGCCACTCCTAAAGTCACCCTGCTCATCACTCACTAGGACTTCTAACATCTCTCTTACTTTCTCTATAATAGTTCTTCCATATACCTCCCTACCACACTCAAACTTATGCCACGATAATTCTTGCACTTACGTCGCTCACCTTTATTTTTGTACAGGGGTACGATCACAGCCTTTTTCCACCCTACAGGCACAGTTTCACTCATCCATGCCTTCTTACATATCTCCAACAAGCACTTCATTTCACTCTTTTCACTACATTTAAGCATCTCTGCATACACCTCATCAACCCCAGCTGCTTTCCTATTTTTCAGCCGCTTCTCAGCACTCTTCACCTGTGCGAGTGTCACGTCTCATGGCACTGCATTCCTTCTCTTCACACCCCCAACAACCAGTCATTTTCACAGCCGCTCTGCTCTCTCTATTCCCATTCATCAGGCTTTCAAAATATTCTTTCCATCTGGTCCTTACTTCATCCCCATGGGTTAATAATCTGCCACCTACATCCTTCACACCATCACATTTCTTTCTGCTTTCACTTCTACATTTCCGCATCTCTTTCCAGAATAACTTCCTATTTTTAGAGTAGTTCGCATTCATTTTTCTTCCTAGATCATCATTTACCTCCTTCTTTTTCCTCTTCACTGGTCCTTTTACGTGCTTCTTTCTCTCATTATATTCAGTTCTTATTTCAATGGAACCCCTGTCCTGTAACCACTTTAGCCACTTCTTCCTCTTTTCCTCCACCACTTTCTTAATCTCCTCATCCTATCATGCCGTACCTTTCTTTTTTGTTGTTACTCTTGCCACACCACATACCGCTTTAGCATTCCTAACTAAGCAATCCCTATATGCATTCCACAGGCTGTCCGGATCCATTTCATTCCAGCTCAATGATTCTAACTCCTCCTTTACTTTGGTCCTATAATCATCTGCCATTTCTTTGATCCTCAGCTTCTCAACTTTCAGTCTTTCTCCCTCACTCCTCTCAGCTTAATTTAGCATACCACAATCATATGATTTGACAGACCTCCACATCATCCTCTCACAGCCATCGTATCAGCAACCATTCCCATCATCAACCTCTCTACGAGCACTTAATCAATCAGGCTTCTTTCAACACAATCCCCATTCCCTCTATACCATGTATATTTATGTGCATCTTTTGCGTTTGAAATACGAGTTACAAATTCACAACCTCCTCTCCTGATACATATCCTTTAGTCCCTTCCCATTATCATTTTCTCCTGGTACTCCATAACAACCCATTATGTCATCCTCAGGACCAGTGCCTACTCTTCCATTCATATCCCCCATCACGATCACTTTATAGCTCCTGGGCATTTCTCCCACTACTTCACCCAGCTCATCCCAAAATCTGTCTTTGTCTTTCTCACTTCTGTTCTCACACGGTGCACATGTTACAATCACTGCCACTTTCACATTCTCAGATTTAAACTTGACATACATACACCTCGAGCTGACACATTTGTAGTCTCTCATTCCACTCTGTCACACCTCATTCATCAACAAAGCAACTCCTTCCTTGCATCTTCATCTCCCATTCATTCCTGATCTTACACATTTCACACCCTCCCACTCCTCCACTTCGCACCCTTTCATCTTCGTTTCACACAATGCCATCACAGCATATCTCGCACTCTTGGACACATTCACCACTTCCACCCTCTTGCTGTCCTCATTCACACCTCTCACATTGCCCATGGCCACACGAGTCTGCCCATTTGGTTGGGGCCCTGGGCAGGTATTGGGCCCTCCGAGGCACTCTGAAACTACTGCCATGATGAAGTGATTTTGGATAGGGGAATCTGGGGGACACTTAACCCTGCCAGAAACCGTGGTTATATGGTTACTACCCAGCGTAGTAAATGGTTTCCTGAGTACAAGAAACCATTTGGCTTGTCACTCAGTGTAGAGATCATATGGCATCTCTACAATGAGTGAGTGGATGATGGGCGCCCACATCCACCACCTATACAACCTCAAGTAATTGTACATGAATCTTAAGTTGGCTGCTAACCACACATGCTGCTGTATATACAGCAGTGTGACTCAAGTAACATACTGTACTGTGGTAAAAAATAAAATCAGACCATGCAGCTGAAAAGATAATTACTACAACAGTATCTGCCAGAATGATAGAGTTATTAATTAAACTTTTGTTTTTCTTTCAAATTTAACTTTTAAAGAATTCTAGTTTGCTGTCTATGTGGCACAGAACCAACGCACAGTACCTCTCATCTGATAAGGTACAGTTTATTTACCGACTTAAGTTTTGCAAGTCAGGAAAAAAGAAGATGGCTGCATAAAGAAACTTTAGTTCTTTCAGCATGATAGGTTAAATAAGGAAAATGTGTAAGAAAATGTTTTCAGCCAAACCTGACACATTCGAGACAAGCTAGTTCTGTAGAGAAAGAAACACCGATGTGGGACTAACGCCCGTAGTCTTGAAACTGAGGGCAGGGGTTACCCTTCCCGCACCCCGCTCGAGGTGGAAGCTCACACCTTCACCGGAAGTGGTAATTTTGAAAGCGGGAGAGCGCACCCCTTCATGTGGGTAGGCGCGGCAAAGAGTTGGTAACACTGACTCATTTTAAAATTCAAAATCTTAAAATAAAAAAATACATATGACTGTTTCTAAGATTCACACACAGTATAATCTATTAATGACTGCAATTCTTACCTCTTCTGTTATTAAACAGTGGCATTTGTTCTTAAATACTCTGTATAAGAGAATGCATACAGAATTTGGAGAACCTGTACCGCAGGAAAAATTCGGTGTCAGACATACTGTAGCTTCAAGGGGGTTCATGTGGTCAGTAATAACCCTACGAATACGCCTTGGCTGATCATACCGATTTTGTCTATTTCTGCTCCAAATGCTTGTTTTTGCCATTTTTCCCACCCAGAACCCCGAAATCCCACCCCCCAAGAGAAGGGGGGCGGGTTAATTTGAAAACCAATCACGAACACAGAAAATAAAAGCCAAATTCGTTCAAATCACACCAAAATACACTAGAGAAATATATTGCCACGCCAAAACAAAGCAGTGCGGACTTGTAAAAGCTCACCGAACGCAAACATGAGACTTCGTAATTCAAACTAACTGGCTGTGCACCAGTCGTCTGTTTAGGTAGGCTACCACCCGGCTTAATGTAGAAATTATTTCACGTACTAATCAAACTAATTATGAAAGTATCATACACCACATCTGATAAACAACTTGGTAGAAATATTGAGAAATAAGATGGAAGTGGATACAATATCTCTGTTTTCGTCTCGTCGTAAATTAACCATCTCCAGAGAAGCGGTGAAGTCTTTTAAAACGATAAAAATGTTAAACGCTTATTTTTTTCTTCACACGATGTTTTTATCATTAAATTAAAATTCCCATCACACACACCATAGGGACCTTCAAATTCTACAAAGTTTTCTTTGCATTAGGCTGCTATAATATTTCGAAGGGGCATGCGAAGGAGTGCCCCCCGGATTCCAGTATTACGAGTACGCTGGGGTAATCCTCTCCCCTTCACCGGGGAACACTCTCCCCTTCGTGCGTTAAGACTACCAAAAGATACGGATAGGGCAAGGTGAACTCTTTCCCACAGTTTAAGACTACGGCCGTAAGTCCCACATCTGTGTTTCTTTCTCCAACTTGTCAACTAAAAGTGAATCTAGTTCTGTAGACTTCTTTGATGTTAGCTTCAACTTTACCTAATATTACACCACTAGGGTAAGAGAAGGTTGATGTATGAACATATTTACAATGGTTTTTGCTTTTATATATTGATTTCCTCTCTCTGAGAAAAAAGAAATAGGAGACGATATTGTAAAAACCGTAATGTCGGATGCTTGTCTAGAATCAGCAGACCATTGTATTTGTAACGTGACGTCATCACTTTGGTTTTCTGTTCAATCATATAGCAAGAAACTGGAAGAATATCCCATTTCTTTAAGACTGGTTCTGGACAATCCATATATCCCTGTTAGACATTAAGCAAGTAAACGTGAGATAATATGAATCAGTGCAACAAGTTGTTCTAGCTTTCACGCCGAGGTGAAGGACAGGACAATTTGCGTCAAAAGTCGATTCCATCCACAGTGGCAATGCTCCTTGAAACATTTACATGATAGAGATATACAATGAAAGGAAGAAGCATAATGTTTTTGAAAAGTGAAGTTTACGAAGAGGAGTAAACAAAAAATAATAATTTATGCTAAGGTACACATTTGTAGTGACCTAATTTAAAAACAGACTTGAATAATATGATCATCGCTTGAAATAAACACACACACACACACACACACACACACACACACACACACACACACACACACACACACACACACACACACACACAAGCACGCGCGCGCATTGAGTAAGTGAGTGAGCGAGGGAACGGTTACAGTTACATATTGTTGCAGATCACACGGACCTTTAGGTATGGCCATTTGGGGGTAGCCCAGTCTTAAAATTGATAGAAAGACGAACTATTCAATTACAAAAGCTGAAGAGTTACAGGAGTTAAAATACAGGAGCATAAAGACAGACAAATAGAGAGAACTACTGCTACCCTCACCTGATAGATCGAGGATACCACCGTCTTTCAGCTGTTCAAAGATGTGGGTCCAATACTGTTCTTCCAGGGTCGACAATTGGTTATTTTGCAGCACCAGTACGGCGTCACTCTTCAGGCCTGTCCACGCAAGTGCCACGTTAGTAACTTTCTCTGCTGGATCTAGAGGTGCTCACTTTCTCTTAGCGACTATTTTCAACGTCTAGCCAGAAGAAAACTAACAGTATTCTTGGAACTTTTACAAAGGTTTAGGAATAATCTTCAGATATTTATGTATGTTTAGCAATATTCGTGAGAGTTTTATAAAGGCTTAGTGATATTCTTAAGATTGTTACAAAGATTTCGTAACATTCTTAACATTTATTTACAAAGGTTTGCCATCTTGAGGTTTTAGCCTTTTGTTCTAAATATACGAGTATATAGGATAATTTTGCTATTAAAATTCTAGGTACTTCTACAAACAACTTTGATGATATTGTTGGATTCTGATTCGGCAGCACATAAGCTCTCCAAAGCCCAGAGTTGCCGCAGGTGTGATTTTGCGGGGAAGGTACTTAGTGTGATGCTCTTAGCCCTCAAAGTTGCAAGGCTCAGAGGTCAAAAACAAACCGATCATCTATCAAGTAGGTTACTCAGACACTGGGCCCTAGAGGATGAGGGAGACAGACTGACGGATGATGCGTGACAGGACAGCAACACATAACTGATGACGGACGATTGGTGGCAGGTGACAGTGGAAAGAGTACAGGTGACAGGTGACAGAGGATAGGTGATGACAAAAGGAAAATGACAGATAGCAGGCAACAATGGTGACATATGATGGGTGACATGACAGGTGAATGATGATAGTTTCTGGCGGTTAACAGACGTTGAAAGATGATTTTTTTTGTTTTTGTTTATGTGTCCGACTCTGGGCATAGGTAACAGATGATAGTGTGACGGGAAGGCGACATATTATGGTAGGTATCAGGTATCAGCCGATAAATGATAAAAAATGAAATGTGACAGGAGACTGGTGAATGAGGGTGACAGACAACAGATGAGAGGAAAGGCCTATAGTTCACACTAATCCCTTCAATACCATGGCTTCATAAGGTACATTATTCTTGATGTCACTAAATGTTCTTAATTAGTTCAGGTGAGCCCCTTACAGTACCCTTTATAGAGAGGTCAAGAAGGTTATACAGAACTTAACCCCCCTCCCCCGTTCAAAAAGTCTACCCTGGGTAAAACCATCGGGAGATGCCAAGACCAATAAACATGTCTTCGGAATGAAGTGTTTACTTGTTGACCCACTAAGCAAGGAGACTTCTTTATTTTATTGCAACCATCTTCTAACGATTTTATTTATCTTTGGACAAACTTTCTCAACTGGAATATAGCCTTTATGAATCCTTTCAGACCCAGAGGCCCTTCCTAGGCTGAACACAATCATCCGGTTGCAACATAAATACACTAAAAAGAACGCCACCCAGACTTACCAAGAACCTTCCATTACCTGATGGTCTTGAATTACGTTATATATTTTATGTTACAGATTGCTATAATCATTGTAAACACCTCCACCCCAGGACATTTTTCCCTCCGCTACCAGTCTAAGGAATGGCGTTATCGTACTGAAGTGAGTGATAATAAAATCACAGATGAACCGAAAATTCTATAACCCTAATATAGACCGCTTTGTTGACTTTTACCCATTGAAATGCAGAAAAATATAATATAGCTTAGGGTGAGACCTCTTGTAGCTGAGCGGTCAATCAAGGCTGTATCTGTCATTCCATTTTGACAAGCTGTGAATGAATGAAAGTGCTGAAAATAGGACGAACAAAACGTGAGATGCGTCGGTGATGAAATAGATAAATTAGAGTGGAAACTATTACTTGCCTGATATAGAATCATGATCGACAAAATTTATATAATTGTCGCTGAGGTCGACACGGGAAAGGGTTGGGCCAAAAGTTGCGATGTCCAACAGGTTAACCTCCGTCAGATCGTTACGTGACAGGTCCAGGATCTCCAGTTTTGTTAGGTTAAACATAGTTGGGGTCAGATCTCCTAGAGCGATGCCAGAAAGGTGGATCTCACGAAGGTTTGGAGCTAATGAGAACTGCGTTCTGCTGTTGACTACCATGTTGCTATTATCATTGGCGCTGAACACTTCAATTGAATCGGAATCCAGGTCAGGTAGCTCTATAAGTTGATTACCGTCAAGTATGAAAGTGTAGAGGTATGTATACTCCCTGAGTGGTTCGAATGGATAAGCGGAGAGCTGGTTGCTGGAGAGATCCAGGAATCGTAAATATTCGTGTGACCCGGAGAAGGCCTCGTCCTCCACCATGCTAAGTTGTGTTCCACTGATTGTTATACGTTCAAATGTTACATCTTGAAAGGTGTGTGCGTTGATGCTGTCAAGCTGGTTTGAGAGATCGGCAGGGTCATGTTCAATTTTCATTTCAAGATAGTGGAAAAATGGGAACTGCTCCATGAAGATACTTTCTAGTTCACTGGTGGACTGGACTTCGGAGCATTCCATGGTGAGGTTATAGTCCTCCCTGGCAGTGCACACGCAGGGCAGAATGTTGTTAGCTATGGGGCATGGCCACTCTTGCGGCAGCGGCTCCACGTAAATATCGGGTGGGGCCATGGTCATGGTCAGGTGGGCCGTGGCCACCACCATCACCACCAACATTCTAAACGCCATTGTATTTCTCTCGCCAACAACTGACAAACACCAATCCTACATCACGCTCCAACCCTTATACCACCACTCTTCCTATCTTATCACGTCCCCCCCCACACACACACATACACACACACACACACACACACACACACACACACACACACACACACAAATCCACACAAATACTGGCACCTCCACTCGCCTATTTGCACACAGTCTGACGTCCACACTCCCCTCACAGACGAGACATAACTGAGGGCCAT
Source organism: Coenobita brevimanus (assembly GCF_032717465.1). Taxonomy (NCBI): domain Eukaryota; kingdom Metazoa; phylum Arthropoda; class Malacostraca; order Decapoda; family Coenobitidae; genus Coenobita; species Coenobita brevimanus. The sequence continues at coordinate 8,082,506 of NC_136965.1, read as the reverse complement.
CATGTCTATGAAGGCCACGATACGTCAGCACCCACCATGGCCAAACCGACCCGCATTTTCCCTGATACAGGACGCTTCGTAGCACTTCTTCTTTGCCGATTTTTTTTTTTTCACACCTTCTCATAGGCGAGTCAGTTCTAGTAATCTGTGCCGAGCAACGTCGAACGATTTTATTAAAGTGAATGCTAATATTGTAACAGTTAACCCTGACATGACACGGACAACACTAGAATTTTATTGCAGCTTAGGACAGGCGATTTTATTTGGTTGAGAGTAAATTATAGGTGCCTCAGAGAGTTAACACTGTTTCTTATATTTATGGTTAGTGAGGGAGCCCACTATCCACTTAATAACTGAACTTCAAATTAAAACAACTGAAGTTTAATTTAAAACAACTGATGTATAATTTAAAACATCTGAAGTATAATTTAAAACATCTGAAGTTTGATTTAAAATACCTGAAGTTTAATTCAAAATAAGTGAAGTTTAATTTAAAACATCTGAAATGTAATTTAAAAGAACTGAAGTTTATTTTAAAACAATCAGACTTTATATATAACTAGTTCTGTGTGTGTCATACCATCTGGGGAAGTGTTCATCATGGATGTAGAAGTAGCTGCCAGATCGCGTTTCACAGTGGGTTTCATGACGCTCCAACACTCTTCAATGGGGTTTAGTGGGGCACTATATGGGCTCGCCCGTAATATCTCTACACCGCAAAATTCCTCTTCCTCAACAACACCCTCAAGGCCAGCATGAACGGGTGCATTATCACAGACAATAGCAATGCTGTCAAAAGGCTCAGTAATTGTGAGGAGCATTCGTCGCAGCCAATCTCGACAGTCTTTCTTCTTGTAGCTACCCCTCCTGCATTCCCAGTAGACGATGCCATGCTGTGAAATTCCACCGAGTATATGTTTTTTTTTTTTTTTCCTTTTGATGTAGGACTTTTCACCATGCAAAGAACTCCCTTACGTGCACGCCTCGGAGATCGGCGCAGGAAAAGATTCACATTTGTTTCATCAATGTAAACTACAGTTTTCCCACGTCCAATCCTATTCATGAATTTTTCCACATAGTCCCTCCGTTTGTGTTTGTTTGCCTCGGAGGTCGCTGAGACAGGTTCTGGATGTACCGTTTTCACTGAGTACATTTGACCGTCCAGATACTTGTGAACCGTGTTAGTGCTCACATGGATGCCAGTTTCATTAGCAAGCCTGTCAGCAATCTCCTTCAGTGTGATAACTGGGTTTTCCTCCACATATTGTATCATCATGTTGATGTGCTCTTGGCGAAGTTTTGCCTGACGAAAACCACCGCGTATTTTTGCACAGCTGGAGGACTCGTTTTGTATTGGCTTACAGAATTAATTAACAAGTAATTACCTTGGCACAGAGCCTATGATATGCTGCTGTATTTATTTTTATCTACAATCAGTTCATTAAAAATTAGTTTTCTTTAAACAGTTATTTTTTATTGCATTCCAGATGTTATAAATTAAACCACTTATTTTAAGCTTCAGGTATTTTAAATTAAGCTTCAGGTATTTTAAATTAAGCTTCAGGTATTTTAAATTAAACTTCAGGTATTTTAAATTAAACTTCAGGTATTTTAAATTAAACTTCAGATGTTTTAAATTAAACTTCAGTTGTTTTAATCTGATGTTCAGTTATTTTAATTTGAGGGTGAAAAGGTATTGATGCAGTGCCGTCAACTGATGACTACACTGAGTGACAGACAAATGTTTACATGTAACTCAAGAAACCATATCCTCCTCTGGGTGGTAACCATAGCCAAATGATACATGATGGTCTAGTAAGTTAAGGTGATCAACTGGATGGAATCTGTAAAGATGAGATGGCTGGAGTCTATTTTTCACATAATGCTTCTCACAGCAGCGTGAGGCTTGTAGCCCTCGCCCTAAATGTCGGGATCGGGTTGCTCGGCTCAGCTACCGATTTCTGCAAATCTTTCTTAGCGTCGATTATATATTGCCCATAATGTACTTGCCCAATATATCTGCATCCTTAACTGACTTTTCAGTCATGATATTTCTTCTGTACACTACAGGTGTACGTAAAATTTAGCTATTCGGATGATCTCTGGTCTTTTGTTGATTTACTTTCTGTGTCTACAAAAGCAAGTGACTCGTATTATTACTCTCAGACTTCTTCCATTCCTTAGGGTTTATTCAGTCGTATTTATGACAGATTTTCAGAAACCTGGTTCTGCTACTGGTTGATGATGATTCTGGCATTTTCACGTGATCTATCGTTGCCCTGTCGGCTGCGTTTACTATAGTCGCGGCGCGCGACTCTGAGGTTGTTATTATCGTGCCCTGGCAACTACCATTCAAAAGTACTTCTGATTTCGTGTATTATATGAGACGCATGGGATTCGTGTATAATATGTTCGTGTATAATAATATTCGTGAATAATATATTCGTGCTTAATATTTTGATTCGTGCATAAAAAATACCCCCGCTAATACCAATACACCAGTCCTGTATGAGACAGCCCTAGCATGTATTCAATATGGACGGGGGGTGTTAGCGCCGAAGTGGTGACATGTAGAGGTGTACGATATGTAGGAGGACTACTGGGCCTTGATAGCAGGCTGAGAAGCCTATGCCCAGAGTCGAGCACATAAAAAAAAAAAAAATGATACGAAACCGGTCACACTTTTGAATGGTAAGTTGCAAGTGTACGAAAATGACAACCTCAGAGTCGTGTGCCGCGACTATAGTAAACCTGCATTCACTGTAGCAGGGCGGGCGTTATGTTTTGTGTGTGTGTGTGTGTGTGTGTGTGTGTGTGTGTGTGTGTGTGTGTGTGTGTGTGTGTGTGTGTGTGTTTAAACTAAAGATTTCACTGGGACAGTCTTGTGAGAGTGAAATTTGGGTGCTGATTTCTTTTCATTACTGTAAATCATTCCTTCCTTTGTAATAATTAAAAATAACTGCTCCTTTTCTCGTTAAAATCTCATCTGTGCTTCATTATCCCTTAATTGAGCTTTAAATTACAATTAGCACTTCTAAATTCCTTGCATCATTTTAACTTCAGCATTTATTAAGTTATTAATCAGCACTTTTAAACACACATTCACAAAGTTTGATATCTCTAACTCAGAACTCAATACAGCAATCGCCATAAATCAAGTCTTATCTAGGATCATTGAGTGGAATCAGAATAACATTATCTCAGTTAATGCTCAGAAAACCAGATATATACAGTTTACCAAGTGACAGATAATACCTGATTCCGATATTACCTTCAGTGCAGATACTATTCCTACCTCTAGAATTAACGAAATTCTTGGTGTTTCACTTAACAATACCCTCAGCTGGACCTCTCATATTAGGTCACTTGCTAAAACCGCTTTAAACAAACTTGGATATTGTACGGAGTCTGTAACTTCTTCACTGATGAGCAGTTAGGTATAATTTACAAGAGTCATGTGCTCTCTCAGCTGCTATATTGCTCACCCTTGTGGAGTGAATGTGGAAAGGTTGCACTAAATCAACGGAACAAAATTCAGAACAAAGCTATAAGAATTATCAATAACCCTACAGTTACAAATGAACGACCTCCCATACAAGTAAGATGAAATGTTGCCTCACTTGCATTATATTACGGATACTTTTATGGCAAATGCTCAGACGAAGTTGCATCAATTGTGCCACCTCTCCATGCCTCCCCCCCCCCCACTAGTACACGGGCATCTGGCAGCGCTCATGACTGAACTGTCACACTGACATATTTCAGAACTTCTGCCAATCAGAATTCTTTTATTCCTCCTAACTGCATCTCTTTGGAATTAGCCTCCCCAGAATAGTTTCCCCCAAAACTTCAAGCTAAGGCTGTTAAAGTCCAACTGTTGCAGATTTTTTTTATGATTGGAGGAAACCTGTAATCTGGTGTATGTATTATCTTTTTATTTAATTTGTTTTTCCTTGCTCTGTTTATCTTCTGTATTAAAAAAATAAGTTTTCATAATTTCTCTTTCTAATTCCGTTGTGCAAGCTGAGTTATGCTAGCGTCGAGACCTGAAAGTTTTTGAAAGTTACTGAATAAGCAATGGCTGAACGTATTTAGCAATTCGTATTTAATAACCGAAAAATTTATCCTTCTACCAGTTGAGAATGGATAGACAAGTTTTCATAAAGCATGCAAATCACATACACACACATGTAATATTCACTGTCACTATAAAACAAGGAGCACTCAAATGGTGGAACATTTGCACTCATCAGCTGGTCTGAGGTCCTAACACTTGACATTTTTTTTAAACAGAACAGAGGAAAGAGAAACAAATTTATAAAAAAAAATAATAATCCGTACACCAAAGTACTGGTGTCCTCCATTCATAAAAAATCTGTAACAATTGGACTTAAACAGCTGTAGGTTGAAGTTTGGGGCGAAACAACTATAGGGAAGCGAGTTCCAAAGAAAAGAAGTTCGAGGAATAAAAGATTTCTGATAGGCGGAAGTTCTGCAATATGGCAGTGTGACAGTCCAGTCATGAGTGCTACCAGATGCCCGTATAGCACAGGGGATGACACGGGGAGGTGGCACAATGGATGCAACTTCGTCTGAGCATTTACCATAAAAGTATACGAGTATGTAAAAAGGCAAAATTCCTTCTTATCTGTAGGGGTGGTAGTTTATTTGTATTAAGAGGATTATCGAAAATTCAAACAGCTTTGTCCCGAATTTTGTCTAGTTGCAATAGTGCAGCCTCACCACATCCATTCCACAAGGGTGAGCAATACTCCAGCTGAGAGAGCAAATGCCTTATAAACTATAACAAACTGCTAGTCAATGAAGAAGGTACGAACCCCGTACAATATTCCAAGTTTCTTTAGGGTGGTTTTATCAATTGATCTGACATGGGAGGTCTGCCTGAGGGCACTGTTAAGTGAACCACCGAGAATTTCAATACTTTTGGAGGTAGAAATATTCATAGAATTGATGGCTATATAGGAATCTGGCAATATCTGTCCATTAGTAAACTGAATATATCTGGGTTTACTAGCAGTAAATGAGACAAGGTTATTTTGTCCCCAATCAGTGATCCTACATAAGTCTTGATTTACGGAGATGGCTGTACTGAGTTGTGAGTTAGAGATATTAAACTTTGTGAATGGGTGTTTAAGTGCAAATGAACTGTGACGTGTTGAATCATCTGCATATGAATGGATGAGATTATTGGTAACAGACAAGAGATTAATTATATGAATTAGGAATATGGTTGGATCCAGAACTGATCTTTGTGTCACGCCGGCATTAAGTGAGTGGAAGTTGAAATATACATCATCTACTTTATCTTTCTGTCTCTGAGATATGAGGAAATCAGAGGAACAAAAGACTTTGGTCCATAGCAAGGGAGTTTCAATAGCAGGGAAAAGTGCTACACTCTGTCAAAAGCTCTAGAAATATCAAGTGCTACAGCGTAAATTTCTCCATGTTGGTCAATTGACTGATGAATGGAGTGAGTCAGGAGATTAAGGATATCAGTCGTGGATCCTTCGTTGTGAAAACCATACTGTCTATCAGTAATTATGTTACTGGATTCAAGATGTTTAACTATGTGCTTATTCAGTACAGTTTCAAATACTTTACCAAGAGAAGACGTGATAGCCACTGGTCTGTAATCAGAGGGGTCAGAAGAGCTTCCTTTCTTCGGAATTGGGTGGATATTGGCTTCTTTCCAAGAATTAAGGAATGAAGAAGTACATATGCATAGTCTGAAAAGTTTAGATAGAACAGATGCAAGTTCTGGGGAGCACTTTTTCAAAACAATTGGAGGAATTCCATATGGGCCTGGAGCCTTGTTGGTTGGTAAATTGTCTAGGATGGATATTACGTATCTAGCCTATATTTTAAGTGGAGCAGTTTCAGGAGAGTCACGTTTTAGTACTGGGATGTTCTGGCTGACTTCCTCTAACGTAGAATTTCTGGCAAATGTCCTGGCAAGGATATTCGCTTTACCATGCAGGTAATTACCCGTCCCCGCCCCGGAGGGGCTTGGGGGTGGGTATTGTTTTCACTTGGTTTATCTGTTTGTTTGTTTGTCTATCTGTCTGTTAACAACTTTACGCGAAAACTACTGCTGCGATTTTGACTAAAATTACAGGAATGATGGGCTATGGCCTGATCGTCTGAGTAAATTTTGGCTTAAACTGGGCCAAGGCCCAGATATCCTGTTGTGTTCTTACGTCAGCACTAAAAGGACTGCCGGAGACGGGTTTGCTGTGCCTTCGCACCACTTCTTGTTTGTAATGTTACCGTCTGAAGATTTTAGTGGAGGAATGGACGGTGACTTGTTAAAGTTATTATTGAAAGAACTTAGAGTTGACCAGTATATTCTATTGTCATTAAGATTGTTTAATAATTTGGATGGTTGATTGTGAAGAAAGTTTGATTAAGCGAGATCTGTTACTGATTTTGCACGGTTTCTTGCATCATTAAACTGACTGAGTGATTCAGATGTTTCTTAACTTTAAGTAAGAGTTATATACATGTGACTTTTGGGCTGTAGTTCTGGCACAGTTGCTATCAAACCCTTTTGGGGAGTGTGATCTTTTAGTGAAGTGTTAACTGGGTATTAACAACTCCATACCAGCTTGTATTAAGTCATTAATGTGGGACTCGGTAGAACTGATGTCACTAGAGAAGAAAGGCTGCCATGGAATATTAGTAAGATAACTTAAGAACCCATCCCAGTCTGCCTCATCAAAGTATCACTGGATCACCCTGACAGGATCAGAACAAGGAGGTTCAGGGGAGTCGACTAATGAGACTTTGAGGAGATTGTGGTTGGAGGATCCAAGTGGTGACAGTACTTCTATCCTGTGTTGATCCCGATTATTTATCAGGCATAGATCCAAGAGATAGAAGTCATGGTAAGGATTATCTGGAAATCAGGTTGGTTGTTTTACCAACTGCATGAAATTAAACGATTCTGCAAGCAGCTCACATTCTAGACCAGTATCGTCAGCCCTGGCAGAATGCAATAACCATTCTACATTATGTACTGTACATTAAAATCACCCAAAACGGTAATTTCTGTGGTAAGGGTGAAGTTAAGTCAACTGTGTGAATATGGAGTCAAATACACTGGGTTCTGAAGAAGCACTGGGGGAGCAATACACTACACAGATATATTTGGTAATATTTAGATAAAATAGTTTGTACAATGAATAATCAAAATTAGTTGAGGTGAAGTTTAAAACAGAGTCAGCTGCTAATTCAGGTTTGATATTACAACAGGTGCCACTCTTGTTATGGAAGTTAGTGAGGAGATGGTAACCAGGAGAACAAAGTGGGGATATTTCAGTACAGGAAGAGATTTGGGATTCTGTGAGCAACAGGGCTTAAGGGGATACTGATTGAGGAAAAAGTGAGCTGAATTCAAATTCGTGCTAAGACCATGGATATTAATGAAGTATAGGGCCGAACCTGTGCTTCTTTGATGACAAGCATGAATTGTGTTTGCAGTAGTCACTGTATGCACAGTTGCTTGATAGCGACCGGGAGGACCCTGTGCTGCCAGCCCTACCTTGTCGGTGGTAACAGTCCGAGATACCACCAAGTTAGCTGATGTCAATGCAGCGGCCATTACTAAGGGGGAATGGAAATGGAATGTGTGAAATTTAATGTGCATGTAGGATGGTGTAGACATGTGTCCTTCACCTTCGACTGATTTTTCTCAGATTCGAAGTGCTTGATTTTTGTCTGACACTTACCACTGCCACCAAGTTTGTTTCAACTGAACCTTTGACTGACTGATCTTTAAATCAGTTATATCAAGTCCCTCTATCATTGCCATATCCCTTCCATATCCTGAACATTTCCACAATATCTCATCGAAATCAGGTAAAGCTGTCTTGCCACATCACCTTGATCTTTGATCTATTATTCTGAAGAAAAGGAAAAACAATAGGTCAGCCCCTTCTATCATTCTCATCCGTTTTATCAAGTTTGGTTGAGATCAGATCAAAACATTTTGGTTGATATCAGATCAAAACATTTAGTTAGCTATTTTCTTCACACACAGATGCATGGGTCGAACTTTCACTTTGCACTGTAACCTTGACCTTTGTTATCAAGATCCAGAGCTGGGCACCTCCGCAATCACTTCCGCAATCCTCAATTTCCGGAACAGCGGACCGCATGATTTCAGTTGCGGAATTGCGGTTGCAGCAAACTCGTCTGAAACTTGCGGTATTGCGTTGCGGAAGTACCTCCGCAATCACAGTCCTATCTGCAATCTCCCATGTGGCGGTCGTTTCCGGTTAGTACAGGCTACAACATGGCAAGGATTCCCGGCCAGTAGCAGAGGCGAGCGAGGCGTCACTGCATCAGTTAGCAGTAGGGATGGGCAATACCAGGAGAAATTATTTGATACGATACGATTATACTATATGCCAGCTTGGCAGTAAATTTTGTGGCACACATAGCTAATCATGCACAGTTGTGACGTTTTGGTGTGAAGAAGTGCCAAGTGTCACAGGTGTGAACTTCGGAACTTGAATTTCTGAGGCAGTGAGCACTCTGAGAAGTGGTCTGAATGAAGTTACAGTTTGAACGGAGTCACTAGTGAGTGGTGAGGGTCACACTGACTGAGTGTCACTGTGGGAAATTTATCTCATAAATAGATTATAAATACAATAATTCACCACATTATCAATCGATTTACCTTCTGTTTGTGCACTTTGTATTGAAAATTGTGAAACGCGGTTGCGGTATTGAGGTAGCGGAACTGCTCATTCCAAGTTTATTGCAGAACCGTGGCAGCGGAAGGTAAGGGTCAGAGGTTGCGGAACTGTGATTGTGGAGTTGAATTTTAGATTGCGGTGCCCAGCTCTGTCAAGATCTAATTCCCTCGTTCTTGCTTTACCTTCAGTGATGCCACCAAGTTTGGTCCAAATGAAACAAACACTTTAGGATGAGCTTGCTATGTCAGATTTTGATTTAGCCTCGCGATCTTGACCTTCGACCTATTGCTCTAAAAACCATAGGTCTAATACCTTAGCTGACCCTCAACTCTTCCACCAAGTATGGTTATAATCGGATAAAACCTTTTCTAATCATTATTTTTTTCACACACAAATCGATCGAAAGAAGCACCCGCTCTCACTTCGCTAGCGCGGGTATAACACTGGTACAATGGTAACGGTGTGTTAAATCTGATCTGCTTGGCAAAGTAATTATCATTTTGGTAATGTTACGACAGATACTTTACTTCCATTCTAGAATGGATTACTGTAGTGCTGTTGGTGTACCAGTCAGTAGTCATTGCCTTACTAATCGGGGTACGGATAACCCAGGAAGTACTTGGCAAGAAAACGTTTGAGAACCCTTGCTCCAGAGTACCGTATAAGTGAGTGGGAATCATTATTTCCATGTCATCAGTTTCATTCATTCATTCACAACTTTTCCTTTCTCCATGTTACAGACAAAATTGTCAGCGATCCATCCATGTCCAGGACTCGACCACATTTCACTATTTTGCCCCATAACCATCTGCCTCTAGTGCCTTTCATTACAACTTTTCCAGGGCTGCCTCTAAATTTACGTATCTCCATATGCATGCTCTCCTTTCAGCCCACTTTGACACACGCCACTGCTGATGGTTTATCTACAAGGCTGACACACGCCACTGCTGATGGTTTATCTACAAGGCTGACACACGCCACTGCTGATGGTTTATCTACAAGGCTGACACACGCCACTGCTGATGGTTTATCTACACTCTCTCTCTCTCTCTCATATATATATATATATATATATATATATATATATATATATATATATATATATAATCACGTTGAGTACACCGTTTCCCATCCGATCAGCGAAGGTAAGCAACGTTGGGTCTGGTTAGTACTTGGATGGATAACCGCCTGGGAACACCAGGTGCTGTTGGCATAACGTTCTCCCTACGTGTCAAGTGGGGTTGGTGGAGGATTAGTGCCCCTCCTTGTAAAACAATTAACTCTGAGCCCTTGGCCACCCCGTTTGGGATACATGGCGTCTGGCAATGAATGAATGAATATATATATATACCTTTTTATTCTAATGATCATGGGACCGCAGCCAACCATCTAGAGGCATGGGTCCAGCTGCAGCTCCGCCCAATCGGTACTGACGTGGGTGCCACATAATCCCGCTGGGGTCATACTGTCGTACATTATCTGTACTTATTAGTCAATTCACCGTTATATTATGGCTTGTAATTACTGTTTTGATGTATAACACTGTTCTAATTTTGAAGACAACGACATTTTATTATTCGTACATCAGGTGTACATTTTTTAGCCACTGATTAGGTAATACATCAAAGGATGTTAGTTCATCTCTTTTTTCTGGCTAGTGGCAGGCGATCTCTTGCAACATTAAGATCGTATAACCCTGCTGGAACCAGGAACCTATATTTTTTTTTTTTTTTTTCTTGAGGGGGAGGGCCGTTCCGGCTCCAAGTTCAGTCACTCTACAAATTGCTGGTTTGTGCGATTCTGTGTTCGGGTTCGGTTCCACACTACTGATATTTACGTCTGGTATTAACGGTAAGAAAGTCACTTCTCACTTCCATCTTTTCTCATTCTGCTATAAAACAAACTCATTGTTAGTCATCTTCGCAGATTCTTTCTCAAGTTAATTCTATTCCCTCTGTGTGTCTGGTAGATTTTCTTCTACCGAAATAGTGTTTGTTATATGTAGCCTCTTGCCAGCACAGACGGTGACCAAAGTACAATATTCTCACTCTTCTTTACTCTGGGAACTCCCCATAACACAGCGTTCAAACCCAGGGGCGTCGTTAGGGAACATGAAGGCCCAGACTGATGCATATCTACCCGACGAAGGTCATTCGGCAGATTACGAAACATTCCCTCAAAATTACAATCCAGTTCACCATTTCAGTTTTAGTTAAATACTGGCTGGGGTAAAGATTTCCTCCAACGGTTTCATGTTCGGTCAGGAAGTCATGACAAATTGCTTGGTGTGCAAGGCTGTATGTCCTTGGCTATTCAACATAATATTTTAGATGATAAGCCATAGCTCTGTCTACTTGCACAGAGCACGACAGTTGACCCAGAAAAAACTGACTGTCAATACGCAGTGCAAGATGTCCGCCATACTTGTACCACTCTATTTAGGGTCCACAAGGCAGTGGCTAATGTACTAAGTCTCTTATCCCCTTTCCACCACACACCCGCCCAGACTATCCTCACTCCACCCTTGAAGGAACTGACTAAAAGAGAGGTCAAACAGCCAGAATGGTCCACTTCAGATTTCTACAAGTACCTATTTTCTGTAGCGGTTATTATGTTTCAAGTTTGTAGCTGTTTCATAAACATTCATTCATGCATTAATTTAGCAGGCTTGTGTTCAATGCATATAGTTAAAGATGCACACACACACACACACACACACACACACACACACACACACACACACACACACACACACACACACACACACACACACACACACACACACACACACACACACAAGCAACATGAGGCCCATACCTAAATGCATGTGTGTGTGTGTGTTTTACTTTTTAAGGAAGAGGTTCTCAGTCCCATATCTTGCATGAAGGGATCTACAGAAGGTATTATTATTATTATTATTATTATTATTATTATTATTATTATTATTATTATTCAATCCCACCTTGCCCCATGAGAAGCCTAGGAGACCGGGGCTAGGCATGTTGGTCCCGACATTTAAGATGAGAGTGACCAGCCTCACTCATCCCTGAGTGGCATTAAGTGAGCAATAAACCCCAACCATCCCTTGGATATAAACCTTCACCGGCTCAATCCGATTGGAGCACAATAATTACCCACTAAACCACCAGGCGCCAAAATTTGGTTATATTATTACCACCCAGCGTAGTAAATGGTTTCCTGGTGTACAGGAAACCATTTGGCTTGTCACTCAGTGTAGAGTCACCCAAAGGTAGAAGAGGAAGAATGAAGGAAAGAAAGACAAAAGAGGGGGTGTAGAGTCACCCGCAGGCAGAGAAACGAGGAAAGAATGAAGTAAAGAAAGACAGAAGAGGAAGGAAGGAAAGGATAGAGGAGAGGATAGGGAAGACACCCGAGAGCAGCACTACATCGAGTGAGTGGATGGTGAGCGCCCCCACCTACCATAAAAAGGACACTCCCAACGTTATTATTATTATTGTTTTTATTATTCTTATTATAATTATTATTAGTAGTAGTAGTACTACTACAACTACTTACTATTTTTATTATAGTTTAAAGAATTAGTGAAACATTAACAGAGGATAGTGTAGCAAAGGCAGGAAGAGCACTGCGACACTCTGGTGACCCATGCTGAATTGGCAAGCTGAATCCTCCGACTCACTGTACCCATAAGCAAATTAAGATCTCTCTCTTCACTCATACTCGGAGGAAAAAGAGTAAGAGGCAAGATTAGAATTTTATAGCGTGGGTGGATGAAGAGATGCTTACTGACCTTTCTGAAACGATGGCAAAGTTTAAAAAAAAAAAAAAATCTAAATGAAACCATGTCGATTTACAGGCACACTTAGAAGTCATCAAGAGAAACAACGAGGATCCGACAGCTAGTGCAACACCTCAACTATAAGAAATGTATGTCACCATTTCCTTTCCACCTGGTACAGTTGAGTTGTTTTAAGTATTGACACTGTACCTTTAATAAGATCCATAACCGTCATTTGTGAACTAAAATTATCTGTTTTCTTTTTTCTTATTAGATGTGTGTGTGTGTGTGTGTGTGTGTGTGTGTGTGTGTGTGTGTGTGTGTGTGTGTGTGTGTGTGTGTGTGTGTGTGTGTGTGTGTGTGTGTGTGGAGCCTCTGTGGTAAAGTGTGCGTTTTCGTACACTGAAGAACGAGGGTTCACGCCCCGCCAGGGTAATAAACTTTGGGAGCGTTTTTCTGGCCATGTAATGTACTGGCGGACACAAGGGGTGCTGTGGTTGAACCAGTGTCGCATACCATAAAGTATGCTTGCACCCAGTCAGCTTGCGCGGGCCGATTATACTCGGTTCACAGACTACACACACATCCAGAGTCTCTCCAACACTACAATTACACTTACAAGCACTTCTCACCCTACATACAATCTCTACCAGACAGCCTAAGCCACTTGGTAGAGATACATTGGCTGTATCGTCCCTGCTTCGGTAGGGATAGGCCGGTCCTGCTTGGATACTCAAACGGCTGATGATATGATGTATAGAGAGAGAGATGGATATAAGGCGTGGAAATCGCATAGGTAATAATAGCAGAGTCACCAGGCAAAACATAAACACCAAGGCAAAGTTACGATTTTTATTGGCTGATGTTCCAATCGCCTTCCTCCGCCTTCAGGTCCATATTTAAAAAGGCATGAAATGTACAAAGATTTTATCTCGTTACCACTACTCTTAATGTATCTTTGTATATTAAGTGGGTGATGATGGGCGCCCCACCGACCACAGAATGTGTGAGTTAAAATAATATAAAAAAATAGCCGGGGTATCCGGCGTTGCCCGGGCCAAAAAGGCAAACGCTCTAATCCTGCTTGTTTTAGTTCAGTCTTTCTTTCTACTCCAGAAAGACCATGTACCTCTTATGCTTTTGAAGAGGGATTATAAGAGGTCCAGGAACTTTGTAATTCAGCTTTCGCAGACTAACGCACAGTATTTGTGGGCACGTTTACTATTACCGTCGAGCATGTATTACTGGTGACCTCAAATGACCTCGGAGGTCAACCTCACATAGCCTGTGTCCGAACTGGAGGTCATGTGAGTCTCCATGTCAAAAATTGGGCCGCAGGGGTACCCGGCGCTGCCCAGGAGAAAAAAACGGACATTCTACGAGTGACCTCAGCTGACCCAGATCTGAATTTTGACCCACATAAAACCATCCTTGGGTGACCCTGATTCAGAATACATATGGGTCTGGGGGTCTCTGGCCCTTGGTTTGGGCGTGATTGAAGGACAAACAAACAATGTTGGCTCTTTTTTTATATACAGATATCAATGCCAGTAATCACACACAAAAATATGAAATGGAGCAATGAAGAGAATGAGCTTTTCTTTTATTCTTCAAAACACAAACAGGCAAATAAACATCAGTCAAGTCAAACAATTACTCAGATAATCAGATATGTAGCTATCATTGGCATTACATAATGAATGGCAGAAAACAAAGTGAACTAACATGAAAAATTGTGATGTTTCCACTGTCAGCAGACCCTTTGGATCTGCGTCTGAGGACAAGTGGACATGTAGTTATACTGAAGGCAGGGCCATTGAGCTTATATATCTTAGGGAAGTCCAGTTGCAGCAAGTATTTGCTTGTTTCAGCCTGTAAGGCAGCAATGTCGTAGTAGTACACTTGAAACCTGCATATTCCTGTACAAACATGGGTAAATTTTATAGGGCAACATGCCAACATTCCCATTTTGGAACATCAAAAACGTTACTTTCTCTGCAAATTTATGCTTTTTTTGTCTATTGATGATTTAAAGTAGGAAAACACTTTCTAAGGAGATACTCAGTGTACATGTGCCAAATAGAGACTACAGATTTTGTCAACAAATAATTTAAGAACAATAATATCTAAAGAAGTAAAAAATTGTGAAAGGTGTTAGAGCTGATAAAGAAATAATTATTTCAATATATATACAGTATGATCGAACACCACTGAAGTTATTTTTGCACTCGGAATAAAAAAAAAAATTGACAAACTGATTTTTTTTTTCTAAATATTTATTTTAATCTTCCCAAAATGGAAAAGTTGGCGCTTAAAAGGTTAAAGTAACCTGTACCTAACCAACTTGGGCCTAACCTAACTTTAACCTACCAAAATACCTTCGTTTGTTTGGAGGGATGACAAAGGCGAGACCCTGTCGAGTATTTTCTCGAGGCACTAGATCCGACGTTGCCAGTATGACAAGATGAACAATTTTACCAGGGGAAAAAAAATAAAATCCCGGGCCGGCTGGCCATCAAGCCGGGGCGGCCCAGGCGTGAAGGGGCTGCCCAGTCCTGACCACCCTTGCCCCACTAGACCTTTCCACTCCCCTACACCTGCCCTTACCATTGCAGTATGAATGAATCATCATCTATGTGTGGCTCACTCATTTGACTCTTCTACTAACTCATATATACATTATATAGTTAAACAGATATATATATATATATATATATATATATATATATATATATATATATATATATATATATATATATATATATATATATATATATATATATATATAACTTCTGTTCTTGCTTCACTACAGGAATGGCAGTCATTTCTAAATGGTTATTTGTCGTAATACTTCTTTTCAGTACTGTACCTTTCCCACTCTTCTTTAACTTACATATACTGCACTTTACTTTCTACAGTCTTAAATCTCTAAATGACTGTCAACCCTTACTTTGTCAGAGACACTTATTCTCCACACTGACATATTCCTTATTTTTTTATGCCACTTTTTTACCCTCCACCTGACAAAGTCAGAGGGAGGTGTTGTTATCACTGGGGTTAATAGATGTCTGTCCGTAGAGTTGGGTGGCAGTGAGGCTGGGTGGCGGGGCCCTGGCCAGGAGTAGAACTTTTGTTTCCGGGCCAGAACTGAGAAAGCAGTCACTATAGTGTAACGAAATTTCATATACTTCTGTGTCTTATAGTGAACTGGTACCTTTTCATAGGTAGAATGCTGTGTCTTAAGTACGGTAGTTTTTTTTCTCTTTAATAATGAAAAGTTTAAAAAAAATTGTTTTCGGGCTAAGACTCAGAAACTGATGCAAGTACAGGTTCAAATGCTCCAGGAAAATCTGTTATTATGCCTCCTGGTGCCTTTTGGTAGAATGCCATGAGCTTATATAATGTTATGAATTTGCAAAAATACATAAAACTTATCATTTTATTTCATTTTTCTGTTAAAACTTTGCTACTCTTACACAGAGGAGGCAGGAATTGTGCATGATAAATGATCACATGAATATCTAATTATGTATGAAGTTTCATGACTGTACCTATTTCGTAATCATAAAAATGGCTGCCTAAATGAAAAAAAATCATAATTTCATCAAATCGTCTCATGACTTTATTATTACCATGGATAAACTACTGAAATATTTTAGTTTTAATGTCTCTGTGTTATTTTTATTTATATTTTATATTTATAGCCCGACGCCCTAATCCAGCAACGGGTGGCCGCAGACAAAACGCCTCCAAGTCGCTCCGTCACCCACCATTTGACTACCCTCCCCCCAACTCACCCCTCTTCCCTCATATACCTCTCAACTCCATCCCTCCATCTCATCCCCTCCCTCTCCCTCCCTCCACCTCACCTACATACACCCTCTTAGTCAGTCTTTCATTCTCCATTCTCTTCACATGTCCAAACCACCTCAGTGTATTTCTCCTAATCTTCTCAACCACATCCACATCCACCCCACAACGTTCCTTCACTTCTTCATTCGTCAACCTGTCTCTCCACGTCACTCCACATACTCCTCTCAAGTAACTCATTTCCACTGCTCTCACTCTTGACTTGTTCCCCTCTTGCAAGGTCCACGCCTCGCTTCCATACGTCAGGGTAGGGATCACAATACTATCATTCAGCAACTTCTTAACTTCCATACTCACCTCCCTATTTCTCATCACTGCTTTCAGTGTACCAACAACCTTCCTTCCCTGCTGTACCCTTTCATGCACTTCATACCCCAAAGTTCCATCCTTACTCATCACACTACCCAACTACTTGAATGCACTCACATTCTCCATATCCTCACCTGCCAACCTCACTGTACATTCTGTGACTTCAGTCCTCTCAAACACCATAACTTTACTTTTGTTTACATTCACTTTCAGATTCCTCTGTGTTATACATCTAAAAATTATTGACCAAACTTTCTGTATCTGGAAACAATTTAAGAATAATAGCAAAAATGTATCAAATTAATTACGGTGGGGGGGGGGAATGTGCTTGGTCAGGTGAAGGGTTGCAACAGTATAGCGATGCCTGTGTTTTCTAATCTTGTGTACAGATTTACACAATATACCTTACACTTCCCCAAAAACCAATGCCTAATACTTCACCTCGATATGGTATAGGAAAAAGCAGTCAGGACACAGGGGCATCTTGCCCCCAACATACTCGTTGTGTCTCTTTACGTGTATGCTGCTGTCTCTAAGTATATATCCAGACATGACACAGTCAGCAGGATTTCTTCCCAGCAGGTATGTGACCCAGGTTCACCAGATGGTGGTGCATGAGGTAGTCTTTCTGGGCCACCCTCTACGGTACTACAGCAGCACAGTCTCCCCTCAGTCATGCTGGCGCACACGAGTTCACTCTCCAACTCACACAGAAAAATACCTGTGGCAATAACCTGCTTGAAAAGAATGGACGAGTTAAGCACAGTCATATCAAGAACGTGTAGGAAAGCCTTCTGTGTATCACCTACAGCACTTGCATGGACAGTCAGTGGCACTAATCTGCGAGTCAGACTTGTCGACAAGCAGCATGTTTATATTATAATCATTGACTGCTCCAGGTCATGCTGCTCAGTGGCTTGTATCTCACCCATGTGAACTGCAGCGAGGACGTTGACTTTCAGCTTGTTGTGCCACTGGATGACCAACATGTTACCACATTTCTTGGTGAGTAGAATCCCCTTATCACTGTTGGCAAAGAAGTGCTTTCTGTTGGGCCTGACAGTCCCACAGGTTCCTGTCCCATGCTAAAGGAAAAATTTCTTCAATGTCAGAAAGGTATAGAAGTTGTCTTTGGTTAGATCCAGAATACCTGTCCATGTGCACTTGCATCACAACACCCGAGAACCCGTGAGGGTCGTCCATGGGAATGTCCGCATCTGAGTCCAAGTACACTGCAAAGTCTAACACATATCCAGTCTTGCAGCCACACACAATATAAAATTTTATTCCAAAGCGGCGACCCTTGGAGGACATGTACTGGATAATTCCCAGGCGTCCCCAGAACAAAACAAGATACATTGATGACAATTTTCTGGAACAACCGGAAAAATCTTGTAAAGGAGTATTTGATCGTTGTTAGAATCGGGCGAATTTTCCGCAGTCTATCACTGGGACCTGGCCTGTGTTGAGGGAGAGGTAGACTGTTCAGGTAACTATCACTCATAATAATTTCCCCAAAGACGGATGTGGCTATGAAATAATACAGGACCCAAAGTTTTTGTACTGCACGCTTTTTCATTAGCGGTACTAGCATGGTAAGAGGGAGCCACAAGTAAAATGGGTCACAAAAGTATCGGTGCACAGGGGGTACAAGCCTACTGAAAACATTCGAATATTACCAACGTCTCATTGTGTAGGTTATAAACACAACATTTGTTATATGTTTGCAAGAGAATATTGTTAGTTGGCAATATATGACACCTACCGACATCAGGGCTACCAACGTGTGGTAGGTCGGACACTGATATTTCAGTTACCTTCGTTCTGTGGTCCAAAATGTTTCACACATATTGTGCACTGATACTTTTGTGACCCATAGTACATCTCACTCACTTCCACAGGATACCACTCCTTCATCCTTGGCTTTTCACAAAAAGGAACATCAAGCCAGGATCGGCACCTGCCTATTTCCTTCCAGGGATATGTTCCTGTCTTGCCAAATTTTCCCCCTTGGACCAATTTTCTCCATGGAAATACAGGCATTTTTCTGATGGACCTATTTTGCCCATGGATATACTTTTCCATGGACCCGTTTTTCCACCCTGGAACTATTTTCCATCCATTGGCCTTAACTGAATTGGGCAACACGATCCATGGATTTTTCGTACCCGAAAAAACGTCCCACTGCTATAGAATATCTTTATACTAAACTGGTATGCTGCTCTAAATATGTAGGAAGCATTTTGGTGCCTATCACGCTTGTGTATGACTCTTTTTTTTTTTTATTATTATTATGGTTATTGATGAAAGAAAAGGAAAAACAAAGATTGAACAGAATTGGTATATATTTTTGCGACCTGAGTTCGTGACTCTTACGAAAGTTAGTGGGACTATGCGAGCAGCTTTGGTTTTAAATATCAAAGGTCTTTTTGACCGTATGCATAAAGCTGGACTTCGCAAGTTCTTTAGTGTGTGGGCCCTATGCCGTATGTACGTGACGTCTTTGGAACCTGGGCCAGCCATGTATAGTGAACAATACGGCGCTTGTTGATACTGCAACAGAAACTTGATGAGGCAAAAGCAGGTAAGAGGCAGAGAAGCAAAAAACAAAAGGACAATAGAAAGGGAGGCAAAGCCTTATTTTTTTTAACCAAGATGATCAGTATGGATGGTTCTCCACTGGGAAATATATATACAGTTTATATATATATATATATATATATATACGCTCATGACTGGGAATCGAACTCTGGACCTCTTAGGTAGAAGTCAGGCACTCATATCTCTCGACCACGGCTTGATAAAAGCTATGACAACCTGATTTTTTTTACGAACCAGGTAAATCCATCATGGAAGGATATATTTCAGTCACTACACATCAGGATTATATCACAGCCCCACGCAACCCGGCAAGTGACAGAGCAGTTTTAATCTATCCCAGACACAACACGAGCGTCTTTAGATGCTGGAGAGACACACATTACACGCGTGTGTATAAATATACTTTTATGAACTGGACTGGGATTCGAACCCTGGACCTCTTAGATAGAAGTCAGGCACTGATACCACTCGACCACGGCGTGATAAAAGCAATGGCAACCTGATTTTTTTTTTACGAACTAGGTAAATCCATTATGGAAAGACATATTTCAGTCACAATACATTAGGATTATATCACAGCCCCACACAACTCGGCAAGTGACAGCAATTTTAATCTATCCCAGACACAACACTGCTCTGTCACTTGCCGAGTTGCGTGGGAATATGATATAATCCTAATGTGCTGGATTTACCTGGTTGTGTAAAAAAAAAAAAAAAAAATCAGGTTGCCACAGCTTTTTACACGCCGTGGTCGAGTGGTATCAGTGCCAAACTTCTATCTAGGAGGTCCAGGGTTCGATTCCCAGTCAGGAGCGTATAAATATATTTGTACACACGCATGTAATGTGCGTTTCTCCAATATATATATATATATATATATATATATATATATATATATATATATATATATATATATTGATGACTTAGTGTGTCAGCATGACTATTAATTTAGTCAGAGGGACCTTTACATTTAACCATTGTAACAGCATTAATTATTTTATCTTCACTAAATCATTAATCAACAGTAAGATTTCCCAGTATCTATGACAATCTCATCCTCATCTCGACTTCATTAGTCGTTGTGTGACAAGCAGCTCCGGTGGCAGCTCTCTCCTGGTAAGAAGATATTCTGGGCGGTAACCTGTCGTACGAGAGAGATGAACAGAGGCTTCCTCCTCCCCTCTTGAGTTAATGTAGTTGTCCCATGTGTAAAGCGAAATGCTGAAGAAATGCAGTAATGACACGAAATTGAAACGTGTTTGAAAAGTAAAAGAAGAAAAAAAAAATGAAACTGAGCAAAGACGTAATGGTCTCTATCATAGTGCGGGGACCATGATAAAGAACGTTTTCTCAGTTAACTGGGAAGTAGTGCACTGGATATTTCCCCATCCATTGATTGAAAGAAAATCACTCAACGCAATACTAGATGTTTGTAGTCATACAACATGGCGACAGCAAAGGTCAAAGCAGAATTACACAGGACGTGCAGCTGCTTCCACAGTTTTTTTTTTTTTTTTTTTTTTTTAATGCGAGGAAGAAGGAACCAAAGGCCATGAGCCTGCAGTAACAGTTCCCTCCAAGAGAAAAACAAAATACAATAGAGAGCCAAATTCAAGATCCGATCATTTTGAGATGCCTGGACACACTGCGTTTGAAAGACGAGATGATAGGCAGCAGGAAATACAGACAGAGGGAGACAGTTCCAGAGCTGACCTGTTGCATAAATGAAAGACTGGGAGTAACGGTTAACTCTTGCATTAGAGAGTTGGACAGAAAAGGGATGAGAGTTTGCTGCCAGACGGGTGCTACGCGCCCGTCGTAGAGGTGGAGGAATGCAAGCAGACAGTTCAGAGGAGCAGTGACCATTAAAGTAGCGATAGAAAAGAGATAAAGATGCAACAGTGCGGCGAAGAGACAGAGGTTGAAGTGAGTCAGTAAGAGGAGGAGAGTTAATGAGGCGAAAAGCCTTTGACTCCACCCTATTGAGAAGAGCTGTATGTGGGGAGCCTCCCCACACATGAGAGTTGTACTCCACACAGGGGCGGATAAAACCCCTGTATAGAGTCAACAATTGTGCAGGGGTAAAGAAAGAGCGGAGTCGGCTTAGCACACCCAATCTCTTGGAAGTAGATTTTACAAGAGATGTAATATGATCTTTCCAAGATGAGTCCCGAGTAAATGAAACCCCAAGCATGTTCAAGGATGATGCAGGATTAAGCTGAATATTATTAAACATTAGTGGGTATACCTGTGGAAGATTTTGTCGGGTTGATAGGTGTAAGAACTGAGTCTTAGATGCATTAAATACAACCATATTGTTTTTGCCTCAGTCAGAGATACGAGCCAAGTCAGACATTAGGTGTCCCATAGCCTCATCCCTTGTTTGTTGAAGTAACTGTTGAGATGGGCGTTGCGGGAACCGAATGGAAATGTGAAGGGTGGAGTCATCAGCATATGAGTGGATAGGGTTAGATGTACAGCTTAGAAGATCATTGATGAATAAAAGGAAGAGAGTTGGTGATAGGACAGAGCCCTGAGGAACACCACTGTTGATAGATCTAGGAGAAGAACGATGGCCGTCTACAACAGCGGCTATAGAACAACCAGAAAGGAAGCTAGAGATGAAGGCACAGATAGAAGGATAGAAACCATAAGAGGGCAGTTTGGAAATTAAAGATTTATGCCAGACTCGATCGAAAGCCTTTGAGATGTCAAGTGCAATGGCAAAGCATTCGCCAAAGTCCCGAAAGGAGGATGACCAGAAGTCTGAAAGGTAAGTGAGAAGATCGCCAGTGGAGCGTCCCTGACGAAACCTGTACTGACGATCGGAAAGAAGGTTGTGATAGGAAAGATGCCTTAAAATTTTTCTATTGAGAATTGACTAGAGAACTTTTGAAATACAGGACGCTAAAGCAACTGGACAATAGTTGGAGGGTTGGGAGTGGTCACCCTTCTTTGGGACTGGCTGAATGAGAGCAAACTTCCAGCAAGAAGGAAAGGTACAAGTTGACAGACAAAGGCGAAAGAGTTTGCCTAGGCAGGGTGTAAGCACAGAAGCACAGTTACAGTAATTCAGCTGTATGTTGATAAGAAAAAAAAAAAAAAACATGGTAAGCTCTTGAGAGATGTATGCTGTTTTGTACTGATTCCAGCATCTCCACCATAGTAACTATGAAACAGGAAAATATGAAGCGAATTATTTGTCTGTTAGCATCGGAACAAATAGTGGTGACCTTACAGTGTACTCGTACTCCATGCACCTACCACCAACAGATGTGTCGTTTCCATCCATGTATGATATTTAAGTAATGCAGTACTGTATAGTGCTAACATATCCTTCCAGCATTTGGAATTATTTAGATATGCACATTTATTTATTTACTCATGTATTTATTTATTTATTTATTTGTTTATTTATTTATTTTTGTGTGTATCTTCAAAGTTGCTTCAGGAGGGGGAGTCGTAACAAAACCATAACGATTATATTGGGTATCTTTATTTTTGACTAACCTATAACAAAAGAAGCAAAAATTACTTCAAAACTTGATTCATTTCTCTCTCTCTCTCTCTCTCTCTCTCTCTCTCTCTCTCTCTCTCTCTCTCTCTCTCTCTCACTTCGAGTTGTGTGTTATATTCTTGCCACCTTACTACGCATTCTAGCACCATTTCCTTAACCATTTAATATTCGTATTACACCGTATGATATTTATTTATGCCATTTATATGCTTTCAAACGTCGTAGATTGCATAAAGAACACAAAGGAATATATGAGTGTACAGATACACAAACAGCTAAGGGGCTGGTGCTAGGGAACCTGGTTGACCAATGAGTATAGCCTATGGCCGTAAAACTATGAACACTGATAATAAAAGAAGTTGGGGTCAAGGAAGATGACCTCAGTACCGTCGTAGCAGGTGGTCTGTTCGTTGATGATGTCAAGGTACTTCTTGTCAGGGTCAAGGAAGATCCAGCTCATGTCGCACCCACAGTCCAGGCTGTTTCCTGTAAAGTGAAATTTAGAAGGATGAATGAGTGGATTGCAAGGGCGGAGATTTGGAGAGGGGGAGGAGTGAAACTATCGTCCCCAGTTTTTGTCTGCGGGGATGGACATTGTTATCCTCTCTGCCTTCTATCCTCAGATGGAAATAAGACATTAGCAAGGGTAATATAGTGTCTGTAGATTGGAATACTAAGTGAATGTACAGAAACTGTAACGTTAAAATTCTGGGACACGTGTATGATAGACAGAGTGTTATTGAAATACAAAATTATTTTGCCTGTTCCTTAAACCCAGAATAGATGGGAAAATGACGAAGTTCATACACATACCCTGGTTTCTTGTTAACAGAATCTCTATGCGAGGGACCAGTGGGACGACAAAGAGAAAAGTTACGGTACATGATCTAGCAAGCCTGTAGTGCCACATGAAAAATCGTCTAACAATAATCTATCTGAACTGTGTTGAGGATTGAACCCCACACCATAGGATGACTATCAGACATCATTCCACTGAATCACGCTTCAGACATGTTTATCCACCCTACACACACACACACACACACACACACACACACACAATATACCTCATTCCTCACAATCAACTCGGTTTCACATCCATAACTGCCTTAACAGGCAGGGATGGTGTAGTTCTGAAACATCATAGAAATCATAGTGGAATCATACTGGTATTATGATCCGTATTTGTCATCATATCTGAAGACACCAAGTTTTGCATTAAAAATATAATCATGCATTCCCTTTCAGGTGTGGCGTTAAGCCTATCTTTGCCAGTGTCCAAACCTGCAGCTGCCTGTCCCTAAAATGCTCATGTGTCAAAAACTTTTCCTCCAAAAACATTCCCTTGAAATGAAAAATGAATTTCAGGCTCAGTTCTCACCATCCACGACCACCTGTGCACAGTGCTGGTAAATTATAAACATTGGCGGGTCTGGGGAAGGCAGGATCCAGCACCTTCAAAAAAAGGAAGGGGTGATTCTTAGCAGAATTACTACTTAATGAATTTAAGCAATCAAAATATCAATATTCATTTTATTTGCCTGTTTTAATCATAGGAATACAATAATTTTGCCAAAAGCAAGTGCAACAAGATATTTATTGCGCATATTCTGGCAAACTTTCAACCTTTTTCTGTCAAACTCTCAAATGAAAGAGTAAACCGATACTCCCAGTCCATCATGTATGCAATACGTCAGCCTGTAACTGTCTCCTTCAGTCTATATTTCCTGCTGCCTAAGATCTCCAGTCTTTCAAAAGCAGTGTGTCCAGTCATCTCGAAATGAACGGATCTTGAATTTGGCTCTCTGTTATCTTCTGTTTTTTCTTGGAGAGGGAACGACCTTGCTGGCTCCTGGCTTTTAGTTCCCTCTTTCTTGCATAAGATAAATAACAGTGCCATTATAAAAGATTATCATTAGTTTGCCGAAGATAGGGGGCCGCACGCCCCCCAAATCCTTGCCCGTGGGGGGCTTCGACCCCCGAGTTAGTTTTTTGCTCTCCCAGTTAGGCGTTCGTGCATGCGTAATGTCATGTAGGGAGGCTGGGGTTAAGGTGAGCCATCAAAGAGTTTGTGCTGCTTCTTGCCAGCAAATCAATTTTTTGGGTCTGGATTATCGGGATTGCTTGAGAATATGATCCAACTCGTTAGCACAACATTCTATGTGTTACTAGTGTTCACCATGTGAGAGCCATGTATTTCTACATCAAGGCATTAGCCACATATTGACTGAAAATATAATTCATGGCGAAAACAAACGACTAGTTAGGTACAGAAAAACAAAAAAAGAAAAAACTAGGGAAGGGATGAAGCCTGTGTTTGGGCAGTTGGCCCATGCTTTGGAAAATCTCCCTAAACTTAATGAAGCATGTAACCGTTGTTAAAAATCCTTGGCATGAATGTTTCTAGACTGGTTTAGAAAGTTGCTAAAATGTCGGTCAACACAAGATATTTTGAATATATCTCAGTTTTTTATAAATGGCTAAGATTTCCAGATTATGTGAGTGGTGAGACTACCTGACAGAATAGTGATTCATTCTTGGTATGTATAATGAGTGGTTAGATCCTTATTTAAGGCTAGAAATTTGTAAATGCTGCCACTATAATAACTACATTGTCTCTGTTTTATTGAAAAAGCATTTTTCGGAGAAACCTACACAACACAAAATGTGTTTTTGCGTGTACAGATGATCCTAAAGGTTTATCAGTGGAATTGAGTTTCTCTCTCTCTCTCTCTCTCTCTCTCTCTCTCTCTCTCTCTCTCTCTCTCTCTCTCTCTCTCTCTCTCTCTCTCTCTCTCTCTATAGATAGATAGATAGATAGATGCAGTATATATTTTACAGCATGCAGTAGGTTTCCATTCACATCAAACATGTGCAAAGTTTCTTGTTATCCATCTCTCATACATTTTTCCACTTTCTGTTTTACTGCAAATATTTGATACACACATACCCTACCATTCCCAAAACCATTTTGTTCGTCACACACCAGGTGTTCTGATATATTAACCCTTACCTTCCTTATAATTATTTTTACATACTCTAATCCTACAACACTGAGCATAATTATACCATGATCATTTTTGCACGCACTTCAGTCTCCTTTATTTTGTACAAAGGCTCAAAAATGGCCTTCTTTCACTCCTGTGACACAGATCCATTCATCCAAATTTTCTTGCATATAATAACACTTCATTCCACTCTCTCCACTAGCCTTTGCCATTTTTGCTCATACATCATCACCAGCCGATATCTTCACATTGTTCAGATTCTCCACAGCATTCTTAACATCTGCCCATGTCAAATTTTCGTATACTACACTCCTCCTCTGCACACCACCAAAACAGATCATTTTTACCACCATTCTGCTCTTTTTGTGCCTATTCATCAGCCTTTTCAAAATATTCTATCCATCTGGTCCTTACATCACTTTCATTTGTTAGGAAACTTCCATTTTCACCAGCTACCCGACACTATATTCCTGACAAACACATACAGTAAATACACAGAGCCACTACAGCCATCCAAAACCTTCAGTAAAATAATACTCTTTATGAACCACCATCTGACATACACCCATCTGAAACTGTCCCATCGAGAGAGACACGAGTGCACCAAGCCTGTTATGCTGTCACCACTGTTCCATACTAGAAAACCAACACAAACTACAACTCACAAACAAACCATTATGCCCTCAATGCAATGCAACCACGCACAACACACTTGCTCACTTCATGGACCACATTTTCACAACATAAACAATCTTTGAACTTAACCTTAACAAAAGACCTGTGGGAGTAATCGCTTGAAGTGGCCGAATTCATGCAGTCCATTAGGTTCACAACCAGACGAGGTTGGGGTTGCAGCAACAACAGCAACAACCAGTCACACTTTCACACGTTTTTCTGCTCTCATTTCTACATTTTCTCAATTATTTCCTAATAGTTTCCTAATTCAGAAATCTTTAGGTTCAGATTTATTAATGGATCATTTACCTCATTTTTTATTAATCTCTTCACGTGTTTCTTACTCCCCATATATTCCTCCCTTCTTTCATTTATACCCCTTTCTGACATCAAAGCTAGCCACTTCTTTCACTTTTTCTCCACTGGTCTTTCATCCTTTTTACCCCGTCAATCTTCACTTTTCTTCCACTTGCTATCCTCACAACACCACACACACCTTTAGCAATCCTAATCAGATTACCAAAAGCGTGTCTGATTAGTACTGTTGCTTATAGTTGCTGTCACGAGTCGGCACGATTAAGTATTTGAATAAACTCGTGACATTACCTTTGGTGGGAAACCGCGAATTCTAGTGGAATCCCAGTATTTATCGCTCAGTTTAACAGCCACGTATTCACCAGATCGGGAGTGTTTTCAGAACAATTTTTCACCGCTGAGCGATTTATTATGGGCGTGTTTCGCTCATTCTAGCTGTTAGCAATGTGGCTCGACACTCGCCTCTTTCTCATGATTTGAACTCAGTCTAGGTTTGAGCGCCGCGGAAGCAGATAGTGTGTGTGGCAGCGTCCTCCCTCACAACGACGCCTAGATCCCACCGCCGCCGTTGGATTCCCACCTAGCGTGATTGGCGAGAGACTCAGCGTGTGCAGTGTCCTTCCTCAGTAACGATACCCAGCCATCCACTTTGTCCACTTTTCTGACCAGTATTTCTTTTCGTTTTTTCCTAGGTTTAAGAGTTAGCTTTTGAGTGAGCAAGTGAGTGCCATCTCCTTATTTGAATTCATGTTGAGACTCATGTAACGTTAATTTATTTTATTGTAATCAATAAATTAACAGTTCTTTTTCTTGATCTTAATGTAATGTAAATTCGTGTTTTATTTTCCATATTAAGCTTATTTCACTTATAGCTCCTAGTTTGCATAAATGCTTTTCTATTCATAACTGGTACTTAGGCCAGTCCTTTTGTATTAACTCAGATCCATTGTGCCAACCAGGAGTTAATGCATCAGCAAGAATCTGTTATCATTAATAGCATTAGTTATTGATTGTCAGGGGTGGAGTCACTTTCACCAGAGGCCAACAGTACTAATAAACAGCATTTGTGAGTAATTAGTCTCTGCTGTGTACTGTTGAGAAAGTTTATAAATTCTCGTCCTTAGAGAATCGGCGAAGTAAGCCGGCATAAAGTAATCATTGCTTGATTTTCACAAGACAATTCATTGTCCTGTTCTTAAGTATTATTGAAAAATTATTCTTCATTATTATCCTATAATATTGCATATACTTTAAAAACCCCGTGACAGTTGCTTCATTGATATTCTTGTTTCTCTCGTTCCCACAGACTTTCTTCAGACTTACTAATCCTAGTAGATTTTACTTCTACATGTTTGCTGGTATGCCTCAGTGTTGGGGAAAGTGTGGGATAGTGTACTCTCATATCATGCTGTTTGTATTAAAGAACACTCTCTTGTACAGACAGTAAAGTTTCTGTGATCTGTGTGTGTGTGTGTGTGTGTGTGTGTGTGTGTGTGTGTGTGTGTGTGTCTCTCTCTCTATCTATCTATCTATCTATCTGTCTGTCCGTCTATCCATCTCTCTCTCTCTCTCTCTCTCTCTCTCTCTCTCTCTCTCTCTCTCTCTCTCTCTCTCTCACCTGTCAGATTGATTTCCCCGTCCGGCAATAACTGGTCGAATATCGGCTTCCATATCACCTTGAGTAACTGTGTGATGCGGTTGCTTGTCATATCTAAGGTGGCACCGCTGCTCAGCCCTGAAAGCAAGAAACACACTGCAGTACTGGGGTGAGATTGCCCAACATTGCAGAAAGAAATAAGGATTTGGAACGAGTCTGCATTCACTCCTTCTTGCTTTCCTGCAAAACAAAATATTGTACAGTGATTTTTCATTAGTCACCGCGATTTGTGTAAGAAGAACAAGAGACCCGGGAAGATTCTGCACTCTTCTTTTTCCTCCCTGCTATTCACAGTTATGACAGGGAATTAATTATAAGTTTGTGTTTGTGTCCGAACCCAGTAAGTTATCGGCACACGGTGCCTTTTTGGCGTTCTATGTGATGCACGTTACCATTTCAGATGAGAAAAACTGCATTTTGAGATTGGTAATCTTGCTCGTACCCCTCTCTAGCTGTTTGAGTAAGTGAATTCTACACAATAACACGGTCAGACAGGCATTATGGTGTGTAGGCCTGTACCCTACACAGCACCAAATGCGATATTTGGAATGTTATTAACGCATAGTCTGCGGATGTAGTAATGATACGTTCTCATTTTCTAGGCAAATATGGGCAGAATATTATGTGCTTTGGGGAACCTTTACGGTTCTGTGCGAATGTCTGCGCAGTTGTTGAAAATGGTGTGATATCTGGTATTACATGAGAGCAAATTATTTGGGGCCTTCTGCCACTCTCTGTTTTAATACTGGCACAACGTTTCTGTCAGTGAGATGTACTACACTTCCCCAGGGCTATTTTTAAGCACTGAAATTGCCAGTACATGAAAAATAGAGAATTGCTTGAAACATTAGTGAACTGATCATTTTTGCAGAACTCAGGGATGAATCTGTATTTGTGTGTGATTATCAGGGTATACAAGTATTGTGAGAAAAAAGAGAAAAAAAAAAAAGTAATTGGTTGAAAATGATGGAAGCATTATATAACAGATAAAAGTAATTTTACATGTTTCACGTGCATTTCTAGTGTGCTGTATGAAACTTTTCAGTAAAGTAATTTTTTGTGCTTTGGTGGTTATTAGAATATAAATATGTAATCACTTGTATGTTAGTATACAATAATATTGATTATTACTTTAAGCTAACTTTGTAAAATATGGAAAACAAGCACTCATGATCAAACAACGCCCGGAAAGAGTTATATATATATATATATATATATATATATATATATATATATATATATATATATATATATATCTATATATATATATATTGCCAGACACCTCAATCCCGTTTGGGGTGGCAACAAACAAATCGCCTCCAAGTCGCCCTGTCCCCCGCCATTTCACTGCCCTGCTCCCAACTCACACCCCCCTCTCTCATATACCTCTCCACCTCATCCCTCCATCTCACCCTCGGCCTACCCCTCCCTCTTCCCCCCTCCACCTCACTCACATACACTCTCTTCGTCAGTCTTTCACCCTCCATTCTCTCCACATGGCCAAACCACCTCAGTGTGTTCCTCATAACGCTTCCTATCACATCCACATCCACACCACAACGCTCCTTTATATCGTCATTCGTCAGCCTGTCTCTCCATGTGACTCCACAGGGTACTCTTAAATAACTCATTTCCACTGCTCTCACTCTTGACTTGTGTCCTTCCAACAACGTCCAAGTTTCACTTCCATACGTTAGAGTTGGTATCACAATACTGTCTTGTAGTAACTTTTCCACTTCCATGCTCACTTCCCTGTTTCTTATCACTGCTTTCAAAGAACCAGCAACCTTTCTTCCCTGCTGTACCCTTTCAAGCACTTCACCCTCCAAACCTCCATCCTTACTCATCACACTACCCAAGTACTTAAACGTACTCACATTTTCCAATTCCTCACCATCCAACCTCGCTGTACATTCACTGACTTCACCCCTTTCAAAGACCATCACTTTACTCTTCCCTACATTCACCTTTAGATTCCGTTTCTTACACACTCTCCCAAACTCATCCACCAAGCCTTGCAGCTCCCCTTCGTCTTCACTCAACAACACAGTATCATCTGCAAACAACGGTACAGGGAGTTTCCAAACACTATCCTCTCTCACCAGGGCCACTCCAACATCCACTACCCTGCCTTGTGCCTCTTTTATTACCCCATCCATGTACAGATTGAACAACCATGAAGACATGACACATCCCTGTTTCAACCCAACTTTCAAAGAGAAAAATTCGCTTAGTTCACCATCCACACGCACTGCAGTCTTTGCACCATCGTACATACTCTTCACAGCATTCAACAACTTCCCATCTACTCCATATATATATATATATATATATATATATATATATATATATATACCTAGGCTGCTTCCCCCAAGGAAAGAGAGGTAGCCGAGACAGGACAACACACTCCCAATTTACTTATACACTCAAACATCTTAGTCCCAAAGGGGAGAAGGGACAGATCCTCACCGCATCACGCTGCACGGGAGTCAACTGCACAGTGCAATCAGTGACATCTGCGGCAGGGCCCGACAGCAGAGCTGGTTTACCCTTGCCACATCCTAATAGACCCATCTCCTTACCCTAACCCGACCCGATCATCTGATCAGACAAATGCAGGAGAATATCTCCTCAGGGCTGCGTCATCATTTATTCATTCACAATTTCTCTTCATTCATTTCTGTCACCCATAGCCACTCTTCCTTGCTCAACAGACATCCCTCTCGCATCCAACGCTCTCTTCACACTGTCCATCCATCCTATTTGTGGTCTTCCTCTCAGCCTCATACCTCTCACATCAGATCTAGTTATCTTTTTCACCAATCACTCATTGTCCATTCTTTCCATATGCCCAAACCATCGCAACATCCTCTGCTCAACACAATCAGCCATCTCCTTAACAACTCCTGTCCTCCTTCGCACTTCATCAGTTCTCACTCGATCCATATGAGTCACTCCACACATACTCCTCAGACACCTCATCTCCATTACATTCAAACTTTTCCCCTCTGCTACACCCATATTCCATGTTTCAGCCCCATATAAGGCAGTCGGTACCACAACAACCTCATACAACCTTCTCTTTACATCTGTCCTAGGTGAACGACATCTAAACACTTTTTTCATTCCTCCCAGCACCTTTCCTACTTCATTCATTCTAAACTTCACTTCTGCATCTATTCTTCCATCCACGGCAACATGTAACCCTAAATACTTAAAATACTCTTCCTCCTCAAGCAACCCACCATTCAAAAATATATTCATCCTCCTACCATCTCTCAACCTCGTACACTTCATCACTTTACTCTTATTCTCATTTACTTTCAATTTCCTCCTTTCACACACCCTTCCAAACTCCACTACCAACTATATCAATCTCTCCTCTGAATCAGCCACCAGTGCAGTATCATCTGCAAACAGCAGCTGCTTCAGATTCCACTCTCTACCATCAACACTCACCAGACTCACACCTCCACCTTACACGCTTGCATTCACCTCCCTTACACCACCATCCATATAAATATTAAACAAACAAGGCGACATCACACATCCCTGTCGCAGCCCCACCCTTACGGGAAACCAATCACTCACAGTATTTCCCACTCTTACACATGCTCTACTATTTACATAAAAACTTTTCACTCCATATAGTAACCTACCATCAAGTCCATACAATCTTAAAACAGTCCACAAAGCCTCCCTATCAATTCTATCATACGCTTTCTCTAAATCCATGAACGCCCAAAACGCATCCTTGCCTTTTGCTAAATACTTTTCACACACCTGTCTCACAGCAAACACCTGATCCACACATCACCACCCTCTCCTAAAGCCACACTGCTCTTCACCAATCACTCCCTCTGTACCCTCTCTAACTCTCATAATTAACACTCTACCATACACCTTACCTACCACACTCAACAGACTTATACTGCTAAAGCTAGTACATTCATACTTATCACCCTTACCTTTGTACAACAGAACCACACAAGCACTTGCCCAGTCAACTGGCCCCATATCTTCCTTAATGCATCCATCTCAATTAACATCCTTCCATCCTCTGCTTTTACTCGTTCTTCCTTTCCAGACTCTCCCTTTCGCACCCTTTTCACCTCCTTCCAAAACATTTCCTTATTCTGTTGAAAATTCTCAGTCAATCACCTGCTCCACCTCTAATCTGCTTCCATTTTGGCATCACGCACAGTCCTTCTCGCCCTATTCCTCTTTTCCTTATACATCTCGTATGACACTTCATCCTTCCTCTGCAGCCGCACTTCATATGCACGTCTCTTCTCAGCCACAGTCAAACTTACTTCCTCGCACCACCATTCACTTCCTTTTCTTACACCACCACCCACTCGTCTCACACCACACACCTCTTCTGCATGCCCCACCACAGCACTCTTAAACAACTGCCATTCCTCCTCCACACTGCCATTTTCCAGTT